>NW_028275161.1:10220064-10554367 GCF_013281855.1 Momordica charantia
TGACCAAATCGTGCTCAAACTGATAGTGGAACACTTCTTCTACACGTATGCATCGGTTGGAACACCAAAACGCATTGGAAGACGCGTTTCATTAAGGGCAAAGTTGGAAGAAAAACTGTTTTTCTGCAGTCACGCAGGCGCCTGGCGCCTCCCTCCCATGAAGCTTTTTTCGTCTTTTTTTTCTTCTTGATTATTTGCACTCCCAAATGGTCCTAAAATGTCATAAATACAATATAGCCAACCACAAACCATAATATTGAATTTTGCAGAATTGGAACTCAAACGACGCGAGAAAAATCCGAAACAAAGCTGAAACATTGTAAAACAGCATCTAAAACCTTCTTTTTTACGCATGTAAACAAGCGTAATCACACCCCCAACCTTAACTTTTTGCTTGTCCTCAAGCAAAACTTAGCAACTTAATCAGCTTTCTAACACATGGACAAGGAAAAGCCAAAGCAACCGAGATGTTCAATCATAAATTGTCTCAGGGAAAAGATGTCAAAGCCTACCATTCTATTGCCTTTGTAAACTTAGTCACTATAAACCAGTTTGAAATGAAAAAACTTTTTCTTTCAAAATCTTTTTTCTCTTTCAAAACAGAAAACGTTTTCAAATACCCCTAAGGAATCTGCACACTCCTCCTTCTTACACTAAGACTTTTACATCTGAAAGACCGGCTACTAGCCCCTGAGGTTTTCACACACTAACATCGTTTCCAACCACAGCTACTCGTAGAAAGACTCTGAACTAAAGCTAGGTCATAAAACGACGACAATGAGAAACACGAAGTCACTTATCACCATCTTTACTGCTATTTTCAGAGTCAACTCCCAACCTAAAACTAAATGGGTGTCTACAGTAGGACTCGGGAATCATAAATACATTTTCTTTAACTCTCAATGTTTTTACCACTCTTTTCTTTCTAACACAAGTCTTTTCCCGTCTTATTTCTATTTTCTCTCACAAGACTCTTTTTACTCTTTTGCAACCTTTTTTTTTTTTTTTTAGCTAAGTGCTTTTCAACATCTTCTTTTTCTTTCCAACTGACTCTTTTTCAAAAGAAAATGACATGATTTTTTCAAATACAAATAACACCTTATCTTTCTGAAACAACGACTGACACAACGACTGTCCCCCCCAAACTTAAGAGAGACAGTGTCCTCACTGGGAAAAAACTTTTGCATCGGATGAAAAAAAGGCTTAACAGTAAAAAGGGCAAGGACTTCCTATATAGGGGCAAAGAAAAAGCTTAAAGTCTGTAAAGATCAAAAAGACACAAAAGAAAATGAGTTTATCACATAAACAAAGGAAATAGCTCAAAGTTTAGTCAGGCATAGAACAGAAAACTCAACAATCTCTTATAATCATCATCGACATGAAATCACATGCACAGCACAGATGCTTCAAAATAGGCATGTGAAAAGCTAAACTAAGGTTAAGTGAAGGCATACTTTAAGTGATCAGAAGATAAACGATACTAAATTATTCATGCTTCAACTAAGCTCGAACATAATCAATACAAAAAAAAACAGTGCGTAGTAATGCTATAATATGCAAACTACGTCATTAACCAAAAGAATAAAACACAAAAAATAGCAAAGGAGGAATCTCCCCTTCATGAAGTCGGAGCTTGTGGACTAGGATCAGTGTCAGTACTGGGAGATGGATGACTAAGGATAGCAGCTAGAGCGCTGGAGGCCATGAAGGTAAAACCGCAAAATCCAATGAAGCCCTTAAGTTGTAGATATGTTGCACGACTTCTCGAACCTGATCTCGCAGCTGTTGGTTCTCCTCTCGAAGACGACGGATCTCCGATGTAGGAGACATCCCAGTACCTTCCCTTCTTTGTAACGCATGGGCGATAATACGCCGAATATTCTTCTCTTCCACAATTGGGGCATCTCTCTTAATTTGATCCTCAGGGAGCTGTACACGTTGTCGCAAGCATAAAGAAGTGACCAAACGTGGGTGATAAAGCTTACCACGTGTCCGGTGGCACACTCACGTGCCCTATCCTGAGTGACAATGCTCATCATGCTCCGTTGGCAGAATTCTGTTTTTGACTATGTATAACCATCCTGCAGCAGCTAGGGAACATCCTCGGGTTTTAGTCGTGCCTTGCCATGAGTAGTCAAATCCCAAGTGGCAGAGGGCTTCCCAACACATTCTAGAGCCTCATCAAGCTGTTCCAGAGTCGGGAGTCACTAACATCTTATTGCCCACAGCATCTCTAATATTCTCAATGTTGAAGGTGTAGTTGATCTGAGTGGCATCAAACCGTATTTCCTTCCCGCGCACTATGGCTATATGTGACTGGGGATGGACAGCAGCATAGAACTCTCTGACTAACTCCAAAGCCTCACATTGTATGGGCTGAATGAGTGGTCTCCACTCTTTGTCTCTAGCGTCTCTCCTCCAATCATCAGGCACATCTCCTAGAGTGAGATCGAATCCCAATTCTGTCATAATCTACGGGATTTCATTAATGAAGTTCGAGTGGCTAAATTTGCCGCGTTCCATTTCGTCTCGACCTCCTCTCCCTCAGACAAGTCCAGTTCAATTGTATCAACTGGCCCAGGTGCCACTACCTTCTTCTTAGCTTCACTGCTCTTAGAGCTTTCGTAGCTCTCGTTTTAGGTTCATTCACGGGCACTGTTGGCTTCTTAGCCTGAACTGCACAACGTTTTGAACTCTTCTCTCTCCCTCCTCTTGTATTGGAACATTTCTCTTATCGTCTGCGTGTCCTCAAGATCTTCTTCGCTGGTAGGTTCTTGAGTACTATTCTCCCCAACCTTGGATCTACCTGTATCACACCCCAGCGGGTTAACTGTATTAGAAGGAATAGTGTGAGCATCCCTTACCCCTGGTAGAGTGGCCATCGGTGGACTACTCATACTCCGTTGCCAACGGAGTAGATCCAGTTGCCCTAGTAGGCAACTCTTGGTGACTACAAAACGCTCCTTCTGTAGGTGTATCCAATGGGGAAGGTTCCTGAGTATCTGTTCTCACCACGTCGTTCTCGGTATCCTCTGTTTCCGGCATATTTGAACAATTGCCTCGTGAAATCAGTAGAAAATCATCATTACCATCTTCCGTGTAATAATCAATGGAGATGAATAAACTACTGCTCCTCGTCCTTGTTCTCCATAGTCGAATCCTTAGGCGTCAGACGCCTACTACTCCCATCTTCCTCCCTCAATTTCTGGGTCTATCATTACCTCCTTGCCCTTCCTCTTTTGCCCTATCAACACCCGGGCTCTAGCCTATGGCTATGGCTCTTGTCTTGCTCTCCTCCATGCTCATCTCCTGCATCCATTGGCATATTGGTTGGGGTTGGCATCCTAGGAGGCTCTAAGGGTTTAGTTTTCCCATGTTGAAGGTACTCGATATGTTAGGGTTCAATTGGGGTGCTTGAGGTCCTCTTTCTAGGAATGGAAGTTGAGGTGGTGGGGAAACTCTAGGTGAAATCATACCATAATTATGTGGAGTACCCAATGACCCATTCCATAATAAGGTGGAAGGCTAGGAAATAGAGTAGATGGGTTTGGCATTCCATACACTAGCTGGAATTTGCATTTGAGACAAGGGAAAATGATAGGAAGGAACCGGGTTAAACATAAACGGTTGGTACATACCCGGATTGATCATTGGAGGAAGTTGTTGAGGATTTTCAGCCCTAAACTCACTGTTTTGAGGTATATTAAGGTGGGTAGTTGCTGAAAATTAACATAACCATGTGGGCTCGTTATAGGATGTTGTGTAGGAGCTTGGGATGGAGGACATTCAAATGTTTGAAGTGGGTTTCCTCCCCTAACAGCAGCTAGCCTAGAATCTGAACCCATGTGGTGTTGGAAGTTCTCCAATGGTGGAAAAGGAATGCTTGTGGCATTTGGAGCTTGAGTAGAAGAGGTAGGAAGTGAAGTATGTTGAGAAGAGGAAGCCATAGATGTAAGCAAATGCTGGAATTTTTTCTTCTTCTCTTTGGTGGCTGAAAATCGAAAACAAGGGTGATGAAGGGAGTGGGTTTTTGCCGAAAAAACAAGGGGAAGAAGAGAGTTGTGTGGGTTTTGGTGGAGTTGTAAAGCTTAGGCAATGGGTCTATTTAAAGCTTTCCCCAAACTAAATCCTAAATGGAAAGGGATTGACATTTAAGTTCAACTAAGTTTCCTAAACCTAAAAGGAAAAGAAAACAAATTTGAATACAAATAGTATTAGGGAAACAAAATTTGAGTTTGAAGAGAAGTTTTTAAAGCTAAATCATAGAGGATTAATGTTTGACCCAAAATAAAGCCCATGTTATCGAAAATTAAAACCCAAACCGTGAAGGAAAACGAAATTCGAACTGCTGGAAAACAGGGCAGGCGCCAGGCGCCTGCGTAATTCTTCTTTTTTTTTCAACGTTTCTTTTTTCTTTTTTTTTCAACATTTTCAAAAACATTCTCTTAATAAGAAAAACTTTATAATGAAACAAAGAGAAAATACAAGATACAAAGACTTCCTTCCTTTACTTTTGTTCTTTCAAAAACGGATAAGAAGGAAAAAAAACATTTTTCGCAAAAATTTTGACCTTAAAGTTGAATAGAGGTTTTTCCTCTATCCACTGGTTTCTCCAAAATACGGCTTAATCTCTAAGTCTCTCCTATTTACTTTAAAAATACTTCCCTTAGAGTCAACTAGATCCACTGCCCCATATGGGTAACTTTAAAAATTTTAAAGGGACCAGACCATCTAGACTTAAGTTTCCCAGGAAAAAGTTTCAACCTAGAATTGAATAACAGAAACCAGATCACCTTCTTGAAGATTGTTCGGTCGAAGACGCCTATCATGCCACTGTTTAGTTTTTTCCTTAAATAGCTTAGCATTCTCATAAGAAAATTGCCTTTGACTCTCGATAAAGTTCTTAGCATCTTCTTCCAATAAGATTTTGTGCATGCAAAGGCCGGGCTTATCCCTCGGATATCTGCTATCGTCCATCCAATGGCCTTTTTGTGCTTCTCCAAAATCTGCAATAAAGAATATTCATTAGTAGGTGATAAATTGGAAGCTATAATAACTGGTAAAGTGTCGTTATCCCCTAGATACGCATATTTCAAATGCGACGGCAATGGCTTCTGCTCCAACGTGGGTGGTTCCACTATGGACGGAAGTAACGACTTGCATTCTTCTTTTGTGTATTTTTTCAATAGGATTAGCCACATCTTCTGGTCTTTCTGCTATCTTATCAAGCTCTTCTTCAATCTCTGTAACTAACAAGTCATAAAACTCATCAAACATAACAGGATTCAAGCTATTTATAGCAGAGCACTCTTCAAAGTCTTCTGGTAATTTCATGGCATCTAGAACGTTAAATTTAACTTCTTCATTATTTACCCTCATTGTAATTTCTCCCTTCCTCACATTAAAAACTGTATCCGCAGTGGCTAGAAATGGTCTTCCCAAAATAATGGGAACGTCTAAGTCTGCCTCGCAATCTAGAATGATAAAGTCCGCAGGGAAAATGAATTTGTCCACCTGGACTAAAACATCTTCTATCTTTCCCTCAGGTCTTATTAGATCTATCTGCTAGTTGGAGGGTAACCGTAGTAGGTCTAGCTTCTCCTATGCCTAAAGATTTGAAAACTGATAATGGCATAAGATTAATGCTAGCGCCTAGATCACATAATGCCTGCCTAAGTTTTTTTCCTCCTATGGAACATGGAATGGTAAAACTGCCAGGATCGTTACATTTCATGGGGGCGGGCTGCCTACACTTCACACTACTACATTTTGTCATGGCTACCAGTTCATGCTCTCCTATTTTTTTTTCTTCCTAGAAATTATATCTTTCAAAAACTTAGCATAATTTGGCATCTGTTCTAGAGCATCTACTAATGGTATATTTATATGCAATTGTTTTAAAATATCTAAAAATTTTCTAAACCGGAATCATTATTTTTCTTAACTAATCTTTGTGGAAACGGGGGAGTAGGGGTAAAAGAAGGTTGTACCTGTGGAGGAACACTCGGGGTGTCCTCATTACATTTTCTAACATTTTCTTTTTCTGGTGTTGTGGGATTTTCTGGTATCTTTACAGTTGGTTCAGTGGATGGAATCTGTACATCTGTTGTTGGCATTGCTGGTCCATCATATGCCAGTCCACTCCTAAGGGTGACAGCTTTGCACTGTTCTTTTCCTTCTCGTCTTGGTAATTCAGTATGGCCTGGAAAGAACCTTGTGGTCTATTCTTCAATTCATTGGCGAGTTGTCCCAATTGGGTCTCCAAATTCCTCATTGATGCCGCTTGGGATTGTATCACTGCGTCGGTTCGGGCCATGTACTCCTTCATCATATTCTCAAGATTTGAGTTGTTATTTTGAACTGGTGGAGTCTGTGTTCTCTGATTGTACTGCTGTTGCGGTGGCGGGATGTATTGCTGTGTAGGTGGAACATAGGGCTGCTTGTTCTACTCGCTCTGCCCTTGATTAAAACCGCTCGAACCTCCTTGACCTCCCCATGAGAAATTAGGGTGATGCCTTCAACCTGTGTTGTAGGTGTACGAATATGGGTTAAAGTTCCTATTGTTCCCATGTCCTACATAAAAACGGAAGCAGGGTTATGTGGACAATTATCATAAATATGGTTTCATTCACTGCAAAATGAACAAATGAGATCGTTGACTTGGCAAACAGGGGCAGGAGTGCAAAAATCCGACTGCACAGGTTGTATCGGCGTGGCTAATGGATTTTGTATTCCCAATGCCATCTCTTTTTAGCCTCTGGTTCATTGTAACCATCTCTTTTTGCATCGAGGGTCGCAATCTCCAGAGCCAAAACTTCAGCTGGATCTTGCTTCTTTGGTGCTGCCCTAGATCTTTGCGAACACCATAGTTCGTTGTGTGAAGCTAAGTCATTTAGGATGTCAACTATCTCGTTGAATGTCTTCTTTGTAAAGGCTCCATTGGCAGCATTGTTTAGCATCATCTTAGTAGGATGATCTAAACCTCTAAAGAAATGTTCTATCTGGATGCATGCCGGCAAGCCATGGTTCGGACATTTCCTGATTAGTTCTTTAAATCTTTCCCACGCCTCGTGAACAGGTTCACGATCATACTGTCTAAAGGAGATGATCTCCTCTCTGATATCAGCGTGGCGAGTAGGTGGGAAGAATTTTGTTAAGAACTTCTCCACTAACGACCCCCATGTGGTGATGGATCCCGGTGGGAATGCATTGAGCCATGCTCTAGCTAGCTGGTCCTTCAAAGAAAATGGAAAAAGTGTTAGTCTCAGAGCATCGTCTGTTATACCAGGTAATCGAAATGCATTTGAAATTTGAATGAATGATTTCAGATGATCATGTGGATCCTCATGTTCCTGCCCTCCAAAATGTCCAATTGTCTGCAACATTTGGAACATCATTGGTTTAAGCTAAAAGTTTGAGTGGGCTGGAATAGGGTTGACTATCCCTGAATCAAAGTTCTGAAAAGCCGTGGCGACATATTCTCGCATTGCCACGTCTCTGTTGTCCGCCATCTGGATATGGTTGAATTCATCATTTCTTGCATGATCCCTCATATTACCGTTAACAGCAGGTGGATCAACCGGATCACGAGGTGGAATATCTGCCATTGATGTGCTCGTACTCTCTACCTCACTTTCAGGACTGATTTCACCTTCTCTCTCTCTTTTTGCTTTTCTAGTTGTTTTCGAAGTCTTTGCTCCTTTCGAGTTTTTCGAAGGGTCCGCTCAATCTCAGGGTCAAGGGGTAGAAGAAAAGATCTTGTGCTCATGCACTTTAACTTACCCTTGTGAGATAAACGACCAAAAATATAGAACAAAAACGGTGGATGGAAATTACACCCAACAACAATTCACAAAAAAAAAAACTAAAAGAATTTGAAAATAATTTTAAAACGAAAGTCCCCGGCAACGGCGCCAAAAACTTGACTGGGCGTTTATGCTGAACGCACGCACTAAGCGTGGTAACAATTATATAGATGCAAGCACACACCTGTCAGAGTAATATAAAATGGATGGAGTATCCAAGTATCGATCCTCAAGGACTTCTAAACATTTCCAAACTCTAAAGTTTTAAAGAATAGTGAATGTTGAAATGAGTGATTCTTGTAAAATGGAAGTGGTCACAAATAATGGTTTGGATTTGGGATTTGGACTTATAATGATAAAATCTAGCCCGAATTACTTCAAGTTAGCCAACAAAGAATCAAGGACATGCTAAGGACAATATGCATTTTACTTTAGAAACCAACGACTACGCTTCTCACTTGACTTATGTTTAAGCAAGTTCAAAGTCCTAAGACATTCCCTAATATGTCTATTATGAGAGATATCTTAGTTTTAGGATGGAAATAGTCGCAACCTCGGGTTAAGGTCCTATGTCTAGGCTACTTAAGCGGAACCCTTATGTCTAAGGCGCTCCTCTCCTCGGTTTAACCACTCAACAATGCAAATAAGCAACCTTTTCAGTATTGACTTGTTAAGACTTACAGTGGCCTTCTACAAATCCTAACTTTTTGGAAAACATGTTGAGCAATGAATGGAAAGCAAAACACTACTTCTTAGCAACCCTTTTTAGACATAAAAGGCTAACTATCCATAACCGGGCTAGAGACGGGAATTTAGAAAAACATGTTGAAGAAAATACAGCAAGTAAAATGGTTGAATGTGGAATACATGTGTGAAAAACAAAAGTTAACAAAAGGAGAGTTTTTATCGGGATTGAGAGCTTCGCCCTTCTCTTTCAACCAAGGGGGAGTGTCACGTGCTCTTTCCTCCAAAAACACAACTCTCTTAACTAAAAATAAAGTAAAGGCAAAGGGAAGATAAGCAAAGTGCTAGATTTTTATATATTTGAATAAGTAGAAAATAACTAAGTACAAATGGAAACAAAACAAAGCTCAATAAAGGAATGTAAAGTACTCGGGATTTAAAAATCAAAAGCAACTAATGAAAGCAACTCAAAAGTACTTAGAAAGCATCAAAGAAACACTAAAAATGATCAAGAGAAGGAAGCAAGGCTTGATCCTTTTGGTGGAGAAGTTGCTGGAATTTATAGCAGTGCAGACTTGGTTAGGTAGGTCCTAAAACGATGGTGAATCACCTATTTCCAACTCTTTTGACTGACCAAATCGTGCTCAAACTGATAGTGGAACACTTCTTCTACACGTATGCATCGGTTGGAACCACCAAAACGCATTGGAAGACGCGTTTCATTAAGGGCAAAGTTGGAAGAAAAACTGTTTTTCTGCAGCACGCAGGCGCCTGGCGCCTCCCATGAAGCTTTTTTTCGTCTTCTTTTTGCTTCTTTTGATTAATTTGCACTCCCAAATGGTCCTAAAATGTCATAAATACAATATAAGCCAACCACAAAACATAATATATGAATTTTGCATGAATTGGAACTCAAACGACCGAGAAAAATCCGAAACAAAGCTGAAACATTGTAAAAACATATCTAAAACCTTCTTTTTACGCATGTAAACAAGCGTAATCACATTGCTCAACCTGTTTTCCCAAAAAGTTAATTTTTAAAGAAGGCCACTGTAAGTCTTAACAAGTCAATACTGAAAAGGTTGCTTATTTGCATTGTTGAGTGGTTAAAACCGAGGAGAGGAGCGCCTTAGACATAAGGGTTCCGGTTAGTAGCCTAGACATAGGACCTTAACCCAAGGTTGCGACTATTTCCATCCTAAAACTAAGATATCTCTCATTATAGACATATTAGGGAATGTCTTGGGACTTTGAACTTGCTTAGACATAAGTCAAGTGGAAAGCGTAGTCGTTGGTTCCTAAAGTAAAATGCATATCGTCCTTAGCGTATCCTTGACTCTTTGTTGGCTAACTTGAAGTAATTCGGGCTAGGTTTTACCATTATAAGACCAAATCTCAAATCCAAAACCATTATTTGTGACCACTTCCACAAGAATCATTCATTTCAACGTTCGCTATTCATTAAAACTTTAGAGTTTGGAAATTATTTAAAAGTCCTTGAGGATCGATACTTGGATACTCCATCCATTTTATATTACTCGGACAGGTGTGCGCTTGCATCTATAGAATTGTTACCACGCTTAGTGCGTGCGTTTAGCATAACCCCAGTCACTAATGGTTATGGGTATACGCCGAACGCCAAAAAGCTACTACTGGCAGAGCTATTGCATCAAAAAACTCACCAATCGATTCCCACAACGCTGTGTGCAGCAAGAACCCACGCCCGTGGTTGCCGACCACCAGGAGAGATCGAGCCCGATCGCAAGGGGGGTTGCGCCACCGAAAAACGCCCCGGAAACCTGCACCCAAGCAGTGCCGTTGCCGCCTGCTGCTGCCCGAAGTCATGCCGCCTGCAGCCGTTCGCCGAGATGGTGCCGCCGCTACGTCCAGGTCGCCGGTCATCGAGTATGCGTCGGGGATAAATGGGCGGCTGATTTAGATGGGAAGAAAGGAGATAGAGGAAGAAAACAAATCGGGGGGGGGGGGGGGCTGGTGGTTTACGAAAAAGAAAGGAACTAGGGGCTAGAGTTTCCCTTAATTTCTCTTTTGTTTTAAAAAAAGAAGGCCCACTTACCCAATTATTTTTGTTAAAACAAAACAAGGCCCATGAACCAAAAGATTAGAATCCTAGTTCTAACATCCCTAAACTTAATTATCTCTAATAATAGAAGTAAGCAATCGGCCCAACGACCCAGGATACTTGCGAAAGAAAACAAACTCTTTGTTAAACATAATTAAATACGTACATACAAGCCAATAACTCACAACAAATATCGTAGCAGCTCGAAATAAAATGAAATAGAACAATTAAATTAGATTAAAATAATTTCTAAGAAAAGAACCCCAAGACTCGAGGGTAATCTAACCTGAGTAACGTGGGGCGTTACAGACTTCCCCCCTTCAAAAACTTTCATCCTGAAAGTTTGTTGATCGAACAACTCAGGATAGTGGCTCTGATCTCGTCTTCCCTTTCTCAAGTAGCTTCCTCAACTTGGTGATTCCTCCCTTGGACTTCACCAAGTCAATCGCCCGATTCCTCAGCACCTTGGTCTCTTTTGTTAAGATTTCAATGGGTACCTCTCTATCGCACAAGGTTTCATCTAACTGCAGTGGTTCGGAATCCAAGACCTGACAAGGGTCATGGACATACTTCCTTAGCATGGACACATGGAACACGTTATGCACTGCATCCAACAACGGTGGCAAGGCAAACCTGTAAGAGACTGGCCAATGCGCTCCAAGATCTCAAAAGGACCAATATACCTCGGACTAAGTTTTCCCTTCTTACCAAATGTAGGACTCCCTTCATCGGTGCCACACGAAGAAAAACGTGGTCGCCGACGCCAAACTCCAATGCCCTTCGCTTAACATCAACGTAACTCTTCTGTCTGCTCTGAGCCGTCTGCATTCTTGCCCTAATCCTCTAGATGGCGCCATTAGTTTCCTGCACCAACTCTGGTCCCAACAGGACTCTCTCACCGACCTAATCGCAATGTACCGACGACCTGCACTTTTTCCCATACAAAGCTTCATATGGAGCCATGGCAATTGTTGTCTGCTAACTGTTGTTGTAAGCAAACTCTATCAAGACCAGGTGTTTGTCCCAAGAACCACCGAAGTCCAATATGCAAGCTCTTAACATGTCTTCCAAAATCTGATTCAGACGCTCAGTCTGACCATCGGTCAGGGGATGGAACGCCGTACTAAAATCGAGCTGAGTCCCAACTGCTTGATGCAAACTTCGTCAAAAAGTTGACGTGAAACGGGGGTCCTGATCTGACACTATGGACACTAGTATGCCATGAAGTCTAACTATGTCCTGCAAATAAAGCTCCGCCCACCTTTCTACTGAATAAGTGGCCTTGCCTGGTATGAAATGAGCAAACTTTGTTAAGCGATCCACAATCACCCAAATCATTGTGAATCCTTTAACCGTCCTCGGCAACCCTGTAATGAAGTCCATGGCCACATCATCCCATTTCCAAACAGGTATTCTTAGAGGTTGCAACAACCCGGCGGGTCTTCGTCTTGAGGCCTTCACCTGTTGACACGTCAAACATTTACTAACAAACTAGGCAATTTCTCGCTTCATGTTGTGCCACCAATAGTGTTTCTTGAGATCCCTATACATCTTGGTACTCCAAGGATGCACCAAGAACGGGGTATTATGAGCCTCGGTTAGTAGATCCTTCCTTAAAGGGAAGTATCTTGGTACGCACAGTCTTCCCTGATAGAGCAAGGTCGTATCTTCTGAAAGAGAGTAATCTCCTTGACCCACCATACCGAAACCTTTTTGATTAGGCTGGGATCTCCCCTTTGTGCAGCGATGATCTGCTATCTTAAGGTGGGTTCAACCAAGAGTCGAGCTAACACTACCGAAACATTTTCCACCACTAACTCCACCTCAGAACGGTCCAACGCATCTAATACTGGTCTAGGAGGCACTGTCGGGGGTGCTACACTCGTTGCTTTTCTACTGAGTGCATCAGCCATCACGTTCGCCTTACCCGAATGGTAATTGATCTCACAACCAGTTCTAACCATCTCCTCTGCCTTATGTTAAGTTCTTTCTGAGTGAAGAAATATTTCAAACGTTGGTGGTCAGTGAAGATTTGGATTCTTTCTCCATACAGGTAGTGTATCCATATCTTCACGGCAAACACCACTACAGTAAGCTCCAAATCATGGGTGGGGTAGTTAAGCTCATGTACCCTTTAACTGTCGCTAGGCATAGGCAATGACTTTCCCATGCTGCATCATAACGCAACCCAAACCTCTTCGTGAAGCGTCACTGTACGCCACTAAACCTCCCGTCCCATAAGGTACCATTAGCACTGGGGCCGTGACCAATCGCTCCTTTAGTTCTTGGAAACTTTTCTCGCATCCGTCACTCCAAGCGAAAGTGAGATTCTTACGAGTCAATTATGTCAAAGGCGCCGCCAAACGGGAAAAATCTTGGACGAACCTTCTACAATAGCCAGCTGGTCCGAGAAAACTGCGGATTTCGGTCACTGTGCGAGGCCTTGGCCAACCACTGACCGCCTCTACTTTGGCTAAGTCCACGGCAATACCCTCCCTAGTGACTATGTGGCAAAGGAAAGCCACCTTATCCAACCAAAACTCGCATTTCGAGAACTTCGCATACAGACTGTTCCCCCTTAAGGCGATAAGGACCTGTTTCAGATGCCCTTCGTGCTGTTCTGCTGTCTTTGAGTAAATCAAAATGTCGTCTATAAATGCAATCATAAACAGGTCAAAAAATTCTTTAAAAACCCGATTCATGAGATCCATGAATGCCGCAAGGGCATTAGTGAGTCCAAAAGACATTACAGTAAACTCAAAATGCCCATACTTGGTCCTAAAGGCTGTCCTCGATACGCCGGCGTCCTTAATTCTCAACTGAAGGTATCCCAATCATAGGTCTATCTTCGAGAAAACCTTTGCTCCTTTTAGTTAGTCAAAGAGGTCATTGATGCGAGGAAGGGGGTACCTATTCTTTGTCGTCACCTTGTTCAACTCTCGGTAGTCAACACAAAGTCACATAGATCAATCTTTCTTTTCACAAAAAGCACTTTGAGCAACCCAAGGAGACACACTCGGACGAATGAAGCCCTTGTCTAAAAGCTCTCTAGATGTGTCTTAAGCTCCTTAAGTTCTGCTGGAGCATACGGTACGGTGCCTTCGAAATGGGGGCTGTCCCGAGTAATGAGTTGATGCAAAAGTCCAGTTCACGGACAGGAGGTAGCCCCGAGAGGTCTTCAGGGAACACGTCCGGGAACTCCTTGACCACGTGGACGGAGTCGACACTGGGTAGTCTTACTAATGTCGACGACACTCGCCAAATAACCCCAAGCACCACTCTGTAATAGGCGTCTTGCCTTCAACACTGAGACTGCCCTTCGAACTCCACCCATAACTACTTTAAACGTAAAGCTCCGACCAAAAGGTAGTTGGAAGGAGACTTCCTTTTTCGAGCAATTAATGTTGGCTTGGTTGGTAGCTAGCCAATCCATGCCCAATATGACGTCAAAATCCTGCATGTCCAGTTGGATCAATCTTGCCTCTAGGGTCTGATTGTCGAAGGATAACTCGCCTACTCTCACCATTTGACTAGCAATAATGGCGTAGAAACTAACAACAAAAACCTAACAGCTCTAGTTCGAGGTTTGCTTGACGAACAAACGCAGTGGAAAAAAAAGTGACTTGACCCCGAATCAAACAATACATAAGCACGCACATTATGTTCTAAGACCGTACCTAAAAGATAATACAAAGACATAAACCCCGTATGCGTTACCCAAGAACCCATAGTGAGAAAGACATACCTGTGACAACGGCTTCGGCATTCGCCGCTTCCTTGCGGGTAAGTGCGAAGATACGAGCCTTCTGGTTACCTCCATGTGTCGAAACTGTTGAGGGGGCCTTTTGACCTAGCCTCTGTGTATTCGCAGCCGACATGGGACACTCCCTTGCAAAATGCCCTTCTCTCCCCGCACCTGAAACAGACCTTAATGCCCGTCCAACACTACCCCGCATGTCTTCTCTAACAGGAGGGGCACACTGGCGGCATGCCCTGCTGCTGAGCCTAGCGCTGGGGTGCTCTAAATGGCTGGTCGGCATAATTCGGAGGGACTTTCCTTTTCACACCTGAAGATGAACCGACTTCTAGTAGAGGTTGGGCCTTGTTAAAGACATCCTTATCCATAATTAAAGAGCCCCTAACTGCTTCCGTGTAGGTGGCGGGTCGCTGAAGATCCACTGGTCCTCTGATCCCCTTGCGTAAGCCTTTAACAAACCTTTTGATCTTCACTACCTCGGTGGGAATTAATTCCAGAGCAAAACGAGAGAGTTCCATAAACTTCCATTCATATTGTGCTACCGTCAAGGTTCCTTGGGTGAGATGGAGGAATTCTGCCTCCTTCGTATCTTTCACAGTCTCCGGGTAATAGTAGTCGTACAACAAGTCCTTGAACCTTGACCACGGAACTGGTACATTAACATGGTCTTTTGCCACTGCTATTGAGTCCTACCAATTCAGGGTCTCGCCCCTCAAGATAAAAATCGCACCCTTAACCTTGAATTGGTCCTCGCAACCTAGATACGCGTAAAGGGCTTCCAACTCTCTGACCCCTCTTCTGCTGCTGTTGTATTCTCGCTTCCTCCGTCCTCCGTCAAAGGTAGGGGGTCCGTAATGCTTCAAATCCTTGATGAATTTGGCCTCGCCCTGAAGAGCATGAAAATGTCGGGGTGGCTGAGCTTGTACACCGCCAACCCCAGTTGTGTTATTGATTGGCGCCTGCAACGCCTTCGCAAGCAACGCCACCTGAGGGTTCACATGGGGAACTGCCGGGGGAACTGGAGGATTCACCTGCCCCTGAGTCTCTACTAGAGGAATTGGAGGAACTACCCCTACCTGACCACCAACCGCAGGGGGCGGTGGGTCCGCCACATTCTCACCTCCGAGGGCTGGGCCGACGTCTGCACGCAACCTCATACTACGACGGGATGGCATTGTCTGGATGAAAGAGTACAACATCATCAAGCAAAACGTTAGCACGTTACTCGACGCATAGTCTCAAAGAGTGTGGCAGTCGAAACTTCCACACAAGTGCAAGGTCAAGTACACTTTAACCAGTACACTCAGTGAACACCCTAGGCCTAATTAAGCAGGGCTACAACCATACTGATGAGGAGAGAATTAAACACAAAAGCAATTCATGATGGGGACATATAAGTTCATAAACAACAATCATGAGGCGTACCTGGTGATGACAAGGAGGCAGACCGGGACCACTACTCCTAAACACCCTAGTTACTAGGTCAGTCTACAGGAATGTTTCGGCTCTAATACCAACTATAACGCCCTCGAATTTCACTACGAATAACAGAATAACGTCACCATATTACCTATTCACCCCTTTCCATTAAAGGTAACATAAAGTGTAATGTCCCCGAAATTTCGACATGAAATATTGTGGTAATGTTATCACCCCCTGTTCATCCCCTCTCCAACACAAAGACATGAAACTATTATTTTAAGAATAACCAGGGGTTCATACCACAACCAATTCCTAAAAATTGCATGTCTACCTTAGTGGCTAGCAATCCAAATAAAAAAAAAACAATCATTGGTCCAGCAACCCAAAGTACACCAGAGACTCGAATAATAATAATAACCGCAAAACAACAGTTCGCCTAAGAAGAATGAGTAGAAAAAAAAACGTTCCGCGAGTCAACCCAATGTCTAGTACACCCCTAATAATAAGTTTCTAACGCTTCTAACAATGAAACTGCAATTTCAGCTATCCTAAACAAAAACGCAGCTAGTGATCCCTCCTCGGTCAAGCCTCCTTCACGTCATCACCACGGTCGAGGGCCCTGTTTACACCTGAAACAATTAAGGTAGAGGGGGGTGAGTATATAAAATACTCCGTAAGTAGCCCTCCCTAACTAATCACCAAGCAGCATGCTCGTAATCACAGCAACATCAAACACAATAACTAGGAAATCAAATAGAGAGATAATGAAAGTAAATTAACATTTCCACACAAAAATCAAAACGCCATCCCAAGCAGCAGCGGCAGATTTGGTTTCGACGACTTCAAGCAGCCTCACGAATGGCAAACTGTCGCAGCTGTTCCCGTGTGGTGGCACGACCCACCACCAGACCGAAAACGTCCTCCTCTGTGGCAGTTAGCAGCGTTGATGAGTAGCATTTACGGCGGCACGAGGTTGCAGCAAACTAGGCGGCGTGTTTTTAGGTGGACTGGTGCATCATAATAGAGAACGGTGCTCCATCGACCCCGAATAGCTAAGTTTCGTGAAGCCAGTGGGTTTCGTGACATTATCTCGAACTTTCGGCGACGTTCGACGCTTACCCACTTCCATTTGAAGCTTGACTTGAGTTACCCATGGCTTTTTGACATCGGACCAGCGAGTTCGAGCCTTTTCGAACTAAGTTTTGAAGTTTTGGCTCCATCAACGTTGACCCACTTCTAACCCCATTGGTTTTGAGGTGAGTTAGTTGGTAACTACTCATAAATTTAGTTTCGACGTAATTAAAGTGATTACTAACACAAGTTAGTTGTTTTTGGATTTAGGAACTGTTCGGCGGAACTTAGGGGCAGAGGACCTTGTGTAAGTAGTTCTTACTTAGGGGATGTTTGTTGTTTGAATATGTATGAATTGTTCGGTGCTTTTGGTGTGTTTATTATTCATGAATATGTAAGTTGATTGCCTCTTTGTGAATACTGGCTAATGATTATGAGTAGTTTGAATGAAATCATGTTGGTTCTGGTTGTTTATAACTGATTTGCTTTGCGTTATTGGATTTGATGCTTAGTTGTATTTATGAAAGCATTATGGATTATGAATGGTTTCGTCGTTGTATGGTTGTGTTCATAAAAGCATACTGAAATACTGTGGGACAAATCTGTTGTGTTGTGTATGCATGTTGGACATGTCGTTTCATTATTAGCTTACTGTTTTTGGTTCTGGAAGCATGCTGGTTTTATTGTGAGTTGTGTGTTGCATAGGTCATTGTCTAGAAAGCATGTAGTAGGACTCTGGTGAGAGTTTGGTTATGTAATGAATGGAATGGGTGAGTATCAGGGCCAGAAGGCTGATACGTCACTAGTTGGGTGCTGAGGCTCCGGGTACAAAGCTCGGGGATCGATACGCCAATTTTCGTTAAAGATGAGTGTCGAGGCCTTAACTATACATGGTTAGGGGTCGGCGCAGTGAGTCTTAGTGGAAGGCAAGCATTGGAGCCTTGAGATAGAAGGATAAGGGCCAATGGCTTGCAAAGCCATCGATGCCTTAACTATGCGTGGTTAGGGGTCGGTGCAACAGTTTGAGGCCTTGGCTATACGTGGTCCAGGGTCGAACGCCAAGTGCTATAGAGAAGTGTCGATGCCTTGGCTATGCGTGGTCAGGGATCGGTACGACTCGAAGGAGTAAGTCTTGGAGGTAAAGAAAAGAGAACTAGTGAGTTTAAAGAATTTTGACGCCTTGGCTATGCGTGGTCAGGGGTCGATAGAACTCAAAGGAGAAAGTCATGGAGAAACAGGAAAGAGAACTAGTGAGTTAAGATGTGATGATGGGTTATGCATGTAGGTTGCTTGTTTAGACATCTCTTTATTTTCTTATTATGTAAAGCATGGTGAATTGATAAACATGTGGCTTGAAGTTTTTGTGAAGCATGTTGTTTGTGGGTGACTATCAACTATGGACTGCTTACTAGGTATCGTGGTTGTACTCACCCCTTCTTTTTCCCTCCAGATTTTGCAGGTAACGAGGTCACTTATGGGAACGGTGATGACGAGGGGGAGACATCACCAGAGGACCATATTTAGTGCTGCGTTATAATTTTTTTCTTTCTTTTTGGATAGGATAGTTAGAGTGTTACTTTCTATTGTGAGTTGTTGCTTAGATAATGGATTAGTGTATTTAGTTTCCTACTTAAAGAACGCTTTAAAGTTGTAGGTTTATAATTTTGAGAACTCTAGTTTTGATTATTTGTTCGAGTTATGAGAATTTGAACTTTTGAGATTGATATTAATTAGATGAGTAGCTTTTGTTCCATTGCCATTCAAGTATTTAAGTTTATCTTAGTGGATAGGTTATAGTGGTAAAAATGTTGATTGAGTTGCTTTAATTAATGTTGTTGGACAAAATGTAGTTATTCTTTGTTGATGGTGTTGAGTGAATAGGGGGTTGTTAGTAACGTGCATTCTTTGAGTTGTTTGAAATTTGGGGCGTTACAATGACTCTCCCTTCTCATAAATAGCTTTAGTTTTTTATTCTAGGAATTTGCTCTCAACTTTGCTACTGGTAGTCTTATGGGTAGATTTTACATACCTTTTTAGCCCTTCTTTGGTTTTGCTTCTCTATTTTGATGGCGAAGTGTAGAAGTTCCTTTATGTCTTCATAGTGTTGCAAATCAATCTTGTTGGATATCTCCAATTAAGACCATCTAAGAATCGGGCCATGGTGGTCTCCTCATTTTCTTCTAGTTGCAAACGGCTCATCAACATGTCCATCTCTTTTCGGTAGTCTTCAACTCCTTTAGTGCCTTGATAGAGCTTATTTAGTTTTCTTGAATTTGCTTTATGGTAGTGTAGTGGCACAAACCTTCTCTGCATGAGTTCCTTGAATTCGATCCAAGTATCTATGGGTCCTTCGTAGTTCCTTTTTCTATGTGACATCACTTTATCCCACCAAGTTAGTGCATAATCTTTAAAGTGAGTGAGTGCATGCGAACAATAACTCAATTTCCTTCGCACATACTTCAAACTCCTTGGGTGTAGATTTTCCATGGAAGGTTTGGATTTCAACTTGGTGCTCCCTAGATAGTTCTCCTTTCTTGGTCTCTCCCGAATGGGTTGGATTCTTCCTCTACCTTTGCTGGTATGCACTTATTGGAGGACCTACATTAAAAGGATCTTCATTACCATGATATTCATCCAAAGTTCTTACCTGTTCTTCTTGAGAGTCTTCAAATGCCTCTCTTGGACTCATAGGTCTCCTTCGGGGTAGCACTCTTTGTGGTCTCTCCAATCCTTGAACACGTGTGTTCATTATTTGTAAGGATTCGATCTTGATTATTGTGAGTTTTTCATTCCTTTTCCTAAGTAATTGTATTAGATTGCTTAGAATTAGGGGGCTTTTGTTGGGACTTTTAGGGGATATTTTTTGGGAGAGTTATTGTATCCAATCCTTAAACAATTATTAGTGAATTACCCACATCTGAGTGAAAGATTGGACGTAGCCCTTAGTGGTGAACCAGTATAATTTGTTGCATTGTTATTATGTGCTTTTACAGTTTTCTTCCTATTTGCATATTTTTTGTTGTGTTTGGATATTTCTGTGGAAGGGGAAATTATACAGGATCGTTAATTTTCTAACATTGTCATCACTATACAAGTAAAGGTTACCAAAAATAACAACTAATAACACTCACTCTCTCTCTTACTTGACCTCTCAGCTTCTCTCTCCTTTGGTATGGTGTTGTTGATGTAGATACCTTCTTTGAGATGCTCACTTGGTTGCTCGTGGCG
Organism: Momordica charantia; assembly: GCF_013281855.1. Taxonomy (NCBI): domain Eukaryota; kingdom Viridiplantae; phylum Streptophyta; class Magnoliopsida; order Cucurbitales; family Cucurbitaceae; genus Momordica; species Momordica charantia. The sequence continues at coordinate 10,240,112 of NW_028275161.1, forward strand.
AATCGACACTTGAACAAAGCAAGCAAAGGCCTCCAAGTAACTATGCAAAGATACCTCTTTTTTTTTTCTAATGGAAGTCAATGATATATATGATACCAAAGACAACAAATGATATTAAAGATATCAAATGATATATAAAGGAAAGAATGAAACAATCGAATGATAAGGACAAATGATACCAAAGATGATGAAGATGTGCTAAGGAAATAAGATGCAACAACCTTGAGCCTAATGCTCTTGGTGACTTAAGACTCGACCACAATATGCAAAATTAAAGTCAAAGCACAATAATGAAAGGACTACGCAATAAAAATTAATGAAAGCAACAATTAACTCTAAAAGATTACAAAATCCAATGCGTAGTTCAAACACACACCAATAATAACTTACCAACAAAATACTGGGTTTTTACGGCAAGATGGGTGACTTCAGGTGAGGGGTGCGTGGTGTATACGACTTGGATGGGACTCAAACTAGTGGCCAAATGAAGCACAAGGGGTGTACTTGTTTTACTTGGGTTGCCTACTTGATTCAAAATCATTGGAGGGGTTGCTCTCTCAAAAGAATTCTGGGGCTACACAATGTCCTCCCTCTGACCAAATTTTTCCTATTTCCACGACTCTCTTTGCTACACCTACCCAACCTACTATTGAGACCTTCAATCAACCAGCCAACCTACCTAGCTCGCCTACCATTTCCACCCCACCTTCACAATTTGACATATCACCTGCCCTCATTGTCTTACCTCCTCTTTCACAGCTATTCCCTTCATCCAATACTTTTTTTTCATCTGATCAACAGACATCGATTGCTCCCATTGAACCACAACACAATGTTCACCCCATGGTGCACCGCCCCAAAAAATGGTGTTTTCAAGACGAGAGTTCTCCTCATTGAATATGTTGAAGTTGAACCTCCATTTGTTCGTAAGGCCTTTAAATGCCCTCACTGGCTCCAAGCTATGAAAGATGAAGATAATGCCCTTATGAAAAACCAAACTTCATCCTTGGTGTCTCGACCATCAAATTAACAAGTTATTGGCAGCAATTGGGTTTTCAAAATCAAGCTAAATATATTTTGTTCCATATCAAGCTATAAGGCTCGATTTGTTGCCATCGGATTCCATCAAGTTGCTGATATTGACAACACGGTTACTTTCAACTCAGTTGTTAAACCAGTTACTATCAGAGTTCTCTTTACTCTTTCTTTGAAGTTTTGATGGCAACTTCGTCAGCTCGATATAAATAATGCATTTCTTCATAATCTTCTATCTAAAAATGTTTTTATGGATCAACCCCTAGTTTTGTTGATGCTGCTAACTCCACTGTTGTTTGAAAATTTCACAAAGCCCTTTATAGCCTTAAACAGGCACCTCGAACCTCGAGCTTTGTTTGACCGGTTGTCTTCGTTCTTGTTCTCATTTTGTTTTAAGAGTTCTAAATCTGGTACCTCCTTGTTGTTTAGACACACACACCCATCGCAATAATACATCCTTATTTACGTTGATGATATTATTATCACAGGATCATCTCCATCAGAAGTATCTTCCATCATTCATCCCTGAATCAGCAGTTTGCTCTTAAAGATCCTGGTATCTTACACTATTTTTTATGCATTGAGGTCTCTTATTCTCCAAGTGTTGGAACTTTTCTATCTCATGCCAAATATGTCACTGACCTACCGCATAAAGCAAAAATTTTTAAGACTAATTTCATCTCTACTCCTATGGTGAGTGGTCATGTACTTGCTGCTTTTTGAGGTGAAACCTTACACGATGTTTGACATTATGTAACGCCCCAAGAATTCATATAAACATCCTAGACAACGCTAAAATAATTCTTCTGGCTAACCTTAACTCTAAACACGAGACCAGCAACCTCCTGGAAAATAATTTAGATAAAATAAAGTTTCGACTTCCATACATTCTAACAGAAATATAAATATCATAAACTGTCAGAACTCCGCCCTCCTCCGTGGGCTATTTAAAAGAAAACAACAACATCTCGAAATCACCTCAGTGGCAAAAATTATTAAATAAGTAAAAACAACCGTGCACCTAAACTCCATTGACTACAACGACGCGTTTAACAACAACATCCATAACAATTAAAGTAGTTCTAAAGAATACAAAATTTCCTCCGCGGTTCACACCCAGCAATAACATATATCTCAAGGCTATTCGTAACCAACTAAGCTAGTGATCCTTCCTCGGTCAAGCCCTCTCTACATCATCACCGCGGTCGACCTCGTTCACACCTGAAACATATAAAGGTACACAAAAAAAAGGGGGGTGAGTACATAAGGTACTCCGTGAGTAGCACTTCCTAACTAGCACAAAATAAATTATGCTCACAGTCACAACATAAAGAACAAAACAATAGTGAGGCAATCAAATAAGCAGTGAGAGATAGCGAACAATTAACTTGACATTTAGAACAAAACAAGAGCAAGGGCAAACAAATAAGCAGAGAGATAGCGAACAAATAGCTTGACATTTATTCCCAAGTCACCGTACCTCCTCCTTCTCCAGTACTTGAAGTCCGACCTTGCCATTTATTCCCAAGGCCAAACACCACTACTTCGCAAGCTTCACTCTTCCTTAATCCCTCAAGCCTAACTCCTCGAGTCGTATTGACCCTTGACATTTATCCCCAAGGCCTCAATACTCCTCTCCAGAAACTTGACGTTCGGCCTTGCCATTTATTCCCAAGGCCTGAACTGTGCACCGATCCTTGCCATTTATTCCCAAGGTATCGATGACTTCCCAACGTATTGGTCCTTGACATTTATCCCCAAGACCCCAATACATGTTTACAGAAAATTTGTCGTCTGGCCTTGTCATTTATCCCTAAGGCCACTACTCAAGGCTTTGAACCCTCAAGCGATTTATATGCATTTTCCAGATCAGAACACCCAGGGTTAACGGTCCATCAACCCGTCCCTTTACCCTTCACCCTCCACCACCTCACTAACCCTTCCGTGACCACCTACAAGTAAACCACCCCCCCACATTCTAAACCACTGCACCGTTTACAAACGTACTTTTCCACGTAATAAACAAAATTCATCCAACAGCTCACAACCAGACAATATGAATTAAATTATCGATATAACCAAGCTAGCATTTCATCTACATCCCATTTACACAACGTCATGAGCCAATTACTTCTAACTACAACAGTTCAGAATCTACTAATCACCTACAACAACAAGAATAGGATGCATGTTTCCTTAAAAGGGTTCAATAATAGAAATACGGCAACAAGATCGCTAGAATCCACAATTCAAACCAATAATCCTTACATGCTTATTTAAATTATTTTAGCAAGAAAACAAAAAAAAAACAGCATCAAGAACATTCCGTTAACGCTAAATAACGCACGCACTCGCCCCCTGGTGCTACTTACCCCACCACGTGTTTAAGTTGCGTCGGCCTCACACCTAAGCATAAAAAAAAACAGAAAAAATACAGCAATTTAAATGTACTATTCAGCCTTAAAAAAAAACATCTTTAAGAGGGTTCAAAGGGGCTCGTTACCTCAAAACGACTCCGTATAGGTGTGGGTAAATTAGATCTAGCTTGCCAAGACGTGGGTAGCGTAAATCGGGTTTCAACGGATGTAGATAATCGCCGAACACCACCAATACGCTGCTGTCCACGTTTTTGCAGCAGCGAAAAACGTCCAATACGATCTCCAACGGCTTCGTTTCAATGTCCCTTGCTACAAAACAACCCCGTTTAGGTGTGGGTATGCTAAATCGATTTCGTTTGGGTGTGGGTACTCCAAATCTAACTTCGAACAAAGGTGGGTCAAAGAAAAGTTACCGGGTTTCACGGATCTAAGTTGTTCGAGGTCGTTAGGCTTGTTGAATCGGAGAAAGGACGCCGCGAACACAGCCCCGCGTGTACCGATGCCGCCTGCAGCTGCCCGAACGTCACGCGCCGCCGCTGATCGTCGCACACCGCCGCTGCCCGCCGCACGACGCCGCCGCCCGTCACGCGCTGCCGCTGTTCGACGCTGCACCTGCTGCCGCCGCCGCTGCTGCCGCTGTGTCTGCCGGAGATGGCTGCCGTCGGTGCTGCTGCGTCGGAGAGGGAGGGTCCCAGTGGAGGGGGGGTGGTCGACGGCTTCAACAAGAGAGGAAAAGGGGAAAAGGAGAACAAGTGGCTAGGGTTCCCTTTTCTTGTTTCAATCTTTTAACTCCTTTGGGCTTGGGTTCTTTTCCTTATGTTTAAGGCCCACTTATCTGATTACGCTTGTTTACATGCGTAAAAAGAAGGTTTTAGATGCTGTTTTTACTATGTTTCAGCTTTGTTTCGGATTTTTCTCGATCGTTTGAGTTCCAATTCATGCAAAATTCATATACTATGGTTTGTCGATGGCTTATGTTGTATTTATGACATTTTAGGACCATTTGGGAGTGCAAATTAATCAAAAGAAGCGAAAAGACGAAAAAACACCTCAGGAGGCGCCAGGCGCCTGGGAAGCCTGCAGAAAACTGGTTTTCTTCCAACTTTGCCCTTAATGAAACGCGTCTTCCAATGCGTTTTGGTGGTCCCAACCGATGCATACGTGTAGAAGAAGTGTTCCACTATCAGTTTGAGCACGATTTGGTCAGTCAAAGGAGTTGGAAATGGGTGATTCACCATCGTTTTAGGACCTACCTAACCAATTCTGCACAGCTATAAATTCCAGCAACTTCTCCACCAAATGCATCAAGCCTTGCTTCCTTCTCTTGATCATTTTTAGTGTTTCTTTGTTGCTTTCTAAGTACTTTTGAGTTGCTTTCATTAGTTGCTTTTGGTTTTTAAATTCCGAGCACTTTACATTCTTTTATTGAGCTTTGTTTTGTTTCCATTTGTACTTAGTTATTTTCTACTTATTCAAATATATAAAAATCTGGCACTTTGCTTATCTTCTCTTTGTCTTTACTTTATTTTTAGTTAAGAGAGTTGTGTTTTTGGAGGAAAGAGCACGTGACACTCCCCCTTGCTTGAAAGAGAAGGGCGAAGCTCTCAATCCCGATAAAAACTCTCCGTTAGTTAACTTTTGTTTTTCACACATGCATTCCACATTCAACCATTTTACTTGCTGTATTTTCTTCAATATGTCTTTCTAAATTCCCGTCTCTAGCCCGGTTATGGATAGTTAGCCTTTTATGTCTAAAAAGGGTTGCTAAGAAGTAGTGTTTTTACTTTCCATTCATTGCTCAACATGTTTTCCCAAAAAGTTAGGATTTAGAGAAGGCCACTGTAAGTCTTAACAAGTCAATACTGAAAAGGTTGCTTATTTGCATTGTTGAGTGGTTAAACCGAGGAGAGGAGCGCCTTAGACATAAGGGTTCCGCTTAAGTAGCCTAGACATAGGACCTTAACCCGAGGTTGCGACTATTTCCATCCTAAAACTAAGATATATCTCATAATAGACATATTAGGGAATGTCTTAGGACTTTGAACTTGCTTAGACATAAGTAAAGTGAGAAGCGTAGTCGTTAGTTTCTAAAGTAAAATGCATATTATCCTTAGCATGTCCTTGATTCTTTGTTGGCTAACTTGAAGTAATTCGGGCTAGGTTTTATTATTATAAGTCCAAATCCCAAATCCAAACCATTATTTGTGACCACTTCCCATTTACAAGAATCACTCATTTCAACATTCACTATTCTTTAAAACTTCAGAGTTTGGAAATTGTTTAGAAGTCCTTGAGGATCGATACTTGGATACTCCATCCATTTTATATTACTCTGACAGGTGTGCGCTTGCATCTATATAATTGTTACCACGCTTAGTGCGTGCGTTCAGCAAAACGCCCAGTCAAGTTTTTGGCGCCGTTGCCGGGGACTTTAGTTTTAAAATTATTTTCAAATTCTTTTAGTTTTTATTTTTGTGAATTGTTGTTGGGTGTAATTTCCATCCACCGTTTTTGTTCTATATTTTTGGTCGTTTATCTCACAAGGGTAAGTTAAAGTGCATGAGCACAAGATCTTTTCTTCTACCCCTTGACCCTGAGATTGAGCGGACCCTTCGAAAAACTCGAAAGGAGCAAAGACTTCGAAAACAACTAGAAAAGCAAAAAGAGAGAGAAGGTGAAATCAGTCCTGAAAGTGAGGTAGAGAGTACAAGCACATCAATGGCAGATATTCCACCTCGTGATCCGGTTGATCCACCTGCTGTTAACGGTAATATGAGGGATCATGCGAGAAATGATGAATTCAACCATATCCAGATGGCGGACAACAGAGACGTGGCAATGCGAGAATATGCCGCCACGGCTTTTCAGAACTTTGATTCAGGGATAGTCAACCCTATTCCAGCCCACGCAAACTTTGAGCTTAAACCAATGATGTTCCAAATGTTGCAGACAATTGGACATTTTGGAGGGCAGGAACATGAGGATCCACATGATCATCTGAAATCATTCATTCAAATTGCAAATGCATTTCGATTACCTAGTATAACAGACGATGCTCTGAGACTAACACTTTTTCCATTTTCTTTGAAGGACCAAGCTAGAGCATGGCTCAATGCATTTCCACCGGGATCCATCACCACATGGGGGTCGTTAGTGGAGAAGTTCTTAACAAAATTCTTCCCACCTACTCGCCACGCTGATATCAGAGAGGAGATCATCTCCTTTAGACAGTATGATCGTGAACCTGTTCACGAGGCGTGGGAGAGATTTAAAGAACTAATCAGGAAATGTCCGAACCATGGCTTACCGGCATGCATCCAGATAGAACATTTCTTTAGAGGTTTAGATCATCCTACTAAGATGATGCTAAACAATGCTGCCAACGGAGCCTTTACAAAGAAGACATTCAACGAGATAGTTGACATCCTAAATGACTTAGCTTCACATAACGAACTATGGTGTTCGCAAAGACCTAGGGCAGCACCAAAGAAGCAAGATCCAGCTGGAGTTTTGGCTCTGGACATTGCGACCTCGATGCAAAAAGAGATGGTTACAATGAACCAGAGGCTGAAATAGATGGCATTGGGAATAAAAAATCCATTAGCCACGCCGATACAACCTGTGCAGTCGGATTATTGCACTCCTGCCCCTGTTTGCCAAGTCAACGATCTCATTTGTTCATTTTGCAGTGAAAACCATATTTATGATAATTGTCCACATAACCCTGCTTCCGTTTTTTATGTAGGACATGGGAACAATAGGAACTTTAACCCATATTCGAACACCTACAACCCAGGTTGGAGGCACCACCCTAATTTCTCATGGGGAGGACAAGGAGGTTCGAGCGGTTTTAATCAAGGGCAGAGCCAACAGAACAAGCAGCCCTATGTTCCACCTACACAGCAATACATCCCACCACCGCAACAGCAGTACAATCAGAGAACACAGACTCCACCAGTTCAAAATAACAACTCAAATCTTGAGAATATGATGAAGGAGTACATGGCCCGAACCGATGCAGTGATACAATCCCAAGCGGCATCAATGAGGAATTTCGAGACCCAATTGGGACAGCTCGCCAATGAATTGAAGAATAGACCCCAAGGTTCTTTTCCAGGCCATACTGAATTACCAAAACGAGAAGGGAAAGAACAGTGCAAAGCTGTCACCCTCAGGAGTGGACTGGCATATGATGGACCAACAATGCCAACAACAGATGTACAGATTCCGTCCACTGAACCAATTGTAAAGATACCAGAAAATCCAACAACACTAGAAAAAGAAAATATTAGAAAAGGTAATGAGGACACCCCGAGTGTTCCTCCACAGGTACAGCCTTCTTTTACCCCTACTCCCCCGTTTCCACAAAGATTAGTAAAGAAAAATAATGATTCCCAGTTTAGAAAATTTTTAGATATTTTAAAACAACTGCATATAAATATACCATTAGTAGATGCTCTAGAACAGATGCCAAATTATGCTAAGTTTTTGAAAGATATAGTTTCTAGGAAGAAAAAAATAGGAGAGCATGAACTGGTAGCCATGACAAAATGTAGTAGTGAAGCTGTAGGCAGCCCGCTACCCATGAAATGTAATGATCCTGGCAGTTTTACCATTCCATGTTCCATAGGAGGAAAAAACTTAGGTAGGGCATTATGTGATCTAGGCGCTAGCATTAATCTTATGCCATTATCAGTTTTCAAATCTTTAGGCATAGGAGAAGCTAGACCTACTACGGTTACCCTCCAACTAGCAGATAGATCTATCATAAGACCTGAGGGAAAGATAGAAGATGTTTTAGTCCAGGTGGACAAATTCATTTTCCCTGCGGACTTTATCATTCTAGATTGCGAGGCAGACTTAGACGTTCCCATTATTTTGGGAAGACCATTTCTAGCCACTGGGGATACAGTTTTTAATGTAAGGAAGGGAGAAATTACAATGAGGGTAAATAATGAAGAAGTTAAATTTAACGTTCTAGATGCCATGAAATTACCAGGAGACTTTGAAGAGTGCTCTGCTATAAATAGCTTGAATCCTATTATGTTTGATGAGTTTTATGACTCGTTAGTTACAGAGATTGAAGAAGAGCTTGATAAGATAGCAGAAGGACCAGAAGATGTGATTAATCCTATTGAAAAAATACAAAAAGAAGAATGCAAGTCGTTACTTCCGTCCATAGTGGAACCACCCACGTTGGAGCAGAAGCCATTGCCGTCGCATTTGAAATATGCGTATCTAGGGGATAACGACACTTTACCAGTTATTATAGCTTCCAATTTATCACCTACTAATGAATATTCTTTATTGCAGATTTTGGAGAAGCACAAAAAGGCCATTGGATGGACGATAGCAGATATCCGAGGGATAAGCCCGGCCTTTTGCATGCACAAAATTCTATTGGAAGAAGATGCTAAGAACTCTATTGAGAGTCAAAGGCGGTTGAACCCGAAGATGAAAGAGGTTGTAAGGAAAGAAATTCTCAAATGGCTTGACGCCGGTGTTATATACCCAATATCCGACAGCAGCTGGGTAAGCCCAGTACAGTGTGTACCAAAGAAGGGGGGTATAACCGTGGTGGCCAACGAGGAGAATGAGCTCATCTCAACCCGAACTGTGAGCGGGTGGAGAGTTTGCATTGACTATCGCAAACTCAACAAGGTAACAAAGAAAGACCATTTTCCTCTCCCGTTTATTGACCAGATGCTCGACCGTCTGGCAGGTAAGGATTTCTATTGTTTTTTAGATGGATATTCGGGTTATAATCAAATTACTATTGCTCCAGAAGACCAGGAGAAGACAACATTTACGTGTCCGTATGGTACGTTCGCTTTTAGGCGAATGCCCTTTGGACTATGCAATGCACCCGCGACTTTTCAGAGGTGTATGATGGCCATCTTCTCTGACATGGTAGAAAATATTCTAGAAGTTTTTATGGATGACTTTTCTGTTTTTGGAAATTCTTTTGACGCCTGTTTAGTTAATTTGGAGAGAGTATTGGAGAGATGTGAACAAACAAACCTAGTCCTAAATTGGGAGAAGTGTCATTTCATGGTACAAGAGGGTATTGTTTTGGGTCACAAAATTTCCAAGCAAGGAATAGAGGTAGACCACGCTAAGATAGACATCATTTCAAAGCTACCTCCTCCTACAAATGTCAAAGGGATTAGAAGTTTTTTAGGGCATGGGGGATTTTACCGCCGCTTTATAAAAGACTTTGCTAAAATTTCTAAACCCTTGTGTCAATTGTTAGAACATGATAGACCATTTGTTTTTGATGATGACTGTTTAAAATCATTTGAAATGTTGAAAGTTGCTCTAAGTTCAGCTCCTATAATTATCGAACCTAATTGGGATTTACCTTTTGAGCTCATGTGTGATGCTAGTGATTATGCAATAGGAGCTATGTTAGGACAACGTAAAAACAAGATCTTGCATCCTGTGTATTATGCTAGTAAGACTCTGACCGGTGCACAACTCAATTACACTACTACTGAAAAGGAACTGTTAGCAGTTGTGTTCGCCTTTGATAAGTTTAGGTCTTACTTGATAGGCACAAAAGTCATTGTTTTTACTGACCATTCTGCTTTAAAATATTTATTTGCTAAAAAAGATGCTAAACCACGTTTGATACGGTGGATTTTGTTACTTCAAGAGTTTGATATTGAAGTTAGGGACAGGAAGGGTACTGAAAACCAAGTTGCTGATCACCTGTCTAGATTGGAATCCCCGCTCTGTGATGATGGAACTGTTATACGTGAACAGTTTATTGACGAGCAACTCTTGCGAGTTGATTCAGTTCCGTGGTATGCCGATATAGCAAATTATTTGGTAAGTCGAATAGTTCCTTATGAGTTCAACAAGCAACAGGTAAAGAAATTTTTAAATGAAGTTCGATGTTATCGTTGGGATGAGCCTTTTTTATATAAGCTAGGACCTGACAATATCTTACGCAGGTGTGTCGCAGAAGAAGAGCACGAGGCGATATTAGACGCTTGTCATATGTCTCCATATGGAGGACATTTTGCAGGACACAAAACCGCAGCCAAAGTTTTGCAAAGTGGGTTCTTTTGGCCCACTCTGTTCAAAGATGCACATAAGTTTGCCCAGGTTTGTGACAAATGCCAACGGACAGGTAATATATCTAAACGCCACGAAATGCCTCAAACCCCGATCCTGGAGATTGAAATATTTGATGTGTGGGGTATAGATTTTATGGGTCCATTTCCATCTTCTAATGGTAAGCTTTATATATTGTTAGCAGTAGATTATGTTTCGAAATGGATAGAAGCCATTGCAACTGCTACCAATGATTCCAAAGTTGTCATTCGTTTTCTGCAAAAGCACATTTTTACGCGTTATGGAACCCCGCGTTGTCTGATAAGCGATGGGGGGGCTCATTTTGTGAATAGGTCTATGCAAAAGTTGCTGACTAAATACAATGTGCGTCATAGGGTTGCAACAGCATATCATCCTCAGTCGAATGGGTTAGCCGAAATATCTAATAGGGAGATAAAAAACATTTTAGAAAAAACTGTAAATCTTAACCGTAGGGATTGGTCTTTTAAGCTTGATGATTCACTTTGGGCATATAGGACAGCATTTAAGACTCCCCTCGGCATGTCCCCCTATAGGCTAGTTTTTGGAAAAGCATGTCATTTGCCTCTTGAGCTAGAATATAAAGCATTTTGGGCTATTAAGAAATTAAATTTTGATTTGTTGACTGCAGGTGAAGCGAGGAAGTTACAATTGTTGGAATTAGAAGAACACAGGCACTTTTCTTATGAGAATGCTAAGTTGTTTAAGGAAAAAACTAAACAGTGGCATGATAGGCGTCTTCGGCCGAACAATCTTCAAGAAGGTGATCTGGTTCTGTTATTCAACTCTAGGTTGAAACTTTTCCCTGGAAAACTTAAGTCTAGATGGTCTGGTCCCTTTCAAATTTTTAAAGTCTACCCATATGGGGCAGTGGATCTAGTTGACTCTAAGGGAAATGTTTTTAAAGTAAATGGACAGAGACTTAAGCCGTATTTTGGAGAACCAGTGGATAGAGGAAAAACCTCTATTCAACTTTCAGGTCAATAAATGTTTGCGAAAAATGTTTTTCCTTCTTATCTGTTTGGAAAGAACAAAAGTAAAGGAAGGAAATTTTTGTATCTTACATTCTTTTTGTCTAATCATAAAAAGTTTTGCTTATTAATGTTTTTGGAAAACGTTGAAAAAAAAAAAAAAAAGAAAGAATGAAAAAAAAAAAAAAAAAAAAAAAAAACATTGAAAAATTTTTACGCAGGCGCCTGGCGCCTGCCCTTTGCGAAAATAAATCACGCAGGCGCCTGGCGCCTGCCCTGTTTTCCAGCAGTTCGAGTTTCGTTTTCCTTCACGGTTTGGGTTTTAATTTTCGATAGCATGGGCTTTATTTTGGGTCAAACATTAATCCTCTATGATTTAGCTTTAAGAACTTCTCTTCAAACTCAAATTTTGTTTCCCTAATCCTATTTTGTATTCAAATTTGTTTTCTTTTCCTTTTAGGTTTAGGAAAACTTGGTTGAACTTAAATGTCAATCCCTTTCCATTTAGGATTTAGTTTGGGGAAAGCTTTAAATAGACCCATTGCCTAAGCTTTACAACTCCACCAAAACCCACACAACTCTCTTCTTCCCCTTGTTTTTTTCGAAAAAAACCCACTCCCTTTATCACCCTTGTTTTCGATTTTCAGCCACCAAAGAGAAGAAGAAATTTCCAGCATTTGCTTACATCTATGGCTTCCTCTTCTCAACATACTTCACTTCCTACCTCTTCTACTCAAGCTCCAAATGCCACAAGCATTCCTTTTCCACCATTGGAGAACTTCCAACACCACATGGGTTCAGATTCTAGGCTAGCTACTGTTAGGGGAGGAAACCCGCTTCAAACATTTGAATGTCCTCCATCCCAAGCTCCTACACAACATCCTATAATGAGCCCACATGGTTATGTTAATTTTCAGCAACTACCCACCTTTAATATACCTCAAAACAGTGAGTTTAGGGCTGAAAATCCTCAACAACTTCCTCCAATGATCAATCCGGGTATGTACCAACCGTTTATGTTTAACCCGGTTCCTTCATATCATTTTCCCTTGTCCCAAATGCAAATTCCAGCTAGTGTTCATCCTTATGGAATGCCAAATCCATCTACTCTATTTCCTAGCCTTCCACCTTATTATGGAATGGGTCATTGGGTACCTCCAACCAATTATGGGATGCTTTCACCTAGGGTTCCCCCACCAGCTCAACTTCCATTCCTAGAAAGAGGACCTCAAGCACCCCAATTGAACCCTAACATATCGAGTACCTTCAACATGGGACAACTAAAACCCTTAGAGCCTCCTAGGATGCCAACCCCAACCAATATGCCAATGGATGCAGGAGATGAGCATGGAGGAGAGCAAGAGAAGAGCCATAGCCATAGGCTAGAGCCCGGGGTTTCGATAGGGCAAAAGAGGAAGGGCAAGGAGGTGATGATAGACCCAGAAATTGAGGAAGATGGGAGTAGTAGGCGTCTGACGCCTAAGGATTCATCTATGGAGAACAGGGACGAGGAGCAGTTTTATTCATCTCCATTGATTATTACACCGGAAGTTCGTAATGATGATTTTCTACTGGTTTCACGAGGACATTGTTCAAATATGCCAGAAACAGAGGATACCGAGAACGAAGTGGTGAGAACAGATACTCAGGAACCTTCCCCATTGGATACACCTACAGAAGGAGCATTTTGGTCACCAAGAGTTGCCTACTGGGGCAACTGGATCTACTCCGTTGGCAACGGATGAGTATGTCACACCGATGGCCACTCTACCAGGGGTAAGGGATGCTCATACTATTCCTTCTAATACAGTTAACCCGCTTGGGTGTGATACAGGTAGATCCAAGGTTGGGGAGAATAGTACTCAAGAACCTACCAGCGAAGAAGATCCTGAGGACACGCAGACGATAAGGGAAATGTTTCAATACAAGAGACGGGAGAAAAAGAGTTCAAAACGACGTGCAGTTCAGGCTAAGAAGCCAACAGTGCCCGTGAATGAACCTAAAACGAGAGCTGCGAAAGCTAAAGCAGCTGAAGCTAAGAAGAAGGTAGTGGCACCTGGGCCAGTTGATACAATTGAACTCGACTTGTCTGAGGGAGAGGAGGTCGAGACGAAATGGAACGCGGAAAATTTAGCCACTCGAACTTCATTAATGAAATCCCGTAAGATTATGACAGAATTGGGATTCGATCTCACTCTAGGAGATGTGCCTGATGATTGGAGGGAGACCGCCAGAGACAAAGAATGGAGACCACTCATTCAGCCCATACAATGTGAGGCTTTGGAGTTAGTCAGAGAGTTCTATGCTGCTGTCCATCCCCAATCACATATAGCCATAGTGCGCGGGAAGGAAATACGGTTTGATGCCACTCAAATCAACTACACCTTCAACATTGAGAATATCAGAGACGCTGTGGGCAATAAGATGTTAGTGACTCCGACTCTGGAACATCTTGATGAGGCTCTAGAATGTGTTGGGAAGCCCTCTGCCACTTGGGATTTGACTACTCATGGCAAGGTACGACTAAAACCTGAGGATGTTTCCCTAGCTGCTGCAGGATGGTTATACATAGTCAAAAACAGAATTCTGCCAACGGAGCATGATGAGCATGTCACTCAGGATAGGGCATTGCTGGTTTATGCCATGCTAAAGGGCATAGATGTGAATTATGGAGAATTGATCAATACCAGTATCCATGAGTGTGCCCACCGGACACGTGGTAAGCTTTATCACCCACGTTTGGTCACTTCTTTATGCTTACGACAAGGTGTACAGCTCCCTGAGGATCAAATTAAGAGAGATGCCCCAATTGTGGAAGAGAAGAATATTCGGCGTATTATCGCCCATGCGTTACAAAGAAGGGAAGGTACTGGGATGTCTCCTACATCGGAGATCCGTCGTCTTCGAGAGGAGAACCAACAGCTGCGAGATCAGGTTCGAGAAGTCGTGCAACATATCTACAACTTAAGGACTTCATTGGATTTTGCGGTTTTACCTTCATGGCCTCCAGCGCTAGCTGCTATCCTTGGTCATCCATCTCCCAGTACTGACACAGATCCTAGTCCACAACCTCCGACTTCATAAAGGGGAGGTTTCTTCTTTGCTATTTTTTGTGTTTTCTTCTTTTGTTAATGACGTAGTTTGCATATTTAGCACTACTACGCATGTTTTTTTTGTATTGATTATGTTTCGAGCTCAGTTGAAGCATGAATAAATTAGTATCGTTTATCTTCTGATCACTTAAAGTATGCCTTCACTTAACCTTAGTTTAGCTTTTCACATGCCTATTTTGAAGCATCTGTGCTGTGCATGTGATTTCATGTCGATGATGATTATAAGAGATTGTTGAGTTTTCTGTTCTATGCCTGACTAAGCTTGGAGCTATTTCCTTTGTTTAGGTGATAAACTCATTTTCTTTTATGTCTTTTTGATCTTTACAAACTTTAAGCTTTTTCTTTGCCCCTATATAGGAAGTCCTTGTCCTTTTTATTGTTAAGCCTTTTTCATCCGATGCAAAAGTCTTTTCCCAGTGAGGACACTGTCTCTCTTAAGTTTGGGGGGGACAGTCGTTGTATCAGTCGTTGTTTCAGAAAGATAAAGTGTTATTTATATTTGAAAAATCATGCTATTTTCTTTTGAAAAAGAGTCAGTTGGAAAGAAAGAAAGTGTTGAAAAGCACTTAGCTTAAAAACCGAGAAAGAAAAAAAAAAAAAAAAAAAAAAAAGACAAAAGTTGCAAAAGAGTAAAAAAGAGTCTTTGTCAAAGAAAATAAGAGTGGGGAAAAGACTTGTGTTAGAAAGAAAAGAGCGGTAAAAACAATGAGAGTTAAACAAAATGTATTTATGATTCCCGAGTCCTACTGTAGACACCCATTTAGTTTTAGGTTGGGTGTTGACTTTGAAAATAGCAGTAAAGATGGTGATAAGTGACTTCGTGTTTCTCATTGTCGTCGTTTTATGACCTAGCTGTTAGTTTCAAAGTCTTTCTACGAGTAGCTGTGGTTGAAACCGATGTTAGTGTGTGGAAACCTCAGGGGCTAGTAGCCAGTCTTTCAGATGTAAAAGTCTTAGTGTAAAGAGGGAGTGTGCAGATTCCTTAGGGGTATTTGAACACGTTTTCTGTTTTTGAAAGAGAAAAAAAAAGATTTTGAAAGAAAAAGTTTTTATCATTTCAAACTTGGTTTATAGTGACTAAGTTTACAAAGGCAATAGAATGGTAGGCTTTGACATCTTTTCCTTGAGACAATTTATGATTGAACATCTCGGTTGCTTTTGCTTTTCCTTGTCCATGTGTTAGAAAGCTGATTAAAGTTGCTAAGTTTTGCTTGAGGACAAGCAAAAAGTTAAGTTTGGGGGTGTGATTACGCTTGTTTACATGCGTAAAAAGAAGGTTTTAGATGCTGTTTTTACTATGTTTCAGCTTTGTTTCGGATTTTTCTCGATCGTTTGAGTTCCAATTCATGCAAAATTCATATACTATGGTTTGTCGATGGCTTATGTTGTATTTATGACATTTTAGGACCATTTGGGAGTGCAAATTAATCAAAAGAAGCGAAAAGACGAAAAAACACCTCAGGAGGCGCCAGGCGCCTGGGAAGCCTGCAGAAAACTGGTTTTCTTCCAACTTTGCCCTTAATGAAACGCGTCTTCCAATGCGTTTTGGTGGTCCCAACCGATGCATACGTGTAGAAGAAGTGTTCCACTATCAGTTTGAGCACGATTTGGTCAGTCAAAGGAGTTGGAAATGGGTGATTCACCATCGTTTTAGGACCTACCTAACCAATTCTGCACAGCTATAAATTCCAGCAACTTCTCCACCAAATGCATCAAGCCTTGCTTCCTTCTCTTGATCATTTTTAGTGTTTCTTTGTTGCTTTCTAAGTACTTTTGAGTTGCTTTCATTAGTTGCTTTTGGTTTTTAAATTCCGAGCACTTTACATTCTTTTATTGAGCTTTGTTTTGTTTCCATTTGTACTTAGTTATTTTCTACTTATTCAAATATATAAAAATCTGGCACTTTGCTTATCTTCTCTTTGTCTTTACTTTATTTTTAGTTAAGAGAGTTGTGTTTTTGGAGGAAAGAGCACGTGACACTCCCCCTTGCTTGAAAGAGAAGGGCGAAGCTCTCAATCCCGATAAAAACTCTCCGTTAGTTAACTTTTGTTTTTCACACATGCATTCCACATTCAACCATTTTACTTGCTGTATTTTCTTCAATATGTCTTTCTAAATTCCCGTCTCTAGCCCGGTTATGGATAGTTAGCCTTTTATGTCTAAAAAGGGTTGCTAAGAAGTAGTGTTTTTACTTTCCATTCATTGCTCAACATGTTTTCCCAAAAAGTTAGGATTTAGAGAAGGCCACTGTAAGTCTTAACAAGTCAATACTGAAAAGGTTGCTTATTTGCATTGTTGAGTGGTTAAACCGAGGAGAGGAGCGCCTTAGACATAAGGGTTCCGCTTAAGTAGCCTAGACATAGGACCTTAACCCGAGGTTGCGACTATTTCCATCCTAAAACTAAGATATATCTCATAATAGACATATTAGGGAATGTCTTAGGACTTTGAACTTGCTTAGACATAAGTAAAGTGAGAAGCGTAGTCGTTAGTTTCTAAAGTAAAATGCATATTATCCTTAGCATGTCCTTGATTCTTTGTTGGCTAACTTGAAGTAATTCGGGCTAGGTTTTATTATTATAAGTCCAAATCCCAAATCCAAACCATTATTTGTGACCACTTCCCATTTACAAGAATCACTCATTTCAACATTCACTATTCTTTAAAACTTCAGAGTTTGGAAATTGTTTAGAAGTCCTTGGGGATCGATACTTGGATACTCCATCCATTTTATATTACTCTGACAGGTGTGCGCTTGCATCTATATAATTGTTACCACGCTTAGTGCGTGCGTTCAGCAAAACGCCCAGTCATTATCCAACCCTTCCTTGTTAAAACAAACCAATAATAGAGTTTCGTAAATGGCCCAATGATCCAAAACAAGTGTCGCATAATGGAATTCCGTACTAAATGTAACTTGATAAATAACTACACGCTACTAACTCACCACTAAAACTGTAACAATACACACTAGTCGAGATGTCACACTTAAATTAAATAAGATCACTGATGAATCAATTAAAAATACCCATGAAATAAATCAATAAAACAATAAATAAAAATCCATTTTGTTATAAATTTTTCCGGAACTCGGGGCAAGCTAACCTGAGTAACGCGGGGCGTTACAATATGAAAGAGGTAGAATTCGTCCATCTCGTCCAAGGAACCTTAACGGTAGCTCAGTATGAAAGGAAGTTTACGGAGCTCTCTCGTTTTGCTCGGGAATTAATTCCCACTGAAGCAATGAAGATCAAGAGGTTTGTTAAGGGCTTGTGCAAGAGAATAAGAGAACCAGTGGACCTTCAGCGACCCGTCACCTACGCTGAAGCAGTTAGGGCGCCTTAATTATGGATAAGGATGTCTCCAACAGGGTCCAACCTCTGGTGGAAGTCGGATCATCTTCAGATGTGAAAAGGAAGGTCCCTCCGGCTTATGCCGACCAGCCTTTTAGAGCACCCCAGCGCCCGGCTCAGCAACAGGGCATGCCACCAGTGTGCCCCTCTTGCCAGAGAAGACATGCGGGGCAGTGTTGGACGGGAACTAAGGGTTGCTTCAGGTGCGGAAGGGAGGGGCATTTTGCAAGGGAATGTTCTATGTCGGCCGCGAATACTCAGAGGCTAGGCCAGAGGGCTCCCCCAACAGTTTCGACGCAGGGAGGTAATCAGAGGGCTCGTGTCTTCGCACTTACTCGCAAGGAATCGGCGGATGCCGAAACCGTTGTCACAGGTACGGTCTTAGTCCATAATGTGCCTGCTTATGTATTGTTTGACTCGGGATCGAGTCACACCTTCATCTCTACTGCGTTTGTTCGTCAGGCAACCCTCAGAATAGAGCCGTTAGGGTTTCTGTTGTCAGTTTCGACACCTTCAGGGTCAGTTTGGATTGCTAGTCAAATGGTGAGAGCAGGTGAGTTATCTTTTGACAATCAGACCCTAAAGGCAAGATTGATCCAATTGGAGATGCGGGATTTTGACGTCATATTGGGCATGGATTGGCTAGCTACCAACCAAGCCAACATTAATTGCTCGAGGAGGGAAGTCTCTTTCCAACTACCTTCGGGTCGGAGCGTTACGTTTAAAGGAGTTACGGGTGGAGTTTCAAGGGCAGTCTCAGCGATGAAGGCAAGACGCCTTTTACAGAATGGTGCCTGGGGATATTTGGCCAGTGTCGTCGACATTAGTGTGACTCCACCCAGCATCGACTCCGTCCACGTGGTCAAAGAGTTTCCAGATGTGTTCCCTGAAGACCTCCCGGGGCTACCTCCTGTCCGTGAACTGGAATTTTGCATCAACTTATTACCAGGGACAGTCCCTATCTCGAAGGCACCGTACCGCATGGCTCCAGCGGAACTTAAGGAGCTCAAGGCTCAGCTAGAAGAGCTCTTAGACAAGGGCTTCATTCGCCCGAGCGTGTCTCCTTGGGGTGCTCCAGTGCTTTTTGTGAAAAAGAAGGACGGATCTATGCGACTTTGCGTCGATTACCGAGAGTTGAACAAGGTGACAACGAAGAAGAGATACCCCCTTCCTCGCATCGATGACCTCTTTGACCAACTAAAATGAGCAAGGGTGTTCTCGAAGATAGACCTACGATCGGGGTACCACCAGTTGAGAATTAAGGACGCCGACATACCAAGGACAGCCTTCAGGACCAGGTATGGGCATTTTGAGTTTACTGTAATGTCTTTCGGACTCACTAATGCCCCTGTGGCATTCATGGATCTCATGAATCGAGTTTTTAAGGAATTTTTGGATCTGTTTGTGATCGTATTTATCGACGACATTTTAATTTACTCCAAGACAGAAGAACAGCACGAAGGACATCTGCGGCAGGTCCTTACCGACTTGAGGGGGAATAGCTTGTATGCGAGTTTTGGTTGGATAAGGTGGCCTTCCTTGGCCACCTTATCCAACCCCACATCTGGCCAAGGAAGGTATTGCCGTGGACCCAGCCAAAGTAGAGGCGGTCAGTGGTTGGCCAAGGCCTCGCACACTGACCGAAATCCGCAGTTTTCTCAAGTTAGCTGGCTATTACAGGAGGTTCGTCCAAGATTTCTCCCGGTTGGCGGCGCCCTTGACTCAGTTGACCCGTAAGAATGCCATTTTCGCTTGGAGCGATGGGTGCGAGAAAAATTTTCAAGAACTAAAGAAGCGTTTGGTGGGACAGGAGACTTAGTGGTGTACAATGACGCTTCGCTAAGAGGTTTGGGTTGCGTTCTGATGCAACATGGGAAAGTCATAGCCTATGCCTCGCGACAGTTAAAGGTACACGAGCTTAATTACCCCACCCATGATTTGGAGCTTGCTGCGGTGGTGTTTGCCCTGAAGCTATGGAGACACTACCTTTAGAGCTGGTAAAGAACTATGACTGTGAGATCAACTACCATCCGGGTAAGGCGAACGTGGTGGCCGATGCACTCAGTAGGAGGGCAACGAGCATGGCACCTCCGACTGAATCAGATTTTGGACGCAGCTCAATTTTAGTACGGCGTTCCATCCCCAGACTGAATCAGATTTTGGAGGATATGTTGGCATACTGGACTTCGGTGGTTCTTGGGACAAATACATGTTCTTAACAGAGTTTGCCTACAACAACAGTTATCAGTCGACCATTGCCATGGCTCCATATGAAGCCTTGTATGGGAGGAACTGTAGGTCGTCGGTGCATTGGCACGAGGTCGGTGAGAGGGTCCTGTTAGAACCAGAGTTGGTACAAGAGACTAATGGCGCCATCCAAAGGATTAGGGCAAGAATGCAGACGGCTCAGAGCAGATAGAAGAGTTACGCTGATGATAGACGAAGGGCATTGGAGTTTGACGTCGGCGACCACGTTTTTCTTCGTGTGGCACCGGTGAAGGGAGTCCTACGTTTTGGTTAGAAGGGAAAACTCAGTCCAAGATTTATTGGTCCTTTTGAGATCTTGGAGCGCATTGGCCCAGTCGCTTACCGGTTGGCCTTGCCACCGTCGTTGAGTGCAGTGCATAACGTGTTCCACTTGTCCATGCTGAGGAAGTATGTCCATGACCCTTCACACGTCTTGGATTATGAACCACTGCAGGTAGATGAAACCTTGTGTTATAAGGAGGTACCCATTGAGATCGTAGCAAGAGAAACCAAGGTGCTGCGGAATCGGGTAATTGACTTGGTGAAAGTCCTGTGGAGGAATCACCAAGTGGAGTAAGCTACCTGGGAAAGGGAAGACGAGATTAGAGCCCGATACCCTGAATTATTCGAACGACGAACATTCGAGGACGAAAGTTTCTAAAGGGGGGAAGTCTCTAACGCCCCGCGTTACTCAGGTTAGTTTACCCTCGAGACTCGGGGCCTCCTTTCTTAGAAATTTCTTTTTTATTTAATTTAATTGTTCCACTTCATTTTATTTCGAGCTGCTGCGGTAATTGTTATGAGTGTTGACGTGTACTTACGTATCTAATTATTGTTTAACGAGGAAATTGTTTTCTCTACAATTGTTTTGGTTCCTTGGGCCCAAATTAAGTACCTAGGTAAGTGGACCTTCCTTGTTTTAAAACAAGAGGGAAAAGGAAGGTAAGGAAAAAACCCTAGCCCCCAAAACCCCTCCCATTCGTGAAGCATCTCTCCTTTCCCCCCGTTTTAGTCTTCGTTTTTTTTCCTACCGGCGCCTCAACCCTCCCCGAAACACTCGACGGACGGCGACCTCCGGTTGACAGCAGCAGGCGACGCGGCAGGCAATTCTTTGTAGCGCATGTGCGATGATTCTCCGAATATTCTTCTCTTCCACAATTGGGGCATCTCTCTTAATTTGATCCTTAGGGAGCTGCACACCTTGTCGCAAGCATAAAGAAGTGACCAAGCGTTGGTGATAAAGCTTACCACGTGTCCGGTGGGCACACTCATGGATACTGGTATTGATCAATTCTCCATAATTCACATCTATGCCCTTTAGCATGGCATAAACCAACAGTGCCCTATCCTGAGTGACATGCTCATCATGCTCCGTTAGCAGAATTCTGTTTTTGACTATATATAACCATCCTACAGCAGCTAGTGAAACATCCTCGGGTTTTAGTCGTACCTTGCCATGAGTAGTCAAATCCCAAGTGGCAGAGGGCTTCCCAACACATTCTAGAGCCTCACCAAGCTATTCTAGAGTCGGAGTCACTAACATCTTATTTCCCACAGCATCTCTGATATTCTTAATGTTGAAAGTGTAGTTGATCTGAGTGGCATCAAACCTTATTTCCTTCCCATGCACTATGGCTATATGTGACTGGGGATGGACAGCAGCGTAGAACTCTCTGACTAACTCCAAAGCCTCACATTGTATGGGTTGAATGAGTGGTCTCCATTCTCTATCTCTAGCGGTCTCCCTCCAATCGTCAGGCACATCTCCTTGATTGAGGTCGAATCCCAATTCGGTCATAATCTTACGGGATTTCATTAATGAAGTGCGAGTGGCTAAATTCACCGCGTTCCATTGCGTCTCGACCTCCTCTCCCTCGGACAAGTCTAGTTCGATTGTATCAACTGGCCCAGGTGCCACTACCTTCTTCTTAGCTTCAGCTGCTTTAGCTTTCGCAGCTCTCGTTTTAGGTTCATTCATGGGCACTGTCGGCTTCTTAGTCTGAACTGCACGATGTTTTGAACTCTTTTTCTCCCGCCTCTTGTATTGGAACATTTCCCTTAACGTCTGCGTGTCCTCAGGATCATCGTCTCTTGTAGGTTCTTGAGTACTATTCTCCCCAACCTTGAATCTACCTGTATCACACCCAAGCAGGTTAACTGCATTAGAAGGAATAGCGTGAGCATCCCTTACCCCTGGTAGAGTGGCCATCGGTGTGATATACTCATCTGTTGCCAACGGAGTAGATCCAGTTGCCCCAGTAGGCAACGCTTGGTGACTAAAAAATGCTCCGTCTGTAGGTGTATCCAATGGGGAAGGTTCCTGAGTATCTTTCCTTACCACTTCGTTTTCGGTATCCTCCATTTCCTGCATATTTGAACAATTACAGCGTGAAACCAGTAGAAAATCATCATTACCATCTCCAGGTGTGATAATCAACAGAGATGAATAAAACTGCTCATCATCCCTATTCTCCATAGATGAATCCTTAGGCGTCAGACGCCTACTACTCCCATCTTCCTCATTTTCTGTGTCCGTCATCACCTCATTGTCCTTCCTCTTTTGCCCTATCGAAACCCCGGGCTCTAGGCTCTGGCTATGGCTCTTCTCTTGCTCTCCTCCATGCTCAACTCCTGTATCCATTGGCATATTGGTTGGGATTGGCATCCTAGGAGGCTCTAAGGGTTTTAGTTGTCCCATGTTGAAGGTACTCAATATGTTAGGGTTCAATTGGGGTGCTTGAGGTTCTCTTTCTAGGAATGGAAGTTGAGGTGGTGGGGCAACCCTAGGTGAAATCATCCCATAATTGGTTGGAGGTACCCAATGACCCATTCCATAATAAGGTGGAAGGCTAGGAAATAGAGTAGATGGGTTGGGCATTCCATAAGGATGAACACTAGCAGGAATTTGCATTTGGGACAAGGGAAAATGATATGAAGGAACCGGGTTAAACATAAACGGTTGGTACATACCCGGATTGATCATTGGAGGAAGTTGTAAAGGATTTGCAGCCCTAAACTCACTGTTTTAAGGTATATTAAGGGTGGGTAGCGGCTGAAAATTTACATAACCATGTGGACCCATCATAGGAGGTTGTGTAGGAGCTTGGGAAGGAGAAGCAGGGAGTGAAGTGTGTTGAGAAGAAGAAGCCATAGAATGAAATAAAGGCTAGAAATTTCTGCTTCTTCTTGGTTGTGGCCGAAATCGAAAACAATGGTGGTGAGGGAGTGGGTTTTTCGGAAAAACAAAGGGGACGAAGAGAGTTGTGTGGGTTTGTGTGGAGTTGTAAAGCTTAGGCAATGGGTCTATTTAAAGCTTTCCCCAAACTAAATCCTAAATGGAAACGGATAGAGTTTTAAGTTCAAACTTGGTTTCCTAAACCTAAAAGGAAAAAAAAAATTAAGTTTGAATTCCAAATAGGATTAGGGAAACAAAATTTGAAGTATTTTTGAGTTTAAGGAGAGATGTGAAACTTAAATCACAAAGGAGTAATGTGTGACCCAAAATAAAACCCACAAATTTCAAAATTGAAACCCAAACCACGAAGGAAGAACAATTTTCGAAATGTTGGAAAAACAGGGCAGGCGCCAGGCGCCTGCGTGATTTTTTTTTCGCAAAGGGCAGGCGCCAGGCGCCTGTGTAATTTTATTTTATTTTATTTTATTTTTCAACGTTTTCAAGAACATTCTTTTAATAAGCAAAACTTTTTATGATTAAACAAAAAGAATATAAGATACAAAAACTTCGTTCCTTTACTTTTGTTCTTTCAAAACGGATAAGAAGGAAAAACATTTTTCCCAAACATTTATTGTCCTGAAAGTTTAATAGAGGTTTTTCCTCTATCCACTGGTTCTCCAAAATATGGCTTAAGTCTCTGCCCATTTACCTTAAAAATACTTCCCTTAGAGTCAACTAGATCCACTGCCCCATATGGGTAGACTTTAAAAATTTTAAAGGGACCAGACCATCTAGACTTAAGTTTCCCAAGAAAAAGTTTCAACCTAGAATTGAATAACAGAACCAGATCACCTTCTTGAAGATTGTTCGGTCGAAGACGCCTATCATGCCACTATTTAGTTTTTTCCTTAAACAGCTTAGCATTCTCATAAAAAAATTGTCTGTGTTCTTCTAATTCCAACAATTGTAACGTCCTTGCTTCACATGCAGCTGACAAATCAAAATTTAATTTCTTAGTAGCCCAAAATGCTTTATATTCTAGCTCAAGAGGCAAATGACATGCTTTTCCAAAGACTAGCCTATAGGGGGACATGCCGAGGGGAGTCTTAAATGTTGTCCTATATGCCCAAAGTGAATCATCAAGCTTCAAAGACCAATCCCTACGGTTAAGATTTACAGTTTTTTCTAAAATGTTTTTTATCTCCCTATTAGATATTTCGGCTAACCCATTCGACTGAGGATGATATGCTGTTGCAATCCTATGATGCACATTGTATTTAGCCAGCAACTTTTGCATAGACCTATTCACAAAATGAGCCCCCCATCGCTTATCAGACAACGCGGGGTTCTGCGTAAAAATGTGCTTTTGCAGAAAACGAATGACAACTTTAGAATCATTGGTAGCAGTTGCAATGGCTTCTATCCATTTCGAAACATAATCTACTGCTAACAATATATAAAGCTTACCATTGGAAGATGGAAATGGACCCATAAAATCTATACCCCACACCTCAAATATTTCAATCTCAAGGATCGGGGTTTGAGGCATTTCGTGGCGTTTAGATATATTACCTGTCTGTTGGCATTTGTCACAAACCTGGGCAAACTTATGTGCATCTTTGAACTGAGTGGGCCAAAAGAACCCACTTTGCAAAACTTTGGCTGCGGTTTTGTGTCCTGCAAAAGAACCCACAAGCGTCTAATATCGCCTCGTGCTCTTCTTTTGCTACACACCTGCGTAAGATATTGTCAGGTCCTATCTTATATAAAAGAGGTTCATCCCAACGATAAAATCGAACTTCATTTAGAAATTTCTTCACCTGTTGCTTGTTAAACTCATAAGAAACTATTCGACTTACTAAATAATTTGCAATATCGGCATACCACGGAACTGAATCAACTCGCAAGAGTTGCTCGTCAATAAACTGTTCACGTATACACAGTTCCATCATCACAGAGCGGGGATTCCAATCTAGACAGGTGATCAGCAACTTGGTTTTCAGTACCCTTCCTGTCTCTAACTTCAATATCAAACTCTTGAAGTAACAAAATCCACCGTATCAAACGTGGTTTCGCATCTTTTTTAGCAAATAAATATTTTAAAGCAAAATGGTCAATAAAAACAATGACTTTTGTGCCTATCAAGTAAGACCTAAACTTATCAAAGGCGAACACAACTGCTAACAGTTCCTTTTCAGTAGCAGGGTAATTGAGTTGTGCACCGGTCAGAGTCTTACTAGCATAATACACAGGATGCAAGATCTTGTTTTTACGTTGTCCTAACATAGCTCCTATTTCATAATCACTAGCATCACACATGAGCTCGAAAGGTAAATCCCAATTAGGTTCGATAATTATAGGGGCTGAACTTAAAGTAACTTTCAACATTTCAAATGATTTTAAACAGTCATCATAAAAAACAAATGGTCTATCATGTTCTAACAATTGACACAAGGGTTTAGAAATTTTAGCAAAGTCTTCTATAAAGCGGCGGTAAAATCCCCCATGCCCTAAAAAACTTCTAATCCCTTTAACATTCGTGGGAGGAGGTAGCTTTGAAATGATGTCTATCTTAGCGTGGTCTACCTCTATTCCTTGCTTGGAAATTTTGTGACCCAAAACAATACCCTCTTATACCATGAAATGACACTTCTCCCAATTTAGGACTAGGTTTGTTTGTTCACATCTCTTCAAAACTCTCTCCAGATTAACTAAAAATGCGTCAAAAGAATTTCCAAAAACAGAAAAGTCATCCATAAAAACTTCTAGAATATTTTCTACCATGTCAGAGAAGATGGCCATCATACACCTCTGAAAAGTCGCGGGTGCATTGCATAATCCAAAGGGCATACGCCTGAAAGCGAACGTACCATACGGACACGTAAATTTTGTCTTCTCCTGGTCTTCTGGAGCAATAGTAATTTGATTATAACCCGAATATCCATCTAAGAAACAATAGAAATCCTTACCTGCCAGACGGTCGAGCATCTGGTCAATAAACGGTAGAGGAAAATGGTATTTCTTTGTTACCTTGTTGAGTTTGCGATAGTCAATGCAAACTCTCAACCCATTCACAGTTCGGGTTGAGATGAGCTCATTCTCCTCGTTGGCCACCACGGTTATACCCCCTTTCTTTGGTACACACTGTACTGGGCTTACCCAGCTGCTGTCGGATATTGGGTATATAACACCGGCGTCAAGCCATTTAAGAATTTCTTTCCTTACAACCTCTTTCATCTTCGGGTTCAACCGCCTTCGACTCTTAATAGAGTTCTTAGCATCTTCTTCCAATAAGATTTTGTGCATGCAAAAGGTCGGGCTTATCCCTCGGATATCTGCTATCGTCCATCCAATGGCCTTTTTATGCTTCTCCAAAATCTGCAATAAATAATATTCATTAGTAGGTGATAAATTGGAAGCTATAATAACTGGTAAAGTGTCGTTATCCCTTAGGTACGCATATTTCAAATGTGACGGCAATGGCTTCTGCTCCAACGTGGGTGGTTCCACTATGGATGGAACTAACGACTTGCATTCTTCTTTTTGTATTTTTTCAACAGGATTAGTCACATCTTCCGGTCCTTCTGCTATCTTATCAAGCTCTTCTTCAATCTCTGTAACTAACAAGTCATAAAACTCATCAAACATAACAGGATTCAAGCTAGTTATCGCATAGCACTCTTCAAAGTCTCCTGGTAATTTCATGGCGTCTAGAACGTTAAATTTAACTTCTTCATTATTTACCCTCATTGTAATTTCTCCCTTCCTCACATTAAAAACTGTATCCCCAGTGGCTAGAAATGGTCTTCCTAAAATAATGGGAACGTCTAAGTCTGCCTCGCAATCTAGAATGATAAAGTCCGCAAGGAAAATGAATTTGTCCACCTGGACTAAAACATCTTCTATCTTTCCCTCAGGTCTTATGATAGATCTGTCTGCTAGTTGGAGGGTAACCGTAGTAGGTCTAGGTTCTCCTATGCCTAAAGATTTGAAAACTGATAATGGCATAAGATTAATGCTAGCGCCTAGATCACATAATGCCTTACCTAAGTTTTTCCCTCCTATGGAACATGGAATGGTAAAACTGCCAGGATCGTTACATTTCATGGGTAGCGGGCTGCCTACAGCTTCACTACTACATTTTGTCATGTCTACCAGTTCATGCTCTCCTATCTTTTTCTTCCTAGAAACTATATCTTTCAAAAACTTAGCATAATTTGGCATCTGTTCTAGAGCATCTACTAATGGTATATTTATATGCAATTGTTTTAAAATATCTAAAAATTTTCTAAACTGGGAATCATTATTTTTCTTAACTAATCTTTGTGGAAACGGGGGAGTAGGGGTAAAAGAAGGTTGTACCTGTAGAGGAACACTCGGGGTGTCCTCATTACCTTTTCTAATATTTTCTTTTTCTGGTGTTGTTGGATTCTCTGGTATCTTTAAAGTTGGTTCAGTGGACGGAATCTGTACATCTGTTGTTGGCATTGTTGGTTCATCATATGCCAGTCCACTCCTAAGGGTGACAGCTTTGCACTATTCTTTCCCTTCTCGTTTTGGTAATTCAGTATGGCCTGGAAAAGAACCTTGTGGTCTATTCTTCAATTCATTGGTGAGCTGTCCCAATTGGGTCTCGAAATTCCTCATTGATACCGCTTGGGATTGTATCACTGCGTCGGTTCGGGCCATGTACTCCTTCATCATATTCTCAAGATTTGAGTTGTTATTTTGAACTGGTGGAGTCTGTGTTCTCTGATTGTACTACTGTTGCGGTGGCGGGATGTATTGCTGTGTAGGTGGAACATAGGGCTGCTTATTCTGCTGGTTCTGCCCTTGATTAAAACCGCTCGAACCTCCTTGACCTCCCCATGAGAAATTAGGGTGGTGCCTCCAACCTGGGTTGTAGGTGTTCGAATATGGGTTAAATTTCCTATTGTTCCCATGTCCTACATAAAAAACGGAAGCAGGGTTATGTGGGCAATTATCATAAATATGGTTTTCACTGCAAAATGAACAAATGAGATCGTTGACTTGGCAAACAGGGGCAGGAGTGCAATAATCAGACTACACAGGTTGTATCGGCGTGGCTAATGGATTTTTTATTCCCAACGTCATCTCTTTCAGCCTCTGGTTCATCGTAACCATCTCTTTTCCCACGCCTCGTGAACAGGTTCACGATCATACTGTCTAAAGGAGATGATCTCCTCTCTGAACAGGTTCACGATCATACGCCTCGTGAACAGGTTCACGATCATACGCCTCGTGAACAGGTTCACGATCATACTGTCTTAAGAACTTCTCCACTAACGACCCCCATGTGGTGATGGATCCTGGTGGAAATGCATTGAGCCATGCTCTAGCTTTGTCCTTCAAAGAAAATGGAAAAAGTGTTAGTCTAAGAGCATCGTCTGTTATACCAGGTAATCGAAATGCATTTGCAATTTGAATGAATGATTTCAGATGATCATGTGGATCCTCATGTTCCTGCCCTCCAAAATGTCCAATTATCTGCAACATTTGGAACATCATTGGTTTAAGCTCAAAGTTTGCGTGGGCTGGAATAGGGTTGACTATCCCTGAATCAAAGTTCTGAAAAGCCGTGGCGGCATATTCTCGCATTGTCACGTCTCTGTTGTCCGCCATCTGGATATGGTTGAATTCATTATTTCTTGCGTGATACCTTATATTACCGTTAAAAGCAGGTGGATCAACCGGATCACGAGGTGGAATATCTGCCATTGATGTGCTCGTACTCTCTACCTCACTTTCAGGACTGATTTCACCTTCTCTCTCTTTTTGCTTTTCTAGTTGTTTTCGAAGTCTTTGCTCCTGTCGAGTTTTTCGAAGGGTCCGCTCAATCTCAGGGTCAAGGGGTAGAAGAAAAGATCTTGTGCTCATGCACTTTAACTTACCCTTGTGAGATAAACGACCAAAAATATAGAACAAAAACGGTGGATGGAAATTACACCCAAACACAATTCACAAAAATAAAAACTAAAATAATTTGAAAATAATTTTAAAACTAAAGTCCCCGACAACGGCGCCAAAAACTTGATTGGGGTTATGCTGAACGCACGCACTAAGCGTGGTAACAACTCCATAGATGCAAGAACACCTGTCAGAGTAATATAAAATGGATGAAGTATCCAAGTATCGATCCTCAAGGACTTCTAAATAATTTCCAAACTCTAAAGTTTTAATGAACAGTGAACGTTGAAATGAGTGATTCTTGTAAAATGGGAAGTGGTCACAAATAATGGTTTTGGATTTGGGATTTGGTCTTATAATGGTAAAACCTAGCCTGAATTACTTCAAGTTAGCCAACAAAGAATCAAGGATATGCTAAGGACGATATGCATTTTACTTTAGAAACCAACGACTACGCTTTTCACTTGACTTATGTCTAAGCAAGTTCAAAGTCCTAAGACATTCCCTAATATGTCTATTATGAGAGATCTCTTAGTTTTAGGATGGAAATAGTCGCAACCTCGGGTTAAGGTCCTATGTCTAGGCTACTTAACCGGAACCCTTATGTCTAAGACGCTCCTCTCCTCGGTTTAACCACTCAACAATGCAAATAAGCAACCTTTTCAGTATTGACTTGTTAAGACTTACAGTGGCCTTCTCTAAATCCTAACTTTTTGGGAAAACATGTTGAGCAATGACTGGAAAGCAAAAACACTACTTCTTAGCAACACTTTTTAGGAATTAAAGGCTAACTATCCATAACCGGGCTAGATACAGGAATTTAGAAAGACATATTGAAAAAAATACAGCAAGTAAAATGGTTGACTAACGGAGAGTTTTGCTCGGGATTGAGAGCTTCGCCCTTCTCTTTCAAGCAAGGGGGAGTGTCACGTGCTCTTTCCTCCAAAAACACAATTCTCTTAACTAAAAATAAAGTAAAGGCAAAGTAAAGATAAGCTAAGTGCTGAATTTTTAGAAATTTGAATAGGTAGAAAATAACTAAGTAACAACGGAAACAAAACAAAGCTCAATAAAGGAATGTAAAGTGCTCGGGATTTAAAAACTAAAAGCAACTAATGAAAGCAACTTAAAAGTACTTAGAAAGCAACAAAGAAACACTAAGAATGATCAAGAGAAGGAAGCAAGGCTTAATGAATTTGGTGGAGAAGCTGCTGGAATTTATAGTTGTGCAGAATTGGTTAGGTAGGTCCTAAAACGCTGGTGGATCACCCATTTTCAACTCCTTTGACTGACTAAATCGTGCTCAAACTGATAGTGGAACACTTCTTCTACACGTATGCATCGGTTGGAACCACCAAAACGCATTGGAAGACGCGTTTCATTAAGGGCAAAGTTGAAAGAAAACCAGTTTTTCTGCAGGCTCCCAGGCGCCTGGTGTCACAACCATACTAGTAGAGAGTAGGTTGTGACGCCCACGTAGTGTGCAAGTGTCAGCGACAAGCATATGTTACCCATCGGGCCATGACGAGGGCCGAGAGAGAAGGGTCGTGATGCGACCAAGGAGGATGGTGCATCACCTAACACACCATATGGATGTGCTCAAGAATGCCTAGAGAAGGCGTATGCAGAATGCAAGGCGAAGGCAATGTCAGTGGTGTCGGTGACAAACTCAACAGGGGCCAGTTGGGGCCCCGGGCCATGACCCTAGAAGTCAGGGTTCCGTCGAGAGTTTTGACGAGCGGCTTTAGAGTTAGATGCATATTAGTGAAATATGTAAGCACGCCAAGTTTCGTGTCAATCGGAGTTCAGACGTGCGCTCTACGTTGGCGAGTGACTCCTCGCCACTTTCGACGTACATGCCTGCCAGACCAAGTTTGCCTTAGAATGTACCTTAGGGGGAGGCATGGTGTCAGCTCTCCACCACCCCTGGGCCCTGCGGCCAAAGTGAGCTACCCCATGGCACATGCGTGTGTCATGGAGTGGGCGAGCGTTGCAAGACCAAGGTCTTGGGCGTCTTCCTTCTGGAATGGGAATCTCAAGGACAGTGTCGGACGGCACGGGTGTGCCGGCATTGCGCCTCGTCCCATGGGCTGGAGGTTGCACATAGGGGCCGTTATGCGGTACGGTATGCTCGAACGACAAGGCACGGCCGTGGGAGTCGACGTGCCATGATTATATCCGGATGGATGGATGTCCGAAAGGCCCCGATCATAAATATAAGTCCATGGGTCGGTTCTCGGTATGTGTGCCCAAGAGTTCAGCGAAGCCCGATGACATCCCGATGCTCGGGGTGGCATCCTACAGTATCGGCGGCACCCGGTAAGTGAGAAAAAGCTAGTCTTGGCCCGGTAAGCGGCAAGACTCATCCCGGTTGCCAAGTTTAGTCATTCCTTGTCTAGATCTCGGCAGGAATGATCCCGGCAGTACCCGGTAAGGCCGTTTAGTCCGTTATTGACTAGTTTCTCGGCATGAATGGTCCTAGAGGCGTCTGAGGGGTCCGATAAGCTAGTTTTGACATAGTTAAGCGGCAGGAATCTCCCGGTTGTACCCGGTTGGTGTTTTAAGCTCGTTCTGACCCCGTTATAGGTCAGAACTCATCCCGGTAAGGTCCTGGCTCATAGTAGGAGTGGGACGGTAGAGTGGTCGAGAGACAAGATGGTTGGAAAAGCGAAATGAAGCTGAGTCGAGGAAGAAAGAACCTCGTCTAAGGTCCGACGAAGCCACAAAGGGCGCGAAGAGTAGATTGGGGCTAGAGTTCCTCGTAAGGCTGGCCATGGTCGAGCTTAGATCATGGCGCCGCGCGGTTGAAAAATGTACGACCGTGACACCTGGCGCCTCCAATGATGGTGTTTCCGACTTTTTGCTTCTTTTTGATTAATTTGCACTCCCAAATGGTCCTAAAATGTCATAAATACAATATAAGCCAACCACAAACCATCATATATAAATTTTGCATGAATTGGAACTCAAACGACCGAGAAAAAGTCCGAAACAAAGTTAAAACATAGTAAAAACAGCATCTAAAACCTTCTTTTTACGCATGTAAACAAGCGTAATCAAGAAACTACTTACAAACAAGTGTCCTAAAGCTCTTAAGCTTGTCGAAGACTTCCTAAATCAAAAGAAGTATGATCTCGAGGTTAGTAACCGATTAGAAACACTTAAATATAATTGAAACCGACTTTAGGTGGGTCGTTACCTACTAACTCACACTAAAACAGCTTAGGTTAGGAGTGGGTAGACGCCGAGGAGATTCGTGCTCCCAAAATAGACTTCGAATGGCCTTAGGCTTGCTGTTCCGATGTCAAAAACTGATGGGTGATGTTGATTTGAGTCCGAACGAGTGGGTTGACGTCAAAACAATGTATAAGAACTCCATCCAGGCTTCACCTAGATATGGGTCATCGCCAAACGTCACCGGGATTAAGGAATCGTCACAAATCAACCACCGGAGTTGTTGTCTACACGTGCTGGCCGTGCGTCTTATCGTGGAGTCACCGACCGCTGTTGGGATCTTGTCGGAACAGCCCTAATATGCCGCCAGGTATGACGTCGCCACGGGTCACCCGAAATACGCCGAAAACCGACGGAAATCGCTGCTGCTAAATCGAATCTGGGCTGTTCGGAGAGGTATTGAACACCGCAAATGATCGTATCTGAAGCAGAGGTCGCCGGATCTGCGCACCGAAGGACAACGCGTGGCTTGCTGAGCGTCAGATCTGGACAAGCGTTGGATGTGATGTGCCACCGCCGGCTGTACGTCGCGCAACCTCTACTATAGACCTCGTCGGAAGTGCGTGGAGCCACCGGGTCTGCCGCTGCTAACAAGAAGAAGTGCTGTGGGAATCGAACGTCGTCGCTCATCGGAGAGTGCCATGCCGGTGCTGCTTCGCCGGAGAAGAAAGTTCGAAGGGGGGGGCTGGCGGCTGTAACAAGAAAGGGAAGAAAGAGATGGCTAGGGTTTGACTTGTTTTCCTTTTGATTTCCTTTGTTTTTAAACTAAAAGCCCAATTCCCAAATTAATAGAAGGCCCATGGGTTTGAAGAAACTAAAATTCTACTTTCAAACAATATAAACTCAACGATCTTCAACTAAAACAAAAGTAAAACGAATAAATCTAAGGCCCGAAGCGAAAATCCTAAAGAAAACACTCCAGTAATTAAAATAAACTCACAACAACCCAAAATGAAATCCAAGAGGAAAAATTAAATTTCCAAAAGTTTAATTAAGTTTTAATTAAAATCTCTTTTCAAAATTTTAGAACTTAATTATCTAAATCAAACGAAAATAAACTTCATTCGAAATTATCCAAAATTAAAACTCCGAAATAAGAAGTTCCAATAATTTCACTTAACGAAAAAAAAGAAGAAAATCCAAAGGCACAATTTTAAATCATAAAATAAACGAGTCAAAGAACGCGGGGCGTTACACAAGGCCTTGGGGATAAATTGCAAGGCCGAACGTCAAGCTTCTGTAGAGGAGTATTGGTATCTTGGGGATAAATGTCAAGGGCCAATACACTCGAAGAGTTAGACTTGGGGGACTAACGTGAAGTGATGCGTATGGGTAATAATTCAAGGCATTGGGAATAAATGGCAAGGTCGAGCACCAAGCGGGGTAGAAGAGGGTCGGTGCCTTGGGGATAAATGTCAAGCGCTGATACGCCTCGAAGAGTTAGACCTGGAGTACCAACATAGGGAGGGTAGAGCGAGTGCTAGCTTAAGTGGGGCAATGGCTAGTGAGTTGTGGGGTTGGAGTCCCGACAATCCCGGCGTTAGGCCGCTTGTACGGTAAGGTTAATCTGCTGGTATTATTCCTTGCTGCCTATCTGTTGTTTCTGCTATTGTTTTGATGTGGTTGTGATTACGAGCATGTTGTTGTGTTTAGTTAGGGAAGGCTACTTACGGAGTATTTTATGTACTCACCCCCCCCCCCCCATTACCTTATTTGTTTCAGGTGTGAACAGGGTCGACCGTGGTGATGACGTGGAAGAGGTTTGACTGAGGAGGGATCACTAGCTGTGTTGGTTAGGGTAGTGAATAATGTCGTGCATTGCCGACGTCGTTAAAAGTCTTATTGCTATGAAATAACAGGGGAATTAGACATTGGGTTAATTCATAGGACACTGTCTTTTATTGCTCTACAGATATTTTTACTATTTGAACTACTGATGTATTTTGGATTGCTAGACTTCTTTTGATTGGATTCCTAACCACTGAGGCAGGTATGATTTCTGGACATTCCATTATTGTGTACCTCCATTTTGTGTGTTGCATTAAGAGAACATTACATTTTTCGTTACCTTAGATAGGAGGGTTCAGTAAGCGTTATAAGGTTGTTACCTCGTTAAATGTATCGAAAATTCGGGTCGTTACACTAAAGCTGGAAACCCTCAATGTGCTTATGGCATCAGAGAAATGCATCATTGGAAACAACAACTATAAAGTTGAACAGGCAAAGTTGGAAGCAGAAATCTTTCGTATGCAATCTGAAAACTCTGAATTGAGGTATGAGGCTAACCAGATCGGGCCTCTACATACTCAACTGCATAACGAACTTGTCGAGTTGAAGACCTCAACTGGGAGCGACTAAATGCTGAGACTAAAAAGAGAAGGTTGATCGAGTTTGAACTCGCTGACTTGAAGACCTCAGGGGGAGAGAGTTTTGAGTGCTGAGGTCAAGGAGAGAAAACTAGTCGAGGCCGAACTTGATGACACGAGGTCTAAGCTCGACAAACTAAACTAGATTTAGCTAACATTGAATCCAAATTCTGGAGTCCGAGAGGTAGTTGCTGAATCTGTGTCAAATCTTGCTGACGCTGAATCTCGACTTGCTAATACTGAAGCCCGGCTTAGTAACTTCGACCTTCTTTACGAAGTCATGTCTCAATTTCCTGATTTCAAGGAGTTAGAACGGTACCTGGAGTACAGTGGCCTTAACTATGCTGTCGAATGGCTGAATAACTTTGCTCAAGAAGTCAACTCTGATAAGCTTGTTTCCATGTTTAACCAAGATTGGTAATTTTCCATGAAGAAGGCATCCGATCAGACAACCGATCAGACCGTCAAATCAGCCCCGGCTAATGAAGCAAGAGCTCTACCTTTGACTAGAGTGTCCAGGTTGGACTCCCAGGTTGGAATCGGCACCGGAGTTAGGGAAGTTGAGGTCATTCCTGACTCATCGACACCTGCATAAGGTAGATTAGGAGACTTAGTCGAGCTGGCGGATTCCGATCTTGCATGACCTTTATTGTAGTACCATTTTCCTTCTTTTTATTTTTTTACTATGTGATGTAACCGTCCTCAAACTTTGGCACGATTTCCGTATCGAATCGTATATTCATATTAAATTCACTGAGTCTTTAATTACTTCAACCTTGTAATTGCCATTAATTATCCCTCAACGCTGTTTCGCATTCAAAATCACTTCGATTGACCCTTCAAAATCCAAACCACTTCATATATTTATAGGGTTTTCACTCACTCGTTGCTTAATCTCAACCTTCAACCATCTTTCACCATGTCTGAAGAGGTTGACGACCCACTTATCTCTTTCATGGTGATCTCCTCTGACCATTATGGAAATTCTTCTTCATCTTCCTCTTCCCCGTCCTCCGTTCCTCTAAATCCGTCCAACCTTGCAACAATCACTGAGGGGGAGCCTTCGTCTAACCGCCTTCCATACTACATTGCTCTCATCTCCTGGTTCAAACTTCGAAGAGCCGAAGGAAAAGCCCTTAATCTAGAAAGGGAAGTCAACAGACTCGGAAACGAACTACGGGAGATGATAATCAAGTCTCTGAAGTTCGAATTTGAGTGTCAGGGCTTGAAGGAAGAGAAGAAGAACTGGGAGGAAGAGAAACTGGCCATAGAAGAGGAGCAATGCACGATGGAGCGACGAATCACTTTCCTAGAGCGGCAACTTTCCATGGAGAAGAAACGAAAGCGAGACTGACCGCTTTTCTACACTCCCATTTATTTTTATCACAATGTAATTTTGATAAACACTCCGAATAACAAAATTATAATATTTTGCTTAAATGGGAAGTTTTTGTGCTCAATGTTCAACCTGACGAATCATCTTAACGAATCAACTTCAATCATGATGTGTGAATCGGATCATATAACCAAATAATAAAATACTCCACAACAAATTACTAAATATATAAAATAAGCGCATAAGAATAAGTGTCATATAAGTGCAAAAATAGATGTATAAGACAGCCCTAATTTGAGTAGGGTTTGCAGAACGCTAAATCGAATTACAAACTTTATTGATAATACATTTTAAGATGTTCAGAATTCTATGGATGGGCGAGTTGCTTTCCATTCAAATGCATCAATTGATACATTCCTGTGCAGACAATGTCTTTAATCTTCTATAGGCCGGCCCAGTTAAGTTCCAAAGCCCCAGTTTTTTGAAGGACTTTCTGTAACACCAGATCGTCTGGCTTGAAACATCGTTTCTTCACTCTGGCATTATAATATTTCATCATTCTGTTTTTATATTCGGCATTTCTTAACTGTGAGTCGTTTCTTTGTTCTTCAAGAAGATCTAAATTCAAACATAATGCTTCTGAGTTATGCGCTTCATCAAAGGGCCGTTCAATTCGTTTTGATGGTATACCGATCTCCACTGGAATTACTGCTTCCGAACCAAACGCTAATGCATAAGGTGTTTGGTTTGTTGAGCCCCTTGGAGTGGTCCGATAAGACCATAATATACTTGGGAGCTCTTCGGCCCATTCACCTTTCAATTCTTCCAATTTCATTTTTAATCCTCGTTTCAGGATTTTATTAACTACTTCTACTTGCCCGTTGGCTGATGAGCAGGCGAAGAAGTAATATGTTTTATTCCAAGATTTGCACAGAAACTATTGAACTTCTCATTGTCGAAATGCTTCCCATTGTTCTTGATTATGGCGTGTGGAATTCCAAACTTGCATATTATATTCCTCCAAACAAAATTTCTCACTTTTGGTTCCATAATGGTAGCTAAAGGCTCTGCATCGGCCTACTTAGTGAAGTAATCCACAACAACAACGACAAACTTCACTTGGCCTTTTCTGGTGGGGAGGGGGCAATAAGATCAATCCCTCATTGGACAAATGACCACGGACTGGAGATCGGCGTTAAGTTCTCAGGCGGTTGTTTGATTAAATCGACATATTTTTGACATTTGTCACATTTCTGCACGAATGTCTTCGCATCTTTACTAATACTCGACCAATAGAATCCCTGTCAAATGATCTTCGATTCTAGAGTTCGAGCCCCAGTATGATCACCACAAATTCCTTCATGTACTTCCCGAAGTGCATACTCCATCTAATCTGATGCGAGGCATTTCAATAAGGGCAGAGAATCCGCTCACTTGTACATACTCCATTCTGGACAAGGTAATGAGCCGCTTGCCTATGTAACTTTTTCACCTCATTCTTATCTTCAAGTTGAATTCCGTTAAGGAACTCAATTATTGGACTCATCCAAAAACGAGGTGGTATCTAGACCTCACACGGTTATACTTCATTAACTGATGGTGAGCATAACACTTCGACAACTACTGTGCGTGCAAGATCGGTCTCGTACGACGAAGCCAATCTTGCCAGAGCATCTGCGTTTGAGTTCTCTGATCGAGGGACTTGACGGATCACAAAATCTTTGAACTTTGCCAGACCTTTCTTTGCTTTCTACAAATACCTGGCCATTCGTCCATCTTTCGCATGGAATTCTTCCATTATTTGATTAACTATAAGTTGGGAATCGCTGAGAATCAAGAGACATTCGGCGCCCATACTCTGCGCCATCTGAAGCCCAACTAATAAGGCTTCGTACTCAGCTTCATTATTTGACGTCCCAAAACTAAATCGTAGTGCATACTCAAAACGTATTCCCTCTGGTGACTGAAGGAGAATTCTTGCTCCACAATCTTTTTCATTGGAAGAACCATCCACATACAAAGTCCATTGTTGTTTAGATTTTTTCACTAATGGGCTGGGTGTCAATTCAGCCACGAAATCAATGACAACCTGTCCTTTTAGAGACACCCCGAGGTTCAAAGTTGATGTTTGAAGGGATGTGAATCCCGAAGCGGAAGCAGACCATCGTTCTTGATTTTTGAGAAACAAAACCAAAACTTACAAAATTGAAAACACAGAGAAAAAACTTGTTTTCCTTACCTTTAAAGAACACTTCTTCAATTTGATTTCCTACGAACACCACCAGAGAATCTTCCTTGCTATCCTCTTCGGTTTCGGGATCGTGCTTGTGGGAGCACCGTTTGGAATGAGAGAGAGAATTCAGAGAGAGAGCTTTGATTGAGAGAAATTCTTGGAGAGTTCTACTTTCGTTCTACTCTTCTGTTTTTGCAAAATTGCAAAAGAAGAAAACAAAAGCAGTGCACTGCCCACTCCCCTGCAATTTTGCAAGGGAGTTAAATATTTATTTTAATATTAATATTAATAATATAATTAATATATATATAAATAATTAATTAATCATATTAATTAATAAAAATTAATTAATAATTAATATATATATATATATATATATATATATATATATATCAAATAAATAATTAACCCTTAATTATTTATCACAAAAATAGAATGATTGGTTTTGTTGATTCAGATTATGCTGGGGACCTAGAAAAAAGGAGGTCATTATGTAGATATCTCTTCCTAATGGGGCAAAATATAATAAGCTGGAAAGCCTCTTTGCAATCAGTGGTACATCTTTCCTCCAGTGAGGTAGAATTCATTGCCCTGTAGGAAGCAGTAAAATAAGCTATGGTTAAAAGGCCTATTGAGAGAGTTGGGATATGAGCAAACAACAGTGACAACCAAAGTACAATCTATTTGTCTAAACATCAGCAATTCCACAACAAAACTAAACGTATAGACATAAAAGTACCAATTTATTAGAGAGCAGAGCAGATTGACAATAAACAAATTAAGGTGGAGAAAGTTCATACATCGGACAATGCAGCAGACATGCTTACCAAACCAGTAAATCAAACATAATTTGAACACTGCCTAAAGCTGATTGGTTTGCATGTACCTGAAAAAGGGTACATTTGCTCAAATTAGGGAGAGATCTTTGCTCGCTTGCAGCTTGGATTTCAAGGTGGACATTTGTACATTTCAACATTGAGTGAAATCCAACTGAAGCTCAGTAAAAATTATACAAGTTAAAATTTACACGGGTTTCAAAATAACTTTAAAAGATCTCTATAAAAATATATGCATCAGTGTTGATGAATGTGTAGTTTTTTTACATTTGCCTTGTAAAAGTCTCAGCCTTCAAGAAATAAAAGGTTCCTCTCCCAATAGTGCATGTAGGGAAGTTGCCGAATCACTCAAAAACCATTGTCTTCACCTTTCTTCTCTTCCACTTCATCATCCATGCATACCAGTTGAAAGAAGCACATCACACAAAACGCTGCTGTACACCATGGTTGTAGTTCTCCCTCGCACAAACTCAAGGTAAGTCGCAAAATATTAATCTTTCTTGATTTTGCCCTAAATTTGATTTCTTTGGAATTTCCATCAGTGGCCTGTGAGTCAGATAGCACTAAGAACTTAAATATCTCAACAGAATAAACCATGAAAGTCTCTTTCAAGTAGTGCAACATACGTTACATCGCAAGAAAATGAGTTGATGTAGGGAGTGAAGAAACTGGCACACCTCGTTTACAACGATTGATAAATATAGACGGGTAATAGTGTAATATTGTAGTGCCCCATTATGATTCTGTTTATGCAAGAATATGCACAACAACGTATTTCAGATTGCAACTCGAACTCGGCTTCCGAGCCGATCTGAACACTTGCGCGGACCTGCACAAAAAGGTGAGCACTCCGACGATCAAGTCAGTATAAGTCGGATTCCCAGTTTAGTTCGAGGTCAGAAATCATCGTACCTGATCGTGGAGTGAGGCCTTCTACTTATGGGTGGTAGTCCCGCTAATCTCGCGACGGTTACACCCGGTAATCTCGGGACCGACGGTTACGCCCGATAATCACGCCGCTGACAGTTGCTCACATTGGCCCCTATCGAGCTCCCCGGTAGGTCGGACCTCGGCCAGGTTCACCTCGGCCCTCATACTTAGCATCTGTCAACGCTAGTAGTGGTGATCTCGGCCATCCGAGCTGGGCATGACTCATGAGTCATCTTGGAGCACCAATAGGGGTCCTCCACGTGTCCAGGGTATTTTCTTCCCCAAATGTTGGCCCCCTCTCTGTCTGGTCCGATCTCGACCTGGCAGAGAAGTTCATTCGATTTGCTTTGGACGCGTGGCGACTTCCTATTCGTGGGAAAACATAACCGCTGCGGAAGATTTATCGTCGGAAAATTCAAATATTCCGACGCTTCGGATCTTAGGGAGGATCCTAGCCGCTCGTTGATTACACGTGTACGGCGGGGAAATTTTTCCGACGGGCTATAAATGCCCCCAATCCTTCAGGTCATACCTTACGTTCCCTGAATTCTTGGAGTTCGATCTGAAGGCAGCTCGAACCCTTGGTAGGTCGGTCTCTTCCCTCACTTTCTCTTTCGAACGTGGTTGTCATGTCGTCCTCTTTTAGCAGCAACTTAGGATCCGATGAGGACCTAGCTCGTAGGTTAGAGTCCGAGCTCGAGGAGATAGAAAACTTTAGATTCTCCGATGACGGGGAGGATAGTGACGCCTCCACTTCAGGTCAGGGTTTGGAATACCCTTCTAGGATACCTGAGCACTACCTCGGATCCCTTCGTAGGGGGTTCGCTATCCCTGAGAACATCCTCCTCAGGCTTCCGGAGGAGGGGGAGAGAGCTGACAATCCTCCAGAGGGATGGGTCACTCTCTACTTCAAAATGTTTGAGTACGGCCTCAGACTTCCCCTTCACTCTTTCGTCCAAGAATTTCCCTTCCGGACGGGGTTGGCTCCGGCTCAAGTGACCCCCAATGGGTGGGGTGTCATTTTCGCTTTGGCCATCCTTTTTTGGCTACGAGCTTGGGATAGTGAGGAGGCCGAGCTGTTGGACGTAGACCAGCTCCTCGCGTGCTTCGAAGCGAAAAGGATAGCTAAGAAGCCTGGTCGGTTCTATATGTGTGCAAGGAAAGGTGCAGGCGGTATAGTTAAAGGGCTGACCTCCATCAAGGGATGGGTGAGGAAGTGGTTCTACGCTTCTGGGGAATGGCTCGCAAAGGATGAGTCAGGTCGTTCCTTCTTCGACGTCCCCACTAGGTTTGGGAACCTTGGTACGAAGTAGTTCTTGCTTTTTGTAATTTTATTTTCTGTCATTCAGGTCTAACTCAAATTTGGTCTTTGTGCAGTTTCAATCCGACCAGTCCCCGAGCTTACGCAAGCCTCCTTCGACACGCTGAAATACTACAAGGAGCGCTTTCCGAAGGGTAGGAAGGTCGGAACCCTGGTGACCGACGAGCTGCTGCTTGAGTCCGGGTTGCTAGATTACAACCCTGCAGTTCGTCCCATCGAATACGCCGCCGAGGTAAGACTAGTGCCCCATTATTGCTTGATTTCGCCCAACAGGTAGTTCGATCTAACTTTTTCCTTCTACCATTTCGCAGGCGTTCGTTGCTTCCATTCAATCGGCTCTGGCTGTCAAGGCCGAGCTGGATGGGAGGGAAGTTCTGGCAGCGAGGGAGAAAGAGGAGTTCTCCGCTGCCTTGGAGGCTGCTTCCTCCACCATGAAGGATGAGCTGCTGAAGGCTCATTCTGAGGTGGAGACTTTGAAGGCCGAGGTGGAGTCCCAGGCCGAGCTGTTGAAGAAGGAGGAGGACAGGCGCCAGGCCCAACTCCGAGCTGCCCACGCTATTACCAGGGGCCTGGAGAGGGAGAAGTTCCAGCTCCTGAAGGAGAAGGACGACATGCTCCAGGCGCTTGAAGCGAAGGATAAGGAGCTGGAGCATGCGACTGCCGAGCTGGAGACGGCGAAGGAGCGCCTCAGCAATGGAGTCCTACTGGAGGAAGCGTTTAGGCAACATCCTGACTTCGATGGATTTGCCAAAGACTTTTCTGACGCGGGCTTCAAGTTCCTCATGAAGGGCATTGCTTCCGACATGCCCGACCTTCAGATCGATCTCAGCGGTCTGAAAAGGAGGTATGCCGAGAAGTGGGCGTCTGGGCCTGGCGGCACCCCTGGCCCCCAAGCGTTGGTGGATCAGTATGTCAGGGATCTGGACTCTGACTACTCCGATCCCGAAGAGGACCAGGTCGGCTCCACTCAAGAGGGCGCTCCCCCAGCAGGCTCTTAGGCGACCGCCCTTCACGAGGCTTTTCGCTGTTCTTCCTCCCTTTTCTTTTGTTTTGTAAGTGTCAGGGCAGAGCTGCAAGGTCTATAAGCCTTGGCTCTGTTCTTCATTCAATAAAGAGACTCCCATTTGCTTCTACTTTGTTGTTAGCAACCTCTTTTCTTTGCCTTTCCTTTGAACTGCAGCTAATGTCACCTCGCACCTCTTACTTTTGAGGTCGCGCCTTTAATTAACATAATTTGAAAGTTTGAGTTCGAATCTCTTAATGTTCAATACATTGCACCAACTCTGGATTTTTAACATTTCACCCTTAACTTAAAAAGGTAAAAAGGCTAAAATCCTAAGTCCGTAGCTGTTCTTCATATCGTTCCTCGTACCCCCAAGTTCGGAGGCTTGATCATTTTGAACTTTTCACATCGCCCCTTTGCCTTGAAGGTTTGAATTTTAAGTTCGTCAGTGGTTTTGGCATCGCACCTCGTACCCTTAGGCTTCGAAGGATTGAATTTGAACCAACTGCTGGAATGCGATCGCGTGGGAGTCCGTGGCCCCCATTTAATTTCTGGTCGAGCTCGGAAGCATGAAATTAAATCATCACATTTATTCCGATCATAATTCTTTTGGAACAGTCTTTACAGATGCATTGAAAATCCTTTTGTCATTTCAAGGATAATAACGCTTCAGGTGCTCCGCGTTCCACGGGTGCGCGAGGACGTCTCCTTTCAGATCGGCCAATATGTACGTCCCAGGTCGGATTATGCCCTTAATCTCAAACGGGCCCTCCCAGGCCGGATCAAGGGCACCCACATGCGCTTGGACCCTCCTTAAGACCAGATGTCCGACCTGAAAGGCCCGAGGTCGAACGCGGGCATTGTAATGTCTGGCCATTCTGCCTTGATATTCCGCCAGGCGTAGCTGGGCCATTGCTCTCCTTTCTTCCAACAAGTCGAGGTTGAGGAGCAGCTCATCCTCATTCGTCGTAGGGTCGTAATGCTCTACTCTGTCAGATGGCATGCCGATCTCAACCGGGACTACAGCTTCGGAGCCGAAGGCCAGGGAGAACGGGGTCTCACCCGTCGACTCT
Organism: Momordica charantia; assembly: GCF_013281855.1. Classification (NCBI taxonomy): domain Eukaryota; kingdom Viridiplantae; phylum Streptophyta; class Magnoliopsida; order Cucurbitales; family Cucurbitaceae; genus Momordica; species Momordica charantia. Next base: position 10,283,742 of record NW_028275161.1, read on the forward strand.
CGTTGGGTGGTCCAGTACGACCACAGAACCTCTGGTAGCTCCTCGACCCACCTGCCTTTCTTGGAGTCCAGTCTAAGTTTGATGCCTCGCTTGATGATCTTGTTGACTGCCTCCACCTGCCCATTTGCTTGCGGGTGTGCGGGGGACGAGCTAAGATGACTTATGCCAAGTTTGCTGCAAAAGTCTTTGAACTTGGCGTTGTCAAATTGCTTCCCATTGTCTGTCACTATGGCCTGCGGTATACCAAAGCGACATATGATATTCGTCCATACGAAGGACGTGACCCTGGATTCCGTTATGTGGGAGAGCGCCTCGGCTTCGACCCACTTGGTGAAGTAATCCACAGCAACCACAGCGAACTTGGTCTGGCCCTTGCCCAAAGGGAAATGACCAATGATATCTACCCCCCACTGCGCGAATGGCCACGGGGCCGAGATGGGGGTGAGCAGCTCGGGAGGTTGGCGGATTATGGTTCCGTAGCGTTGGCAATTGTCGCAAGTTCTAACGAACTGCTTGGCGTCCTGGCTGAGGGTCGGCCAATAGTATCCTTGCCGGATCACTTTGGCTGACAGCGACCGAGCGCCTGAGTGATTGCCGCACACTCCTTCGTGGATCTCTCTGAGGACGTACAGGCCCTCTTCAGGGGTTAGGCATTTCAATAGAGGCAGGGAAAAGCCACGTCGGTACAATGCACCATCTCGGACCACGAACCGAGCTGCCCGCCTTGCCAACTTTCTGCGCTCCTTGGGATCTTGTGGTGAGTTACCCCTAATGAAGTCCGTGATCGGGTTCATCCATGAGGATTCTGGAGCGCCGACCTCCATCAGATCTGGTTCTAAGATCGAGGGATTATCTAGGATCTCGACGGGGACTGACCTGGCGAGGTCGGTCTCATACGCCGATGCTAACTTGGCCAAGGCGTCAGCATTAGAATTTTCTGCTCGCGGAATCCGGCTTACCTCGTAAGTTCGAAACTGGGCGAGGTATGATCTGACCTTGCCCAAATACGTCTCCATTCGGGTGTCTTTGGCTTGGTATTCGTCCTTGATCTGGCTCACAACCAGCTGGGAGTCACTGAAGACCTTAACACAAGAGGCCCCCAATGTTCGAGCGATTCGCAGGCCGGCAATAAATGCTTCATACTCAGCCTCGTTGTTAGAAGTCCGGAAGCTGAACCGCAAGGCATACTCAAATCGCTCACCCCCTGGTCCGAGCAAGAGGACCCCGGCTCCGCACCCCTTCTCATTGGAGGATCCGTCGACATATACTGTCCAAGGTAGGTCGGACTCGCTCAGCTCGGAAGGTGGTGTGAGCTCGGCTATGAAATTTGCCACTACTTGTCCTTTCAACGCAGTTCTGGGTGCGAACTGGATGTCGTACTCACTTAACTCTATTGCACACTTCATTAGGCGTCCGGAAGCTTCCGGCTTGTGGAAGATACTTTTAAGGGGCAAGTTAGTGAGCACCACCACCGTATGGGCTTGGAAGTATGGTCTAAGTCGTCGGGCCGAGGTGACCAAAGCGAGAGCCAACTTCTCCATCTGAGGGTATCTAGTCTCGGCTTCGGTCATAGCCTTGCTTGTGTAGTAGACCGGGTTTTGCCGCGCTTCCTCTTGCCTGATTAGGGCCGAGCTGACGGCACTGTCAGACACTGCTAGGTACAATTGGAGCTTGTCCCCCGGCATGGGCTTGGCAAGCAAGGGTGCCGAACAGAGGTCGCTCTTCAATTGCTGAAACGCTTGCTCGCACTCCGCTGTCCATTCAAACGGCCCTTTCTTTCGTAAGACCTTGAAGAAAGGGAGGCACTTATCTGTCGACCTTGAAACAAACCGGTTCAGGGCCGCAATCCTGCCATTGAGGCACTGAAGCTGCTTCAGCGTTTTAGGTGCCTCCATCTCGATCACGGCTTTAATCTTTTCGGGGTTGGCCTCGATTCCCCGGTTGTTTACCAGGAAGCCAAGGAATTTTCCCGAGGAGACTCCAAAGGCACACTTAGCAGGGTTGAGCTTCATTTGATATGCCCTCAGAACCTCGAAGGCTTCGGCCAGGTCGGAGAGATGCGACTTAGACTGCTTGCTCTTGACAAGCATGTCGTCCACATACACTTCCATATTTCGGCCGATCTGTCTGGCGAACATTTTGTTCACCATTCTCTGGTAGGTCGCTCCTGCGTTCTTTAACCCGAAGGGCATGACCTTGTAGCAGTACAGACCTTGGTCTGTTATGAAAGCGGTATGACCTTCATCTGGGACATGCATCTTGATTTGGTTGTACCCAGAGTAGGCGTCCATGAAGGTGAGCAGTTCGTGCCCGACCGTGGCGTCCACGAGCTGATCAATCCTCGGCAGTGGGAAGCAATCTTTCGGACATGCCTTATTTAAGTTCGTAAAATCTACGCACATTCTCCACTTGCCGTTAGATTTTTTAACTAATACAACATTGGAGAGCCACTCGGGATATGAAATTTCTCTTATGTATTCAGCTTTCAAAAGTTTGTTAACTTCCTCAACAATTACATCACTCCTCTCCTTGTTTATAGGTCTTCTCTTTTGTTTCACAGGTCGGAATGATGGATCTATGCTGAGGCGATGCGTCATAATTCGCGGGTCAATGCCAGGCATGTCCTCATGGGACCACGCAAAGACGTCCGAGTTGGATCTGAGGAAGTGGATTAGCTCCTCTCTGTCGGTGGCCCCCAGCTTGGTTCCTATGCTTACCTGCTTCTCGAGACTAAGCAGAGGAACAAGCTCGAGCTCCTCAGTGGGTGCGGCAAACTCCTTCCTCGGCAGGTCGGCCTCGACCTCGAGCGTCCCATCCCTGAGAGTTTCGAGGGCGCAGACCGATGAGCCTTTGAGTGCGGCGGCATAACACTCCCTCGAAGCGGTTTGTTCTCCTCGGACCGTGCCCACGCCATTGGGGGTGGGATACTTCAAAACTTGATGAAGTGTTGAAGGAATGGCCCGAAATGAGTGGATGATGGGTCTCCCAAAGATGGCGTTATAGGCCGACCTACCGTCAACTACCACGAACTCGGCCATTTGAGTGATCCGAGTTTGGTCCTGCCCCAGCGTGACCGGCAAGTCGATGCAACCCTCTGGGATGACCGATTCTCCAGAGAACCCAACCAGCGGCGTCGGGCTTCTCTTCAATTGCGACCTCGTCCAGCCCAAGGCGAGGTAGGTCGGTAAGGACAGGATGTTAGCGGATGCGCCCCCGTCTACCAGCACTCTCCTAACCACCACATGATCAATCAAGGGAGTAATCACAAGGGCATCATTGTGGGGCAGGTGGACCTCCTCCAAGTCTGCACCGTCGAAGGTGATTGGGCAGGTCGGCCCCTGCTCCCTAATGATGCACACCTCGCGTCTGGCTGCACGGGCTAACTCCTTTCTTTTATGTCCGGATTGACCCCCGCTTGGCCCTCCAAAAATGGTATTGATGACCGCAGGTCGGTCGGTGCGCCGAGGTGGCGTCCTTGAACGCTTTCGCTCTTCCTTTTTCTCTGCTAAATTGGTCCCGGGCTTTCCCACAAACTTCTTGAAGTAGCCGTCTTGAATTAGATCTTCAATTTGGCACTTCAATTCCCAGCAGTCCGACGTGTTGTGGCCGTGCTCCCGATGGAAGCGGCAATACTTGTCCTTTCTGCGCCTCTCCGGGGCTCCCCGAAGTTTCTCCGGACGCTTGAGTAGTTTTTCCATTCTAGAATCCTCGATGTTCGTTAGGATCTCGGAAACTGGAATCGTGGTTGGGGTGAAGCGCTCGTAAGGTCGGCTCCTGATAGGTCCGTTCTCCGCCCTTCGATACTCAGCTCGGCCGCTGGAGAAGGATCCTTTGTCTTTGGACTTGGGATCTGCCCTTTCATCTTTTCCACTTCTGCCCCGGCCGATCTTTTGTTCAGGTCGGCCAGTTTTGGTTCGGAGGAGCTCCTGTCCATCGATGACTTTCTTCGCCTTCTGGAGCACCTCGGCGAACGTGGCCGGGGCCTCCTCTCCAAGTTTCACCGTGAGGGCTTCGTCGGCTAGACCGGTGAGGAAATAGCACATGGCCGAGTCATCGGAGCAGTGTGCAACCTTCAGCTGCTCCTCCTGGAATCTGGTGACATACTCCCGCAGCGTCTCCCCCTCCTTCTGCCTGATGGTGGCGAGATGGGTCACTGTCTTTTTGTCATAGTGCAGAGAAGAGAACTGGGCGAGGAACTCCCTTCTCAGCTGAGAGTAGGTCGAGATCGACCTGGCTGGCAGTCTCCGGTACCACAATTGCGCGCTGCCAGTAAGCGCGATCTGAAAGGCGCGGCATTTGATTGCGTCTGATGCCGCTTGGAAGTCCATGAGGCCTTCAAAGACTTCAACATAGTCCTTGGGGTCCTTCGTCCCGTCATAAGGCTTCACGGTAGGAGCTTTGAACTTCGGAGGGATTGGTGCTTCCAAAACGTCCGAGGTGAAAGGCGATTCTCCCAAGTCGCCATCGTTCAGTGAATCGTCTTTCTGCTCACATTTGGCCTTCAAGGCCTCCACTTGAGCATCAAGCTCCCCCCTCAGCTGGTCGAACTCCTCCCTTGTGATTATCCCTGCGGGATTGTGAGAGGATTCAGCCTGCTGGTTGGAGCTCCTGTGGGAGCGGGACGGTGACTGCCCTTTTCGGAGAGACGAGCCTCTCTTTCTATTGAGATGCTCACGGAGGTCTCCCCTCTGGCGAGTGTACCCCTCACTCTCGTTGTCTTCGGGACGTTCTTCCTCGGGTGGGCCGAGGTGGGAACCCCTTTGCTCGCGTACGTCCATGCGCGTCACTCGATTTTCAGATCGGGACCCTGCGCCTGCAGCCAGCACCATTTCGTTATACATTGCCTCCATGGAGCGCATTTGTGTGCGCATTGCCTCCATCTCTCTCTGGAGCGCATCAAAATTCTCGCTTGTTGGAGCCGGGGCTGGACCCCGGGCGCCCTTCTTAGAGGTCCCACCTCGGCCACGAGTGGCCTTGGACGTCCTCGGGTGCGCAGGCGGTAGGGCAGGCGCGGTGATCCGCGCCGACCTACGGAGGGGTTCCGTTGCTAGGCCGTCGTGACCTTGCCCCTCTACCGCCGCTGCTCCGACCTCCCTCTGGTGGGCATCGCTGGCAGCTAGAGTCCTCCGATCTGTCGTATTGGTTGAATTCGCTGGTTGAACCATGTTCGCTCGCCTGTTGGTTTAAAGGAATTGGGATGACTTAGATTGTCAGTCGTTCCCCACAGACGGCGCCAAATGTTTATGCAAGGATTTGCACAGCAGTGTGTTCCTGATTGTAGCTCGAACTCGGCCTCCGGACCGACCTGAACACTTGGGCGGACCTGCACAAAAAGGTGAGCACTCCGACGATCAAGTCAATATAGGTCGGATTCCAAGTTTAGTTCGAGGCCAGAGATCATCGTACCTGATCGGGGAGTGAGGTCCTCTACTTATGGGTGGTGGTCCCGCTAATCTCGCGACGGTTACATTCGGTAATCTCGGGACCGTCGGTTACACCCGGTGATCTCGGGACCGACGGTTACGCCCGATAATCACGCCGCAGACAGTTGCTCACATAGGCCCCTACCGAGCTCTCCGGTAGGTCGGACCTGGGCCAGGTTCACCTCGGCCCTCATACTTAGCTTTTGTTGGCGTTGGTGGCAGCCATCTCGGCTATCCGAGCTGGGATGACTCATGAGCCATCTTGGAGCACCAATAGGGGTCCTCCACGTGTCCAGGGTATTCCCTTCCCCAAACATGTTGTTTACTAAAAGGTAAATTTGAGTGGATGGCTAAATTTTGCCACCTGTTTTAAAAAATGTCTCTTAGTTTTAAATTTTGCACAAATGGCTAAAGGGTATTTTAGGAGTTTTACAAAAGAACGTAGTTTTCCAATAATACCCTTTTCTATGTGTTTTTTGTTTTTTCTTATATTCAACCACGTAACAAACTTTTTTTTGAATTCAAAATGATTTTCCTACATTCAAGGGATTTCAAATTAATTATTTTAATTATTTTGTTTTGTATTTCAGTTAACGATTTGGGTATAACGATTCATCTCTCATCTCATCGTTCTGCAATTGTTCTACTATATCTTCTTAATGTATATATACATATTTGCATCAATTGGTATATATACCTAACCACTAAGGAGTATGTGCTGTCATAGGTTATTTGTATTCTTATTTTCCTATTTCTTTATCATTTAATAAATCATCTACAACAAAAGTAAATTAAAAAGTCGAAGACTAACAACTCATAAATCAAAACGATTAGGAAAATAGGTGATGCCTCCTAAATTTGTAGCCTTTCGGCGTGTATCGTCATCAGATTCAGTTTCTTAAACTTCTTTTGACAATGAGTTATTTTTCTTATGTTCATCGGTGGATTCATTATTCACTCTTTCATTCTCTTCGTTAGACTTTGTATCGTCCTTTAAAACATTTGAAAATTTATCAAAATTAAAAGGTCAATAAATGTATATACCAATTAAAAAAAATCAAAATTAGAATTCAATACACGTATATATCACCATGAAACTCAATTATGTCAGTACATGTATATACCAATTCAATAATTAACAAAATATGAAAGTCAATACATGTATATACAACTCAAATATCATAAGTAGAATGTCAATACATGTATATACCAATAATTACCTCACTAACATGTTCTTCCTCAACTATCTTGAGATCCTTTCCTTTTTCTGAAATATACGAGTACAGTTAGCTCAGTGAATATAATTTGGAAATATTACTGTAAAAATTAAGAAACAAGAAATATATAAACTACTGCATCTATAGATCTTTTTCACTTTCTAAGTTGATTTTGCACGATTCCTTTGAACGTCCTGTTATACCAGTAGCTTTTAATCATTGTCGAGATGTTCCTCCTCTAACTTTTACCATATCTATAGATTCTATTTAGAATTTAAGCTATATAAATATAGTAAGTTTGTCTGTTACAGTTGTAGATATATACTTCTCAGATCTAGTTATAAACAAAAGACACATGTCGATCCCACACTTGTATTTTTTTAAATATCCTAAAATATAGGAAAACCAAAAATATCTTTTTAAATACCCCTAAAATACGCAAAATCTGAACAAAGGGTCTTACCTTCCTAGAACAGTTGCTAGAAGATGGAAGTTGGGCGGCAGATCGGAAGCGGCAGTAGGTGGATCTGGTCTGGGGCGGTCGGCGGATCGTATCGGCCTTAGGCGGATCTAGTCGGGCGGCAGGACGGTAGATCTTGTTTGGGACATGGAGCATCAAGCAGATATGGTACGTGTTGCGGCCAACAGGGAGGGTGGTGGCGTTAGGTGTGGCAGCGACGGGTCTGGTTTTGGTTCGTGGACCGCGGCGTGAAGGTGAGCAGTGCACGGATCTGCTTCGTGAAGTGAACAGCAAGACGGGATGGTGGCCTTTAAGGTGAGTGGCAGGATGACGGCTTGCGGATCTGCTTTGGGGTGCATGAAGTTGCGTGAGACCAAAAGGTGGGAAGAAGGTGGGGACTCCTAAAAGCCTAACTTCTCAAACTCAAGTCAAAGGTAAGAAGTAAATTTTATCATTTACCTAGTAAGAATCTTATTTATCCCCTTATTTTGGAATTTTAGAGGGGTAAATTTCAAAATCTACCCCAACACATTTTTAATAATTTTTTCTTAAATCAATTTTCAAATTCTGATTATCAATTATAAATTAAATTTAAGTTAATTATTTAAATTTCATTCATTTGATTAGATAGAATTGATTCCCTAAAATGAAGGCCCTTTGTTTTTGCTAATAGTTAAAAATCCTAAATTCCTAAAATTATGCGTATTTACTTAATTCGTTACAAGGCTATATTTGTCTACAAAATATTTTAGAATTTAACGGAAAAATCAATTAGCCATTATTGCAATATTTCATAGGTTTGGACATTTTTTAAAACTCATTATTAATTTTAGCCATTTCTGTAATTACCCCTCTACTAAAATGATATGGAATCATAATCGGACTCAAATAATGTTATGGGAAAATGAAGCTAGTTCCAACAAATGAGATACGAGTCCACAAGAAGGAAGAAATTCGAGATGGGCCCAAGTTGGAGGAAATAAGAGTAGATTGATATAGAGGCCTGATTGACGAACAACGCCACAAGGCATGATCAGGTCTTGGACTTGCCGAGGCAAAATATCTCGACTAGGTCATGGCCGACTAGGTCTCGACTGACCATGTATTGGCGGTGAGCCAGACAGTGCCCATGCCTGATTTCATGCTCTGCGGAAAAGCCCAATGGCGAGCCGACTCCTACTCTCTTGTACCCTATGGCTCGCAACAGTGCTATCTCCAAAACCTAAATTATTTGAAAAGAGAAGATATCTTATCAACCATAGGGTTCTCACATTTATAAATAAAGAGAGAAACCTCATAATCAAGGTACGCTACAGTACTATACTTATTGCTACGCTTCACATCAAATCTCGATTCTAACTTAAGAATACGAGTGTGTATGTCTATCATCCTTCTATTTTGCACGTATGTTGAATCTCTTTTTATTCTAGAAGACTGGTGCAAATTTGGAAAATTTCAAAAAACCAAATTTCTACATCAATAATTGGTGCTGTTTGTGGGGACGACAAAAGCAGTGCTCAGCCAACAGATAGATTGTTTAAGCATGATTGGCAACAAAAGCACTATGGTAAATCTAATCGGATCCTAGAATTTTTATATATGGAATTGCATGACTGCACGTATCAATTGCTCTGTATTTCCAGTGGATGACAACATAGCCATTGGTGGAGAAAAAACCGACAAGGGTCCAAACTTCATGGAGTCAGATCGTGCCATTGTTTCGATATATTCAATGAATGCCAACTTGATTGACGATGAAGAGAAGACTGACCTAATCCACAAATGTATGGAATTAATCACTTAAGGGAGAGGTAGCGTGCCTGAATAGAGAGGAAAGCCTGCTGAAGATTTGGAATCAATTACGCTTACATTCGAAGAGCGACGCTGATATATTTGGGGACTAAGGAAAGAACAAACCTCATCAATTTTCTTAGACGCAACGCTGATATATTTGCATGGTCGCACAAAGACATGCTAGGAATGGATCGAGAAATTATTGTACATCGACTTGATTTACACCGAGACATTAAACTAGTAAGACAAAATCATCGCACCTTCAACTAAGCCAGGAATGAATTCATAAACGAGTAGGTAAAAGAGTTATTAATAGCAATGTTTATTCGAGAAGTTTATTTGTAGACATAGTCTTAGAAAAGAAAGCAGTTGGCAAGTGGAGGATGTGTATCGATTCTACTGTTCTAAATAAAGCATGTTCAAAATATAGTTTTGAAGGGATCGAACTCCACAGCGGAAGTGCATGAATACGTGTGCTTCGATCTTGTTTTGGAATTAAAACAAAGAAAAGACATAAGCATGATTAGAAGGAAATAGCGAAACATACCTTTGAAGACACTTCTTCAATGTGACCAACACTGTCAAAAAGCCTTCCTCGCTATCATTTGGATGTTAAGAACTGGGTTTGTGGGAAACTTCTGAGGGAGATTGAGAGATTGAGAGAGTGGTTTTTTGCTAGAGTTTCAGAAACTCATTCGACTGCCCAACCAGGGAACCACGGAAGGGGAGAACGTCCCTTTTATAAGGGAGGAAGAGTAAGGGGGAAGTCATTTTCCACACATCATTTCCCCACTTCCCACCATGGGAGCTCCTACTATCCCATTTTTTTATTTAATTTAATTAAAACTATTTTAATTAAATTAATAATGAATTAAATCAAATTTAATTAATTAAAAAGAATTATTAATTTAATTAAATTAAATCTAATTTAATTTAACCAAATTAACATATCTCATTAATTTAATTAATTTAATTAAATTATATTTAATTAAATTAAACTTAAATCAATCAACCATATTAGAATCAAATTCTAATATTCATCTCTCTCATAATTTTCAATCCAATTCAAAATTAACTTTATATTATAATGTATCAAAATATATTGTATTAACTGCATCTCATACAACTAACTTTTAATTCCCTTTAACGAATTTGAACAATTCAAATTCTTTACAAGACTAAATGTTCTTAACTATCCTTTACGAGCTAGCAAGGGGACCTAATGGACCTATAGATCGGAAGCTCCAACGATATGAGATTAATTGATTAAACTCATTAACCATATTAATCAACATTCGTTAACTGCCGGTCACTCCGCTAAAGACCTACAGCTGCACTCTTCTCATTGTAGAATATTTTGCGTCCATAGATTTTGACCATTAACTGCAAGTCAATCCTTTACGAGTGTTCGTAACCACAGTTGGGTCAAATTACCGTTTTACCCCTATTCTGCATCTTGTACCTTAAGTACCACTGATCCTCTAATGAAAAACCGGTTATGGTCCGACCAATAACCGGAAGTGCTTCTCGGGAAAGTGAGAGGGTGGGGCCCCTTGTTCAAGTCTCGGAGTCAGCACTTAAGAAAACACTCAATTCCATCTTGTGTCCCAGCTCCCTATTCGGTCTCGTCCCCAAAATGGTAAGAATATTGAGTCGATGACTCGAGCCACTCTCCCCGATAGAAATCAAAGGACGAGTCCTAAAGGGTAGGAGTACATAACTCACTCAGGATTAAGATTCACTTACCTCGTCATCCTATTGAAATATTAATCTATTAAACTCATTGTATAGGATACTCCCACTCGCATGTCTCCACACGAACGACCTAAATTAAGTCATTTGTAACTATTACAAAGTGGGACATATCCATAGTGTTACCAGAATAAGATACCCAACCTTACCTATATACTATAGACCCTTTAGGTTATTATTGGAACATTATCCACTTGTATATCGAATATATATTGTATATATATACACTGTATATCAAATATATACATTGTATATCAAATATATACTGTATATCTGTTATCTACTGTTCCAGATACATGACATAATCTCGGATGTTAGTTAATTGAGTTTTGGGTTAATACAATTCTAAATGAAAGATCAATAATACCTTTATTGAATAAATATTTGTTTTATGTTTACAAACCATGAGTTTAGGACATAAAACCCAAAAAGTTTTCTTTTGCCTAGTATAGATCAACTAGTAAACGCGACTGCTGGACATGAGTTGTTGAGTTTCATGGACACTTATTTTGGATACAGTCAAATTAAGATGTATTTACCTTATCAGAAGAAAACTTCCTTCGTTACAAGTAAAAGTCTCTACTGCTACACTTTGATGCCATTTAGGCCAAAAACGTTGGAGCGACATACCAAAGGATGATGAATAATAGTATGTTTGGTCGGAATATGGATGTTTACATAGATGACATGCATGCTGGTGAATAGTCAACAAAGTAATCAACATGAGATAGATTTGACCGAATCTTTTGAGGTTTTGAGAAAATACAAAATGAAGCTAAATCCAAGCAAGTGCGCGTTTAGGGTCACTTCAAGAAAGTTTCTTGGATTCACAATGCATCAACAAGGAGTTAAAGTAAATCCCGATAAAATTCGAGTCGTGTTGAAGATGGATTCACCAAAAAACTTAAAACAACTACAAAGCCTCAATGGAAGAATAGTCGTATTCAACAAGTTTGTAAGTTCTGCGACTGATAAATGTCTCATTTTATTTAAAATCTTGAGAAAGAAGGAAAAATTCAAATGGATAGAAGTGTGAACTCGCTTTCAAGTAACTAAAGAATTACCTCGGTTCAACGCCGCTTCTCTCAAAGTATGTCCTTAGATAAGAACTCTACCTCTACCTTGCTGTACGGAAACTGCTATGAGCTTTACATTAGTAAGGGAAGAGAGCAACCATCAATAACCGTTTACTACATGAGCAAGGCCATGGTAGATGCAAAAATCAGATATCTAAAAGTCGAGAAGTTGGCACTGGTATTGACTACCTTGGCCAAAAGGTTGTGCCCATATCTTCAAGCACATAGGGTAACTGTTTTAAACTTCCCTTTCAAGCAAATCCTGCAAAAACCTAAGACTTGAGGTTACTAATAATATGGGTAGTTGAAATTATATGATATCAATTATAGACCGAGAACTACAATGAAAGGTCATGGCATGACAAATTTTATAGCCGAACTGACACCAATGCGAAAAGGCTTAGAACACCAAATCTACAGCATCAAGTCTCAACTCATTCCACATCTCAAAGAGGAACCACCATGGACACCCTATGTGGATGGATCCTCGAATATTAGAGGCTGTGGAGCTGACCTCTTACTCATCTCACTCAATAGAGAATAACTCGAGTACGCACTCCAGTTCAGTTTCATGCATCCAACAATGAAGCCAAATATGATGCTCTACTAGTAGGATTGAGAATGACCAAATATATTGGTGTTACCAATCTCCTTATTCTCAGTGATTCACAGTTGATTGTGAACCAAATAACAGAAGAATATCAGGCTAAAGAGTTGCGAATGACAAACTACCCAACCAAAGTCAGAGATCTACTCATCATATTTTTAAAGTATAAGATCAATAAATCCCAATTCTCCAAATGTTAACATATATTCCTTAGCTCGACTTGCTGCAACCTAAGAAACAGACTTGAAAAGAACTGTTCCAATCGAGATTCTTTCGAGCCAAGTATACAAGTATAAGATGTGATGAAGATCGATGAACCAGAGCAGCTCGAGCAAAATTTGATGGATGTGCTAGTCAAATACGTATAGGGATGAGATTCTACCCTCAAAGAAGAATGAAACTCGACGATTCCAATGACAAGCAGCCCGGTACATACTTAGAGATCAAAACCTAGACAAAAGAAGCTACTTCTTACCTCTCCTGAAATGCCTCACTCAGATGAAGCTAACTACATCATAAAAGAAATACACGACGGAGTGTGTGGCAATCACTCTAGAGCTCGGTCCTTAAGTCACAAAATTATTCGCCAAGAATATTATTGGCCAACCATCAGCCGTTAACAAATATGATGAGTCCTTTGCCTTTTGCTCAATGTACCTCACTCGTCCTCTTCCACAAGGAAAAAGCTAGATAAAATTTGCAGTGGTTGTCGTGGACTACTTTTCTAAGAGGGTCAAGGTCGAGGCCTTAGCTATGATCACTAAAAAGAAGATAATGGACTTTATCTTGAGAAATATAGTTTGTCGCTTTGGGAGTATCATACGCGATTGTCAGCAACAATGGGAGACAATTTTACAATGTCGCACTTCGAAACTTTTATATGGAACTCTACATCAAGCACATCTATTCTTCACCAGCTCATTCACAAGTTAATGGCCAAGTTGAAGCAATCAACAAAATCATCAAAAGAAATTTAAAAATCATGCTAGAAGGACTTAAAGGGCCATGGGTTGAGAAGCTTATCAGTGTATTATGGGCTTACAGTGCAACATCTCACACCTCAACTGGGGAAACTCCTTTTCCTCTATCATTTGGTTCTAAAGCGATGGTTTTGATAGAGATCAAACTTCCTTCTCCGAGAGTAGGGCAATTCGACCTACAATAAAACTAGGAGTCCATACAACTCAACCTTGACCTATTAGAAGAACATCGAGGGACAACTCAACTCTGAACAACGAAATACAAAATTGAGTCACTCAATATTATAACGCGAAAGTCAAAGAGTGCAGCTTTTAAAGAAGGTGAGTTCGTCCTACGAAAAGTCATGCAGAATACCAAAGACGGGACTAGTGGAAGCACTGAAACCTACATGGAAAGGCCCATAAAAGGTTGCTAAAGCAGTCCGAGTAGGCACCTATGCCTTAGAAAACCAATATGGTAAACCTGTATGTCCTCCATGAAATGTTGAGCATCTTAAGGTTTATTACCACTAGCTAAGTGTTCTATTTTATTTTTGTTTCATATAAATATCATTTCACTTTTAACAAAGGTATTTGAATTGAACTTTATATACTTGAGAAAATTTTCTCTAAATCTTTAGAGATCTCCTCCACTGGGAGCCAAGTGAGTAGAAACATTCCATCAAGGTTAATCAAGAAAGTCGAAGGGTGATAAAATGAAAGCAGGCAAACAAGCTAAGCTGGTTGTTAAATCGAGGGTACTAAAACCGAATGCAGGCTATCTAGTAAATATAAACCCTAGGTGATTAAACTTAAAGCAGGCGAATAAGCCCAACTGGTTAACCTAAGAGATTTTATCATAAGCTAACCGAGAATTGCTAATAAAGAGTAATCAGCAATGGATGACTGACAAATAAAAGCCTACTGGAAATGACCAACCCGTGAACAACACAACTTTTGAATTAAACCAAGCAACAAGTACTCTAAATATGGAAGTCTAGAATTTCATTAAAACTTATTATCTTCTACTTTGAGATTGGGGCTACTGTTATGGGAAAATGAAGCTAGTTCTGACAAATGAGATACGAGTCCACAAGTAGGGAGGAAACTTGAGATGGGCTCAAGTTCAAGGAAAGAAAAGCACAGAGATCCAGAGGTCCAACTAACGAATATCACCACCAGACATGACCATGTCTAGGGTACGACCATGTCCTGGGCCCAACCAAGTCAAATATCTCGATCAGGTGTTGGTCGACCAAGTCTCGCCCAACCAATGCTAACCAGGTCTTAGTTAACCAAGTCTAGGCCGACCAATGCCTACCATGTCCTAGCCGACTAGGTCTCAGTTGACCAGATCCTGGCTGTCAGGTCATGGTAGCTAGCCGCGCCATGCATGATATTGTGCTCCACTAATAAGCCCAATGATGGGTCGACTCCCACTCGCTTGTACTGTCCGGCCTATAACAGTGGTATTTCAAAAGCCCTAACTATTTGAAAAGAGAAGATATTCTGTCAACCCAACCAAATATTCATCATATTACTCGATTGATAACAGTTTTATATCGATGCCTAGGGTTCTCATATCTATAAATTTTAAGAGAGAAACTTCACGATCAAGGCATACTACAAAATTATACTTATTGCTACGCTTCACACCAAATTCCAATTATGACTTAAGCATCAGAGTGTATGTGGCTAGTAAAACATCTAGGAGGTCACCCAGCCGAAGATGGCTCCAAAGTCAAGTACGCTTAACTTTGGAGTTCTTACGATTGAGTTATTGAAAAGGAAGGTGCACCTTGTTAGTATAGGTAGTAACTATCATTTCTTTTAAGCTTTCTTAACCATACTTCTATGGTCTCAGGATCCCTCTCATTCAGATGTGGTATCGATTCATTCATGTACCCCTCATTTCCTAGTCGGGCATCACATGTCCACAAGCTTCCTCTTGGTTAGTCCCTGAATCACATCATACTGGGGGAGGTTCCACTCTGATACCATTCTGTAATGCCCCGAGCCCCAAATTCCGAATCCTGGGCCTGGGGCGTTACAGTAGGTCTGTCGAATCATTTTTTATTCTAAAATATTGGTGCAAATTTGGTAAATCCCATAAGGCCAAATTTCTACATCAACATATAACAATTACTAGTATGCCCCATTTCTTTTCTTTTCTTTTTTGCTAATTATACATCGGTGCTAATCTTTTTTTAATTACAGTAAAAATATATTTTATTTTATTTTATTACTATATTATTGATAGTGAATATTTTTCATTATAACAATTTATTTAATATTAAGAAATAAAGAATAATCAAAATAAAATGAGTCATCATTTAATATAAAATATTATTAAATTTTTATTATTCTAATATTGAATTATAATGAATTCTATTTAAAAAATCTATTGATATTAATTAATAATAACAAAGTAAAATAACAAACTTAAAAAATTTAAATATAAATTTATAATATTTTATAATAAAATCATATCGACCTTGGGGCCCATGGACTAAGGAATGAAAATATGATTGTTGAGATTATAGGGGAGAAATGTGATTGAATCATTTGATTCCATTACAACAATTTGGTCAACACCATAAAAATGAATTCTCATTTCTTTGAAGTAAACATGACCTTATAGTCTGAAAAATAAATTTCTCGAATGAGAGATATGATAAAGACTGAGTTTGACCTATCTTCTAATTTAAGTAGTTAATTTTTTTATTTCTAAAACATTTTTTATTCTAATTAAAAATTACTTACTTGTGTTAGGTTATATTTTCTTAAGAGTGATTTTAGTCCCAAGTTTTATTTGGGTATGCACTATATTTAAAATGGTTCTACAAATACTAAATTATCAAATATGCTTTTTGGAATATTAAGTTGAAAGTAACCATTAAAAGAAAAAAAAGATTTAAATCCAATTGGATTATTTTCAAATTGATTTTTTATGTCACTAAACACTCTAGAAGTTTAAGAAATCACTTCAGCCTTCTAAAATCACTTTAAAAAGTTAATCAAAGCACACGCCAACACTTCAAACAATTTTCATTAGGTTATTTAATTAGCAAAAAAGAATGCAACGTATTCTTCATGAGAAAAGTGCATACAATAGAATTTCAAAGAAAAATTGACCAAACAAAATGCATGGTTTGCACATAATTTGACTGAGGACTTTGGCTAAAGATATTTCACATTAAATGAGTCAAAAGTTTGAAAAGGAAAAAGAAAGATGCCATTTTGTTAGGAAATGCATGCAATTAATGCATTGAAGATTTATCAGCTACATTTAACGCATGGGAAGGCAGTTTGGTGGGGCAGGTTTGTGGCGGCAGACTGATTTGGACTCTTCTAAATATACCACATTTGCTTTGATTTCTTTTTTGTTTTTTTTTTTTTTGTCTTTAAAATTTCTACTTTCATATTTATTTTATTTCTATTTGTAAGTAATTTACTTTGATCTATAATATTTTTATAAAAATTTAGTTTTATGTGATATATGTGAACTTGTATTTACAACCCAAAATTTGTCATAATTTTGGTAGGTGTCTTTGTTGTTCAAGCACTAAAATGAATAATGAATTACCTTCTTTTGACGTATCTTTAATTCAAGTGGTCATGAGTTCAAATCTCTTATCCTCGCTTTTCGTATTAAAAAAACAAAAAAATTATACACCTTCCCTTTTAATTAAATTCTCAAGCCCTCCTAATATTTTTTAAGGTTCGTGGCTTGAGTCTAGAGAAGCCTTAGGACTAGAGTTTTGATGTTTTTGTATCATGTTTGAGGTTAATATTAATTGTATTTGCTTTGATAATTTATATTTATGTAATTATCCATGTTGCATTATATAAAATATCATATTTATTTTTGAGACCTATGTATATGATCACGAATAAAATCCTAGAGTTCATAGTACAGTACAAGGGGGCTATTGGGCCTATCATCAAAGTTGGGCCTAATCCTGAAATCATCTGAAATGGCTAATTTTAGGAAGGAAATTCTATAAATGTCCACCTTTTACATTTATTGTCAGAGCTTTGATTTTCAATTTTTTTTCCAATATTGCCCTTATTTAATGTAAAATTTTAACATTCATTTTATAATAGAAAACAATTTATTTCCAAATAGGTCTATATTGAAATTGATGAATTAATACGTTTTTATTTGTGATAATGTCAATAAAAAATTGGTTATATTTTAATTATATTTTGTAATTATATTTTTACCATTTCAATAAGTATCTAAACTTATTTTAGATTGGTAAAATTGTTGGGAATCTCTTTCCATTTTTTATCACCTTTTGAATTTCTTCTTTTGTCTGGTGGTTTACCATTCCTTCCGGGTGGTTTTACATTTTTTTTTTCC
The DNA here is from genome assembly GCF_013281855.1 of Momordica charantia. Lineage (NCBI taxonomy): Eukaryota > Viridiplantae > Streptophyta > Magnoliopsida > Cucurbitales > Cucurbitaceae > Momordica > Momordica charantia. Next base: position 10,301,396 of record NW_028275161.1, read on the forward strand.
AATCATCCATTGACTTTATATTTGTTCACTATTATATTTCGGGGACCTTTTATAATTTCTCGACGACCCATCCCTTTTTCCGCAACATATTTATATTTTCTAGTGACTCAATATTTTTTCCTGACATATTAATTAGATTATATAATATATAGCTTGTATTGTTATATAGTTATATAATATATACCTCTTTAAATATTATATAAATAGTACTTATTTTCCAACAAATAATTCCTTTTTCCGACGAACATTAGATAATATTATTGTTATGAGAGAGAAAAATGGAGCTGACAAAGCGACAGAAGAGGAGCTTAGGCCAAGAGAGAAGTGCACGAAAAGGTAAGCTCTAAAATATGTCAACCCGGGTCGACCACAGCCAACCCATGGTCGACAGAGAAAAATGGAGCTGACAAAACGACAGACGGGGAGCTTAGGCCGGGAGAGAAGTGCACGAAAAGGTAAGCTCTGAAATACGTCAACCCGGGTCGACCACAGCCAACCCATGGTCGGGGCCGACCATGGGTTGGCCGTGATCGACCCCTACGCAGTATAGTCCTAACAAAAAAGAAGGTCTCGGGGCCGAGAACCCTCCATTGGTCTTCTCCCGACCCTGCGCAGCCCAGTCTCACTCTACCTTGACCCAACCGTGGATTTGTGATTGGACCCATTACGAAACGTACGAGCCCTAGAAGTCCAAATCTAGGGCACAGTAGGATTCAACTTGGGTAATTCCTAAAGAAAGGAGGATTCGACTCCTATAAATAAAGTGGAAGCAAAACCTTAATGGTATGTTCACAATACCCTACACTCTATACTCAATTACTTTGATCCTAACTTAAGCATTGGAACCTGTGTGGTAAGTCTATACTCAACACTAGTCTTAGTGTTGTTTTGTTTTGCAAGTCTCGTCATTCTCTCTATTCTAGAAGATTGGTGCGAATTTGGCGGAGTTCCATGAGACCAAATTTCTTGCATTTACGTATATGCCTTTTAATATAATCTACAATTAATATGATAAATGATGATGCAGAAATTCGGTCTCCTCGGATTCTGCCAAATTTGCACCAATCTTCAAGAATAAAAGGGATCGACGAGACCTGCAAAACAGAATAGCATTAAAGACCGGTGTGACTCTTGCCACACAGGCTCTGATGCTTAAGTCAGAATCGGAGTAGTTGAGTATAAAATTTAGAGTGTTGTGAGCATACCTTTAGGGTTTAGCTTACTTCCCTATTTATAGAAGTTGAATTCTGATCCCTCTATGGATTGTGAAATCTGAATCCTGATACATCTAAGAAATCTGGTTATCATACCTTCTCCTGAATCATAAGGCCATCAAGATATATCTTCCCTTTTGAATTCCTTAAATAAGGGGAATTCGAATTGTAGAAAGTAGAGATTTTCTCATCCATAACAATAGTCCCCACTCTCAAAGTTGAAGATTGTCAGAGTTCTGCTTTGAGAGTATTTTGTCGTTCATGGGTTGACTATTTTTGTGGAATAGCCTCTTTTTGGTCGATGTTGATAGTCGTCTTAATTAGGCTGACTTTCCTAGTCCTCAATCTCTTTTATTGTAGTTGGATACCATCAAGTCTCTTAGCATTGAGAATACTTGTCGTCAGTTGTCGCTTTTTATGGGCTGACTGTCATAGCCGCCATTTTCTTTTGTTGTAGTTGGCTACAATCGAGTCCCTTAGTGTTGAGAGTATTTGTCGTTATCAGTTGTCGTTTTTATGGGCTGGCCTGTTATAGCCCCCATACACTTTTGTCGTAGTTGATTGTAGTCAAGTCTCTTGGTTTACTTTTGGGTTTCCAACCTACTTGGCTTTTGCCAATGGTTTTATACCTTGATCCCAGTCGATATCTTTTTTGTTGTTGTTGGTTGTCGTTTTATGGACTGGCTATCATAGCTCCCATTCTCTTTTGTTGTATTTGGCTACAATCAAGTCTCTTAGGCACTGCTATACGGTTAGTTTTTACCGTTATATTTTGGCCTTGGGATTTAACTTCTCAGCAGGGTCAGTGGTACTTCTTTGGCTTTCTAACCTATTTGGCTTCTGCACATGGTTCTATACCCAAGATTCACTCTTGGGTTTCAAACCTTCGCCAATGGTTTTATACCCTGAGTCTAGACAGCCTTGGGTTTCTAACCTTTTAGCTTTTGCCGGTTTTTTACCCTAAGTTAATCAACACCCCTGGGTTTTTAACATATTTTGGTTTTTACCAAATGGTTTTCTACCCCTGGGTTTCATTGATTGGTTAGGCTTGCTTGCTTTTTGTTTTAACCTTGCTGGCCTATACGCATGCCTTTTTCAGCACCTTAGGATTCTTTTCCCAGGTTTCACTGATTGGCTTTTAGCTTATCAGTTTGCTTCTAGGTCTGTCCCTGTTCGAGTTCCTTGACCAGCTATTGATTTACTTACCCATGCCCCCACTTGAGGATTTTCATTTAGAGTAAAAGATAAATGCTCAAGTAGTAAAGATGTAATTATATTTTAGATGTCAAAAGTCTTATTCATAATATATAAAGAGATAATTGCTTAAGTCATAAGTAATTAATTAAATTTCAGATGCTAGGAGCTTTTTTAAAACTCAAATGAGTAAGTATCTTTGGAAACATAATATCAACACCAAAAAATCAGTCTTAAATTATGCGATCTACCAAATATGCGGTTACCAGAAAATTAAATCTAAACTCTCGTAATCATAAACAACCAGAATTACACAGCAAACTTACCATCGCCTAAAGTAGAAACACCGTATGTTAATCATTTGCTTTTTCTTTTCTGGGATTTGTTGACTCGTTTATCCCACAAACAAGATTTCTTGTCTGCAACCGTGTATATTCGTCGAAATTGATTTCATGAGCTGCTTGTCAGGGAAGGTCAGCAATTAGCGAAAATATATCGAATCCTCGAGCTTCTCATCGAAGGTGAGTAATCGCCGGAATTAGACCGATTCCTTTATTTTCATGTTGGCAATGGTGAATAATCGCTTAAAATAGAATGATTCCTCGAGCTTCTAGTTGGCGGCTTCTTTGTCTTGTGCATATATTTTAACAAATGCGGCCAAATAATGCTTATTTCATGTTGATTACGCAAATAAGGGTCGAGTATATTTTGGGCAAGAAATCGAAAATCAAGGGTGTTTGTGCCCAGAATTGAATGAGCTCGGACACGATTTAGATCGGTATGCTCAGGACGAGTTATGGCCAACGGTCCCGCGCCTTCCTTGAACACTTCTTGAGACCTGCAAAACAAAGTTAGCACTCCGACGAGCAAGTTAGTTCTCGTCCGAGCTAACCTGCCGAGTCTACTTGGGATTGCGTACCTTGCATTTAAGGTAAGGGTTCCTATTTATAGAAACTGGGCCCGACAGGGATTCTGACGCACCCTAAAATCGCGGCGTGTTGTCGGGCACGGAAGGGACACTGTTGCGGACTCTGTATCAGCTCAGCTCGGCACCATAGGTCCTACCCTGATTGCCGACCTGAGTATTTTGGAGCCGTTTACTTCATTTCGCCCTTGCGTTTAACCAACCCACCTTTTCGATCATGACACGTGGCAAGCCAGGATTCGCCTCCAACAAAGGGGATGCTTGTTTGAGTGGTTTTTCCAAGATTTAAGGCAAGATTTTTGCATGCTTGTTTATAACAAATAGATTTGCATGGGTAATTTAGTAATTTATATAGAAGCTTTTACATCAACCGGCCCAATTATTGACACAAACTTTATTTTATTGAAATTAGGCATATATGTTATTAGGATGTAAGAAATGGTCTATTTGTGTAACTATCCCTAAAATAAAACACAAATTTTTAATACACTTCACATTAAAGTAAACTGGCATGAGAGACAGAGACCAGAGTTTGGAAGATAGTAACTCGAAATGATAAATATCACTACGAAGAAAATTGCCAATGGTAGATAAAAACATGTAGGCAAATCCTCAATTTTTTTTTGTCGACAATTTTGTCACGATAAAACTGATGGCAAAGAAAATTGCCGACAGAAATTTAATTTTATTGCCATAGGCTGCTATGTTGATGAAATAGAAATCGTGGGCATATACACCTATGCCGACAAAATGACATTGCGCCAGCATAAGTGTATATGTTGACGATTCCTATTTTGTTGGCATAGCAGTCTATGACGACCAAAAATGGATTTCATCGCGAAAAGCTATTTTGAAAAATAAATAATTGAAATGTACAAAATAATTTTAATTTCAATTGAAATCTAAAAATGATTTTAAAAAATATATATCCTACCCTTGACTCCTCAAAATGTGAAGAATTGTGGTCTCATCCTTCCAATGATTGAAAGAGGTTTGTTCGCACTTCTCTCTGCCTAACTCTTGCAACTTACTGACTTCGCTCTTATAACTTACAGGGATATCTCCACAACTAAAATTTTTTATGAGACGCGGAGAGCTGCTTCTCTCTGTAGCCTCCAAGTATTCCAAAACCCATGGGGCAGGTCCCAACTCGCTCCTAAAGAAGGTTGCTCGCAATTAAAGTTTGAGCTCTTAGGTTTTAAAAGTGGGTCATGGTCAAAGTTTGACTTCTAAAGTTCCCACTTCTTGATTGAGGACCCCAAAGCTGCGCAGCACTCCCTAGATATCTTACTCTTGAGTCGTTTGCTTCTCCTAAGCTTCCTTAAGGGGCTCTGCAGGTTCCGCCCCCTCCCAGACTATATGAGGTGGTCCAGATCGCTTCTTCCACTACTCAGCCTGAGGAACAGCAAGAGGGTAGCAACACGTCACCTTTGTAGCTCGTGTCTACTCCCCCTACTGGGTCGCCAATTGAGCGCTTTGGTGAATCAATCGGACCCTCAATCAGAGAGGTCGAAGTGAATTTGTTGTTCTCCCTCATCGTCTAAATATATTAGGTGTTGTCCATGATGCACAACATTGAGCATCGTTGTCAATGATGTGCGGAGGCAAGTGTCACCCTCCATGGTGGCTTCATCGAGTGGTTACCTTTGTTAGTCTCTAGACCTAATAGCCAACGTAAGTTTTATCTTTTCCTACTTTACTTACTTTGCCCCCACACATGACTCAATCCATTGTTTTCGTAGGCGCTCATGTCTTGTTGCTATAGTGTGGTGATCATTATTTTGGAGCTGGGGAGGCTGGGTAGCCGTAGCAAGCGTGGAGTCAACTAGGTCATTAGAAGTAAGGACCTCGTTTCTAGGGCAGAGGAAGCCCTAAAGCGGGTTGCGGAGCTCGAGCTTGAGCTAAAGACTTCGGATGACCTCTCCACAACCTATAGGGGGAGGTCGAACAATTCTGAATGCAACTATAAGTATAGCCTTAATCCTTGTGAATGCGACTTTGTTTTATACTACAATCGATTATTTTGGTATACACTTACATCGATTTTCACGAAGTTGTGGATATGCAACAAATTTTTGGCGTTGTTGCCGGCGACGAAGTTTTCTTTAGTTCGATTTGAGTTATTTAGAATATGGAGCTTAAAGAGCTCTCTTAACCTCTCTCATATTGGTTTTTATAGTAAATGAAAGATTTCCTTACTTTGGAATTTGAGTTTGACCTAGAGATTGAATGAACTTTTAGAAGGAGAAGGGTCAAGCAAAGATTACAGTGTAGAGAAGAAGTCGAGATGAATCCACTAAATCCACAAATTCAACCCGAGTTGGGAGCAAAGAGACTACTAGGTGATGTTGCCCTAACACCTCCTCTGAGCGTTGTTTTGTTAGCAGATGATATAGAGCAGGAAATACGAGCATACACGGCCCCAAATTCTATGACTTCAACCAAGTAATTACAAATTCTATTATTGAAGCTGATAAATTTGAGCTGAAGCCAGTTATGTTCCAAATGCTCAAGACCGTAGGACCATTTCATGGACTTTCATAAGTTTGGAGGTGTGACAACTCTCTATAAGAGAGTATTTTGTGGGATAAATTGGGCAATTTTGGTGTGAAAACGTAAGAGTCCTTAGGTAATTAGCAAGAAAAGAGAAGCATTTAGCTAAATAGACGCCTAAGCTATTTAGAATTCTCAGTATCCCAATTTGAATGAAATTGAGCTGATTATCTTGTTATTTTGGCGTAATTTGTAGAATTAAGAACATTTGAGCTAGGAGCTATGAAGGCGGCTGAAGTGCTGCTAGAGCCTAAACAGAGTTTCCATGCTGGAGCCTGTCGAGCCTGCTAGATGCTCTAGTATATGTGATTGTGCAGTAACTTGTTGTCCCAGTTGTTAACCGTGTTCGTGCAGCTTTCCAGTGTTGCCCAAAAAATAAAGGCATGATACAAAATGGAAATAGATGCCTAGCCGCAAAAGGGGAGACAAAACAGATAGTCATTTTTTTACATCAATTTCAGAGAACATTCCTTACCCAATCACTTAGCTGGGGAATTTCCACCATTACTGAAGCTTCTTTACTCAACAGACTTCATTTTTCTTCTACTCACTGTTTTATTTTCTTTTAACTTGAACTAAACCCCACCTTCGGGCGGGATGAACTTGGTCTAGCTTCCAATTAACTGTGTTTTAGTTGCTTTTATTGCTGATTTAATAGAGCTGTTTCAATTCTTTCATCTTACTGATTTTGCTTGGTTAGCATTATTAATTTGTAAGCTCATTTGAGGCTTGGAAAAGTCTCTTTAATGCATGTTTTCCTCTATTTGCGTTCGATTCCTCTCTTTGAAATAGGATGGTGCATACTCAAGGATAACGCTCACTATTTAGTGCCTATAAACTGCTCATATTGGTTGTTCATTTCACAGCGGGAGTTGGAGTGAACATATTTGGGTATCTCGAGAGAAACCAAAGTCTGTTTGGGCATTCAACATTTGATTTTGCTAGAGCATAGTTAGCCGTGAGTGAGAGCAGTAGAGTGATTCCCCCTCGATGGTATACATCACATCACATAACTCATTTTAGTTTGTTCTCTGTTTCAAATGCTCCAGCACATAATCATATTATCATTTTTGTTCTTGCTCATTTACTATCTTTATCATTTTCTATTAAAATATTTATAATTTATTAATCTTATTTTTATTTTTCTTTTGGGTATTCTGTTTTACTATTTCAAAGTATGGCCTTAGTCCCTGTGTATACGACCTTGTTTTATACTACAACTGATTATTTTGGTGTACACTTGCACCAGTTTTCATATAAGTTGTGGACACGCAACACGCGGCCACCTGAGTTGTGAGAACTGCCTAGTAGGGAGGAGCCGCACCCACACCCACTCGTCCAACACTTGACGTAGATCTACGATTGGCTGTCAGCCAGAGACCGTTGTTGTGTTCAACTGATCGCACAAATCTCGTTGTCGGTAGGCCTGCAGATCTTCGATTGCGGCCCTTTGCTGGCAATGTTCCTTTGAAGGACCCATCGGATTTCGTCCTGCCACTAATCGATTTGTACGTCTCTTCATGATCAGTGGCCGGACACGAGTGCTTTCCTCGTCTTGGATCCTACTAAAGCAAGGGATCTTCTGTTCAGCAACTCTCAGCTCAGGATCATGAAGTCGGATTCTCCTTATCACTTGGTAGTGATGGTGGAATGTTACGCATTAGTTGAGTCAGCACCGTCATTTCTGCGCACAAGTGCGCTACTACTTGCAACTCGACTCTACATTGGCCCAGTTTTACTCGTATTTCTGCCAACTCGTCTTCCACATGATTGATTTGATCTACCTTTGAATGGCTTCCTTGTGATCCCACGTGACCCCCTTTGATCCAAGGGTGAGCGCCTAGGGTCGTTTTGGGTGGTAGCTCTAGTATTTCGTCGAGTGCTAGCTCTTTTGCCAAGCTATCCTGGTCATTGTTATTTTATGGATCGCTTTGTGCCATCTTCCTCAAAGAATTGGACTACAATTTCGTTAACACATTCCCACAGGCAGCACCAGATGTTCGTCCATAAAAATGTCCATCCAAGCAATAATACTTATCCATTCTGTAAGTCGGGTGACCTGCAAAACATAGGTGTAGCAGTTTGATGCCTGAGTCAATAATGATCAGAGAATTGTGTAGTATATTCAGAAGGGATTCTAACATACCTGGATAATGGATTACCCAAACCTCTTATAGGTGATTGAAGTTGGAATTGATTGGTAAGGAAGGGTGAGGTTCTCCCCTTTAATTTCGGTTGTGCCAGACTGGTGATGGGTGCAACCACGCTCAGTCAAGTCCGCCCTTTACGCATGCTAATGGTAATAACGACAAGGCAAGGTTGACCTGGCTCGTCCCTACGGTCCTGCTGAAGTCAACAGGTCGGCGTACCCCATTGGCTATTCGACACGTAGCTGCCAAGTTTTCCCTTCATAACACCTAATAGCAAACATGTTTTCTATAGTTATATTTCAAGGAAAAGGTTTGCAGACAAACTTTAATTTTATGGAAAAGAATTTCTTAATAGATATATCAAACCACAGTTATGCTGATAAGAATTGACCATGAGTGAGTCCAAAAGTTGAAGCCATGAACCTCGAGATAGAATCCATGATAGCTAACAACCAAGAGGAACCATATGTAATTGAAGATTTTGATACAAAAAAGAGGTATGAAACCATAAACCTTGAGATGAAGTCCACATACTTGAGTTCTATCCAGAGGAAAAGAGGTGTAAACATGAAGGCAAGGACCTTCAAAGCGTGACATATGACCGAGGCTGAAATTACAAGGAGATTGTTTCCATTGTTGTCATGTTACAAATTAATATCAAATAAAAACTATATCATATTTAAAATTGATTTGAGTGAAATACAAGCATAATAAATAAATAATCCCTTTTAATCTCTCTAAATATTTGTGGGTCTCAAGGATATGGTAATTCTCCAATCCTTATCTTATTTATTTCGTAGCTCTCCTTCATTTTTCGAATATCTTGAAAGGTTAAAAATTATATATTGGGAAAAAAAATACAAAAAGCTAAGATAGAGCTAAAGATCTCATTAAATTGGTTTACTTTTCTAACGCGAAAACATCAATTGAAGATGGTGTTTAATGTTAAACATAGGCCTTATTTGATCTCAATTTCTGATACCGTGTTTGTTATGCTGACTTGTACCATCATTGTTGGAAAATTTTTTATACTCCCTTCCTTTACACCACAATTTTTCATTTATAAATAATTTTTTAATGGTTCTTGTTGGTAGACCCCACATCATTTTCAAAAAATGTTGACGTGACACACTATAAATAGTATTATTATAAGAAATTTTTCCTAACACTAAGGAAAAAAAAGATGGGAAAGATGCCGAAGAAAGGTTCATATTCCAACGAAGGTAGTCAAAGAAAAAGATGATCAAATTACCTCTACACAACTATTCCGAAATTGATCTATTTGAATATGCCTCTACAAGAAATAGCATAATTGATTTGTCTTTTTTACCTATTTATCTAAGCTATGAACTTAGATTTGGTAGAGTTGTAACGTTTGGGTAGAGAAGTTCATAATACTTCTTCTTGTGTGGTTATATTAACTAGTATTCATTTAAAGTTATCATATTAACAATAAAAATCAAACCAAAAAATTAGTACAAAAATAACAACTAACAATAACTCAAGTATTAAAAAAAATGTCAAATTATAAATTTGGGCTCTATGGCTTTGGACATGGTTTTAATTTGATCCTTATAATTTTAAAAGTTTCAATTTAGTTCCTATAGTTTGTCATTTGGCCTATGTGAAGTTTTCAAGTGGATAAACAATAGCGACTAAATTAACACTTTTAAAATTTTAGGGACAAAATTGAAACTATACCCAAACTATAAGGACTAAATTTGCAATTTAATAAAAAAAAAATTCAGTCAAACCAAATATGATACCTAATAATGAAATTTGTACAAGATTTCCATTTTTTCTCTATGGTCACTGGTGTGATGTTACTATAACCTCTTAGTAGAATTTTATTTAATTCTTTCAATTTCATGATTTGATGGAAGTGATTGGAATATACAAATTATGACTTTTAATGAATAAAATATCTATTCTATTATCACCGCACGGAACTTATCCTTTTGGAGCTGACGTAACAAACTCCACGAACCTCCCAACGGAGCCATGTATATTCTAACCATGAAAATATTCGAATTTAGGCCCCAAATAAAACATAATGGCACACAAATTTAGCACCAAAATATCCAAAATTCAATTTAAAAAAAATATATCTAACATGACTAGAAGAATCTAACAAAGTGAAAAAAAATAGTATCTTCCTACTTTATAACAAGCCACAAATCTTAAATCTCAATTAATTGAAAGTATTAATTTCACCACTTATACAAGATTCAAGTTTATTTCATGAAATCAAAATAGACAAATCACAAAAACCACCCCTAAACTATGGTGGTTGTTGCAATTACACCCTTAAACTTTCAATTGTAAAAATTAAACACTCAAATATTTATAAATGAAAATATTAGACTCCAGTGAAATTTAAACCCTTAAACTTTAATCTCTCTAAACATTTATGGGTCTCAAGGATATGGTGATTCTTCTTATCGAGTTTATTTTGTAGCTCTCCTTCATTTTTCAAAATTTTCGTGTAGTCTTTTTTATTATCTTGAAGGGCTAAAAATCAAACCCAGTATCAAATAAAAGGGAAAAAAAAATGTAACATAGGGCTAAACATTCCATTGAATTGGTTTCGCTTTTCCAACAAGGGATGTCTTTCCGGCAACTCCCTCGTAAGAAACTTCATTAATTTTTCCATTCATATTAAAAAAAAAAATTGTAATTACTATAAAAATGATCAAATAGACAGCCAAAAATAATAAACTTTTTTTTTTATAACTAGGAATCAGAGCTTTGCTCTCCTATATCCAAAGGAACCTGTAAGAGTTTTGGTATTAGGCTCATCGGAAGGTGGGACCTCTAAGCTAGTATGACCAAGAGATCTCAAGTTCTTACCAACCGAACAAACATTAAAATAGCATCTAAGAAAAAATAAAAATGAAACAAAGCAACTTAAGATTAATAAAGGGACATGTGAAGCCCCAAATGAGACTCTAACTCCAACAGGGATCTGGTGCACCTTTTAAATACAGAAAAGGAGAGATTCCATGACAACAAAAGCATGAAAGTAGAAATCAAGATAAGGAAGGAAGGGAGAGTATTTATTTCAAGAATTGCATGCCTTTGGCCCTCTACGATACAATAATGAATGACCCAGAAGAAAAACACTCTTGAAAACCAACTCAATTATAGTCCATCCGTTGCAGTATGATGAACTTTTGCTGATCCGCCAAGTTAAGCAACCCCAAAAAAATAAATTCCCTTCCTCAGATCTTGTAAATGTATGTTTTTTTTTGTTTTTTCCCATGTGAGCTAATAATGAGGGGCTTTGACTTCACTTTGATTGATACAAAAGCTTGTACTGCTTCAACAAAGGAGGAATTGAAATCAATGAGATTGATTAACGTGTAATCAAAATATATATATATTTGATTGGGATTAGATAAAATCGAACTGTCTATAGGCTAGCACTCAAGTATAGAACATAATTGGACATTTTTAGAACCGTAGCTTCTCCACCAAGCATGTCATTTTGCTGACCTTTGGAAGGGTAGTTCTGTAAATTCACTTGGAGAGAATGCAATTCTTATGATTGTGTCCCTACTTTTGCCACCTCTTTTTTTTCTTCACCACCAAAATTTCAAGTCCAAGAGCAACAACCACTTCTAAAGACACTATAAATGTATTCCAAAAGCACCACAAAAGAACTATAATCACAATTTTCCACTGCTTCTGCTTCAAGGCTCTCGACTCTCGGTCGAGGCAAATCGACAAATATGGCTCGAATGCTTACTTTCCTGTTCTGTCTCTCTTCCTTGACGTTTCTTTATGTTGCCCAAGCAGAAGGCAGAGCCCCTCATGGGTTGGTATACGAGAGCCCAGTCGCGTTCTCTCCAATGGCATATGATTTCTTTCATCCAAGCACCCAGGATTCTAATGCCAAAGACCCATGTGCTGCATCCAAATGCTCCCCCCTACCCCTTGCAGCCCAAGTGAAATCTACTCCTGCACAAGAAAGCAAATACTCCACAACAGTCCAAAAAGGCAAGCACCGACTTGAGGCTGGTGGGATTCTGGGGATTGTGTTTGGCATCACGTTTGCTGTGTTTTTGGCAATGGGGGTCTACTATGTGTTACGAATCCGCCAAGCCAACGCAAACCGAGCAATTTCTGCACAACCAGGCGCTTGACATGCTCACTACTCAATGCCAACATGTTTATGAGATTAGACAAACACTTTGTCACTTCTCTTCCTCTCTTTAGTTTCTCATCTCTTTGTTCTTTATTTCTCCATGTTTGGTGGAGGCTATGGCTATACATGTTTTATAAGTAGGAGGCTATTCTAGAGCCATCATCTAATTAGTGCTCCCTAAACTTTTCTTCTTCATCCCCCGACCCCGATATGTAAAAATTGAGTTTATAAATTTTTTTCTCCTTGAAAATTTCTAGCTCTGATTCTTCCAATAAGGCAGACATGAACGCACGTCCCAAAAAAAAAAAAAAAAAAATTAAACTCACCACATTTGAATGAGACCTTCCAGAAACTGAAGTACATCCAATCAATTATGCCAAAAAATGAGGAAATAGTAAATACAAAATATGTACCATTACCGCACTAAATGTTTCATGTTTGCAACAAAGAAGTGACAACAAAAGTTCTAACCTCAATATAATGAATTTGAAAACTCGGGCCAGACAAAAAAGAAAATGACCGTTAAATGAGAAAAAGTTTCACTTCGAGAACACATATAATGCACATGGTTCCATAGAACAAAAGTCTACAAATATAAATAATTAAAGTCCTGCAATATTACCAGATCAGTGCCAATTGGATCATAATGACAAATGAAACAGGTAACCATTAGCATTGCACAAAAAATGTTTGATCTCACATAGAAGACTAGGATCCATTCAGCTTTCAAGAGGCTCAAAGTTGGAGATTGTAAATATTTTAATGGTCAATTAAATGGTTGAAGGATATCAAGAGTAACTAAAAATATGAAGTACAACATTTATAATCCTATTACTTTTCTGTCTCACAAACTGAGATGTCCAACACAGATGAAAATGAAGAAATTACTCGATATATCTTAACATGCATGAAACTAAGAGCCTGTTCCGAGGATCCGACCATCTGGTACCCAACATTGTTCGACTGGCACAGAATCTTATGAATGATATTAAGAAATAAGGGTTCTCTCATTGATCTGAAATATTCTGAAGGGTGGTAGTTGTGAAAGAGACTTAGTTGCCGGTCTGTACTAATCTTATCCATTAGTAGCCGTTAGTAAGTTATTATTATTATTATTTTTTTAGAAGCAATTTCATTGATGATATAGATTATAAAAGGGAGAGAACCCATGAGAGGGGTTACAAAAAAAGCTCTCCAATTTACTAACAATGAAGCAAATGTTGGATATATTTAGTCACCGAACAAAAGGAAAAAAGTGTATGAAATATGTAGAAATTCCAAGAGAGGATGCTTCTCGAATGTTTGAAGGAACACTTATATATTCTCTATCTGTACATATATAAATTGGTTACATAATTTGACTATTATAGGCAGACCACCCAACCTTTGATTCATTATGCTACTTCATCCACCACTATTTCAGTTGGCATCTAAGAGCCACCGGTAGACCGTTTACTTCATTACAGATATGCCTGATGATCTTCAAATTAAATTCCTTCATGCCCGCCCACATGAACATAGCTCAAAAGTTTAGACATCTTGCTTGTTCTCTAGAGGTAGGAGGTTCAACTCGTCATCCCCACATTTGTTGAAAAGAAAAACTCCTTCATGCCCAAAAAATTATGAAAAATAATGCCGAGAAGTGAAGGAGAAAGAGAAAGATGGAGTTATGCAGTTGGTGACATGGCTTACCTTCGGCTTCAACCTTCCTTTTACAGAAGATGGCCACCACTCAACATAATTCTAATCTGGCTCCTAAATTTTGTGATACCAAATTTTGGAGCTTATTGGGAAGGTTGCGTACAAACTCCAGTTGTCGAAACATACAAAATACATCCTGTATTTCATATTTCTCAACTGAAGAGAGCTACTGGACCAGATTTGGTCCCATCTACCATTCCACTGCAGCCTCAGCATGTGTTTCAGAGGGAAGATGGCAACCTTCATCTTTATTGAGTGTCCTTCCAGCAGCTGAATCGCTAGAGCAAAACCCAACAGGTTTTAATTCAATGGGAAGGGCAAAGCAAAGAGGATGCTGCTTGGGAACTTCCGTTGCACATCAATTTCCATCTTTCGATCATGAGGACAAGGTCAATCTAGTGGCAAGGGTAGTGATAGGCCTCAAGTCCATCACACCTATGTTAGACGTAAGAATCGTAAATGATAGAAAGGATGCGAGCAATTAGTAGCTTGGGTAGTTATGGGAGAGGCTTAATTGGTGGTTTGTAAAAATCTTATCCATGAGTTGCAGTTAGTTTTAAAATATATATATATGAGAAACTATAATTTCATTGAGAAAAATGGAAGGAAATACAAGGACATACAAAAAACCAGCTCTCAAAAGGAGTCCAACCTAACAAACATGCTCCAATCCAAAAGAATAAAACCTAACTAATAATAATTACAAAACGATTTTGAAACCGAAACCATAAATGGATTGGTTTTATGTGTTGGATGTATTTAGTAACCAAAAGTGTGTGAATTGTGTAGAAATTCTGAGTTTATAGACCTTTTTAATGTCTAAAGGAACATTGTATCTTCACTTCACTAGATAAATAAACTGATTGTGTATCAATTTGTCACCAAAGTCCAAAAGAAGCTCCAAGGATGGAAAAGGCTCCTTCTCTAGAGGGGAAGACATACCCTTATTCATGCCTGTCATTTAGCCCTCCCACTTACAATGTCTTGAGAAGGTTTTTTGTGACTCATTTGAGAGACCTTACTTAGTAACATGGAACAAAGTCTCCTGCCCTACATCCTCGGGAGACTTCAGTTTGGGCAACATCTTTTTGATTGTTGGCTGAATGACCGGTACATCAACTCTTAGAAGGGTCCTTGAAAAGACATTTAGAAAGCGAAACCCCATCACTTCCAGAGTCTCTTATAAAGTGAACAGTAGCCGTAACATCATAGTATGACTATTTTATTTCAAGGCTAAAACCAAGAACTTCAGGATTCACTCTCCCTGGTGAGCAAGAACTAAAGGCTCCTTTCCTCCCCCGTACAGGAGTCATGGCATTGGCTCTTGGACCCTTCTAGATGCATCAATTGTACATTTCTCCATCAAAACTTGGGCTATCTGGACCTTTATCCAGTGTTTTCAAGGCGCAAGGCGCACCTCAAGGCAACGAGCCTTGTTATCGCCTTAAGGCGAGAGGCGACAAAAAGGCGTCGCCTGAGTGAAGTGAGGCGCACTTAATAAAATAATAAATAAATATTATATATAGCAATTTTATGTATTAAAAATAAAAATATTTATAAATCTATTTAATGTACAAATAAATTTTAACTTAAATAATTAAGTAAAATAAAAAATTTTAATTTAATAAGATATTAATAAAATTAGTGGTTAAATAGAATACTAAAATTAAATAAAACTTAAATCATAAATTAACTTAAATAAAATAATTTATTTCACTCTTGCCTGCAAGATGGCAAAGTAATTGCATGCAATTAGTGCCTCTAAAACCTAAAAGGGAATAGGAAAAGACTCCACCAAACCTCAAATACCAAAATCTCTTTAATTCTACTTTTTATTCTTCTTCTACTTCTTCCTCTTTTTCGATTCTTCATCTTCAGTTCTTCTTCTACTTCTTTCCCGAGCACAACCCGTTCATAGGTGAGTGAGACTAGATCTTTTGGTTGTCTACAAAGAAGGAGATGACTTCATAATCGTACAATGACCAGGCAAAGACAGTGGCGGTGGTGGCAGTGAAGGATGAAGCAGTAGTGGCGAAGGAGGAAGGTTTTCGGGTGTGGGTATTTGAATCTTTGGGTGTGGGTTTTCATCTTTTTAGGGGTTCTTTCATGAGTTTTTAACACTATAACAAAAAAAAAAAAAAAAGAGTCGCCTTGCTTCTAAGAGGCGCTCGCCTCACCTTATGACAATGGCGCCAAGGCGCAACAAGGCACACAAAGGCGAGCGCCCGATTGAAGGCTCTCGCCTCAGCGCCGTTCAAGGCGCGCCCAGGCCAAAATGCCTCGCCCTCGCCTTAGGCGAGCACCTGGGCGCGCCTTGAAAACACTGCCTTTATCCCATTGTGATCTCTTCCCAAGTTTATGGAAAGGTAAATTTCCCAAGATAAAAGATTTTTCTCCTGGGAGGTGCTCATGGACACCTGTGACAACATCTAGAAAAGATGACCCATGTTGGCACTTTCTCCTAATTGTTGTCCTCTTTGCAAACAGGAAAGTGATTCCCAAGACCATATTTTTGTCCACTGCTCCTTTGCACCCGTCTTTCAAAATTCTCTTCTCGAGGCATCCAGTTTAGATCTTTCTATATCAAGGACATCTATTACACATCAAGCAGACTTGTGGAGAAAAGACAAGTTGAGGGTTTTGTCTTTGAACTCTGTTCATCATGTTATTACTTCCATGAGCCAAGGACCATATAAAGAATTTGGATTTTTTTGGAGCTTCGCCCCTCCCAAATAATTTTGCTCAAGCCAAAATCCAGAAAGACATCAGAACACAAGACACTTTGATGGCAGATTTAACCAAGAAAAAAATCAAAAAAAATAAAATCTTCCACCCTTCAGGAAAAAAATCAAAAAGAATAAAATCTTCCACCCAACAACTCTTCACTGAAAAGAATTTAGAGTTAGCAATGAAATAAAGATATAGTAAAGACGTACATAGGCCTTGCGAGGATATCCACAAATCTTCCTGCAGCCTGATTTTGTGGCCATTTCCAACTTGAACTTAACATTCTTCTCCAAGAACATCTATATTAGAATCCATATAAATGAATTAAATTTACCCAACCCATCAGCTTAAGCTTTTGAGTTGAATGGTGGTTTGTTCATTCTTAAGCTGATGGGTTAGGTAAATTTAATTCATTTATATGGATTCTAATACTCCCCGTCACTTGTGGGCTTGGAAAACAACATCAAGACCCAACAAGTGGAAATTATAATAAATGGGGAGGAACAACAACGCAAGGGGTTGAAACACAATCTAGTTTTATAAGTATTTTTCCAAGGGCTACAAGACCCTTCCACCATCCATACCCGAGAAAGCCAAAAGAAAGCCTCCATCCCATACTTGTTGATCACAGTTTTCCATAGAGCTTTGCCCGCTTGAGTTTCAACAAAAAGGCCTTTGTTATTCTTTCTAAACTCACAGATACTAAGACCTCCCATGGATTGAGGGATTAGTAACCTTTTTCCAGTTAACTAGATGGCTCCCACCAGCTCCATCCCAAATAAAATCTCTAACCATTTCCCCCAAGGTATCAGTAGTCATTGCCAGAATGTGAAAGATGGAGAGGTAGACAAAATTGAAAGAACATATTTCTCTAAGATTAATTTCCCTCCTTTGGAAATAGGAAACCATCTCCATTTTGCTAAGTTTCCTTGAATCCTGTTGACAACCAGAACCCAAAAGGAAAGAGTAGAAGGCTTACACAAGCAGTACCTAAGAAGCATAGACACTTAAGTTTCGGTAACTTATCTGCGTCTAACACATGCCACACACTCGAACACTCCAACAAAAAAATCTAGGACATGCATTAGACACTCTAATGCTCTAACACATCCTTGTTGTGCCTATGTCCTAGATTTTTGAGAAATGATGTGTCATCGTGTCCGTATTATGTGATATTCGTGTCTGGTGTCCGTCCTTCTTAGAGCAATACTCTTAAGGCTGGAAAAAGGAAAGGAATCAGTGCTACAACGGAAGATAGCTGCAAATCTTTGACCATGTCTTTTCTAACATTCATGCCTATCAAGGCTCATTTTTGAAGATTAATGCTTAGACCCAAAGCTTGTTCATAAAACTTAAAGAATTTCCACCAATTTTTCAAAGGGGTATTTTCAGCATATTGAATACGAGTTATATGAACTTTGTTCTTCCCAACTAAGAAACCTTCAATAATGCTCTTTCTTCTACAAACCTCAATGAAATGACTAAATGAGTATACAACAACAAGAGTAAAGAAGAATGGGAAAGTGAATCCCTTGCGTTATATCCCAAAGCTAAAAGTTTGCCTCTCAAGTCTCAACCTGTCATTTATCTAGAGAGAATAGTGAGCCCATAATCCCATGCCCGCACCAAATACCAAACTCTTTTTGAGCCTGCATCCAAAAACAGTCAATATCATAAGCCTTTTCAAAGTCTATCTTCAAATTAAGCATTCCAACTTCTTGTTAACATACTCATCAACCTTATCATAAGTGTTTTCAAAGGATATATTATGTGAACCTAGGAAGCATGAACACTCCATTACAGGTGGAGTGTCCATATCAGATGCGTATCAGACACCAATACGTCCGGACACGCTCCGAACACATGTCCAACACGCCATTTGGCGTGTCCAATATTTTTTTTTTATGTACAGACACGCCCTAGACACATGCAGACACGTGGGGAGAGACACGGGACACAGCCCAACAGGCCTGGGCCCAAATTTCTTTGAATAAAAAAAATGAAAAAAGAAAAAGGAAACAAAAAAACACAAAAACCCTTGTTCTCTTCTTCGATTCACGTCTGCTCTCCTTCTGCCTTCCACACCAAATTAACAAAATCTTATCGTCAACCCTCACTGCCACCAACACCGTACCCCTTGCCACCCTCACCGGCAACCATCGCCGCCGCCATCTCCGGCCACCTCTGCCTTCATCTCCGGCCACCTCCGCCACCATCTCCAACCACTTCACCCGCCATCTAGGTTCATTTGTTTTGTTTCTTTTTTTGTTTTACTTTTTTTTTTAATTAATGGTTAGTAGTTAGTTATTTAGTCAAAAGCTGAAGTTTTTTTCTACCCAATCAACTCCAACCGAGCCATCAATTTCTAATTCTAATATTGAGGATGATTCAAAGCCACTTTGGCACTATGTAACAAAGCATCAAAAATTAAATGAAAGAGGCAGAAATATTTCATGGCAATGTAACTTTTGTCATGAGAGTTCTTATCCAAGGGTTAGGGCTCATTTATTGGAGATAAGTGGCTAAGGTATTGGAATTTGTCCTAAAGTTACACCAAAAGATATCGCCGAAGACGAGGCAAAGAGTCGTGCCACTCAAAAGACTCCGAAAAACATTCCTTTACCACCTTCAAGCATAACCATTGGTGGAGTTAGTATGAGAAATGCTCCTACTCAAGCCAAACAAAAGGAAGGGTGCTTCAAGTACATTAGAAAAGTCATTTAACATGGCATCAAGGGACCAATTACATGCACTAATTGCTCGGATGTTTTATTCTTCGGGGTTGCCTTTTCATCTAGCAAGAAATCCACACTTCATAGGTGCATTTTCTTATGCTGCAAATACTTTATTGTCGAGATATTTGCCACCTGGATATAATTTGTTGAGGACAACTCTTCTTCAGAAAGATAAGGCAAATATTGAGAGATTATTGCAGCCTATTAAAGACACATGGTGTAAGAAGGGCGTAAGTATCGTGAGTGATGGCTGGACACGACGATACGCCAATTTCTAAAAACATAGGACACAGACACGTTGGAGTTTTTTTAAGATAATATATGCATATGAATTGATTATAGTAATACTTTTGCATAAATTAACCACATAAATTGAACAAAAACAAATCAAAATATACTTAACATCACAAAATCTAATATCCAACCTACATTACACTTTATATTTCAAAAGAAGTAAAATCGATCTTTCATACCAAAAAAAAACTAAAACTTTCATCATCTCATCTCAAACTTCCACAATGTCTTCATCTCGATCACTACTAGGTCCACTACCATCACCATCATCGGTAAAAACCACAGCCTCTAAATCAGGTTCATCCAACGATAAATTAGCTATTTCAAGCATGTCAACGTCCTCAAAAGAATCAAAAAAATCTGCAGCAATGTCCCATAACTTTGTCTCTCCACGTAAATATTCTGGAATTCTTCTTCAAGATTACTATGGATGAATATCAAATCACTGCACGTTGTGGCATCATCTTGTTCCATCTAACAGAGTCAATAAATGAGTACGTGCTCCAATTTCTCTCACAACATAAGGATGATGAAGGTTGCACTAGTAGCTTAAAAGCAATTGATTGAAGGATAGGTGCATAGACACCATGGATGGCCCACCAATTTTTAGCATTCATAAGATATCTATCAACCACAGAGTCACAATCAGAAAAATCGTTTGACCTCTTTGAAATACTAGCAATTTCCAAGTTCACTTTTGCATGGGCTTCGGCATTAAAAAAATTTCAGACACTTAATCCTTTCACGAATCACTTCAATATCTTTATGTGGATGTACTCGATTAGGATCCTCTCTACGCCATGGCTCACTATAGTACCTAAATATAAATTTCGAAAATTTTGAACTCTTAGATAGAAATCACAATATAGATAAAATGAGAATAGACAGAAAGATGTAACAATGAAAATATACCTCGGATTCAAACAATGTGCCAGACAATGGAATGGTGTATTATTCTTGTTCCAACGATCGACAAGAATATTATACACTACATCATAAAAATAGGACACTTTATCTCTACGTTTTCCTTCGTGTCTATAAAGTTTCGTCTTCACCTTTTCAATCATACTATCCCACATGTCATACACCAAATGAAAACTAGGTCGATCTGTTTCACAAATTCAGATCGTGTCATATATTGTTGAAGTGAAGGAAAGGATACAATCAATTTTGTCCTACCACATATCATCCAACACCAACTCTTTTACATATCTCGCTTTACCCACGTCATCATCTCTATAACATGTCCATTTGTCACTAATAACCATTGCTTGCCGACCTCCTTTAATGAGTTTAAACCTCTTAAGCATAATAATGTGATAGGAATGGCTTGAAGGGTAATTAGGGATATTAGTAGGGTATTGAGGGTACCTTAGTAATTAGACATAGAAAGTTGTTAGGGGGAGTATTATAAATAGAGTGAGGGTGTAAGAATGAAGGTATCCAATTAATGAGTATGGTTTTGGCTTGAGTGATATCTCAAGAGGGAGGGTCCAAGTACCTCTAATACTTGGTAGCTATTGTAATTCGTTTATCTTTTATCTTTCAATATATTTCGAGTTCTATCAACTAATAGAACCCGAAGAAGAAATATATTGAAATATAACAAAGATATAAGAACTACAATAACTACCAAGTAATTCGAGGTACTTGGACCCTCCACTCTCTTGAGTATTCTTACTCAAGCCAAAACCATACTCACTAATTGGATACCTTCATTCTTACACCCTCACTCTATTTATAATACTCTCCCTAACAACTTTCTATATCTAATTACTAAGGTACTCTCAATACCCTACTAATATCCCTAACTACCCTTAAAGCCATTCCTATCCATTGTTGATGCAAAGCGTGTTTCGACCACAAAAAGCAATTTCAAAGATAGAAACTCATTAAACATTGCAAGTCTCATCGAATGATTCATAATGAAGTTCTTGACCACCATTACATCCAACAGTTGTAGCTATCCAACTACATTCTTCATATACTACCTGATTGTCTTCAACATTTTTTTGGTACACATATATTCTTCAATGCCAGATTGAGAGTATGAACTACACATGGTGTCCATATAATTGTCAGGAATTGTGCTTCAATAATCTGCCTTATAGCCTTACAATTAGCAGTATTATCATGATTACTTTGACTACATTTTGAGGTCCAACTTCAGTAATTACTTCCTTCAACAAATTGGCAATAAAGTATTTATCTTTTATCTCACTTGAGCAGTCAACTGCTCTTAGAAACACTGGCTTACCATCTAAAATTGCCATAAAATTTATCCAAGGTCTTCTTTGAGAATCACTCCGGCCGTCACTCACGATACTTACATCCTTCTCACACCATGTGTCTTTAATAGGCTGCAATAATCTATCAATATACTTTTTCTTTCTGAAGAAGAATTGTCCTCAACAAATTATATTCAGGTGGCAAATATCTCGACAATAAAGTATTTGCGGCATAAGAAAATGCACCTATGAAATGTGGATTTCTTGCTAGATTAAAAGGCAACCCGAAGAATAAAACATCCGAGCAATTAGTGCGTGTAATTGGTCCCTTGATGCCATGTTAAATGACTTTTCTAATGCACTTGAAGCACGCTTCCTTTTCTTTGACTCAAAAGAACTTGAGTAAGGTCATTTCTCACACTAACTCCACCAATGGTTATGCTTGAAGGTGGTAAAGGAATGTTTTTCAGAGTCTTTTGAGTGGCACGACTCTTTGCCTCGTATTCTAATTTTTGATACCGGCACTATCTTTTGGTGTAACTCTAGGACAAATTCCAATACCTTGGCCACTTATCTTCAATAAATGAGCCCTAACCCTTGTAAAAGAACTCTTCTTTATAACATGGCAAAAGTTACATTGCCATGAAATATTTCTGCCTCCTTCATTCAATTTTTGATGCTTTGTCACATAGTGTCAAAGTGGCTCTGAATCATCCTCAATATTAGAATTAGAAATTGATGGCTCGGTTGGAGTTGATTGGGTTTGACGATTATTGCTAGAGGTAGCAGATGTCATCTAATATTAAAACAAAAAACCTAAAAAAAGCTTCAGCTTTTGACTAAATAACTAACTACTAACCATTAATTAAAAAAAATCAACAAAACAAAAAGAAATAAACAAAAAAAAAATGAACCTAGATTGCAGAGGTGGTCGGAGATGAAGACAGAGGTAGCCGAAGATGGCGGCGGCGATGGTCGCCGGTGATGGTGGCGGCGAGGGTCGACGGTGTTGGTGGCAGCGGGGGTCGACGATAGGGTTTTGTTGATTTGGTGTGGAACGCAGAAGGAGATCAGACGTGAATCGAAAAAGAGAACAAGGGTTTTGTGTTTTTTTTAAGTTTTCTTTTTCTTTTTTCAACTTTTTTATTCAAAAAAATTTAGGCCCAAGGATGTTGGGTTGTGTCCCATGTCTCCCCGCGCGTGTATGTAATTTAAAAAAAAAATGGACATGCCAAATGACGTGTCGGACACATATCCGGATGTATTGGTGTCCGATACGCGTCCGACTCCACCTAAAATGGAGTGTCTGTGCTTCCTAGATTGCAAGGCTGTGGGGCAGATTATTGAAGCACAATCCCCCACAATTATATGGACACCATGTGTAGTTCATACCCTCAATCTGGCATTGAAGAATGTATGTGCACCAAAAAATATTGAAGACAATCAGACAGCATATGAAGAATGTAGTTGGATAGCTACAATTGTTGGTTATGTAATGGTGGGTCAAGAACTTCATTATGAATCATTCGATGAGACTTGCAACATTTAATGAGTTTGTATCTTTGAAATTGCTTTGTGGCAGAAACACGCTTTGCATCAGCCATTATTATGCTTAAGAGTTTTAAACTCATTAAAGGTGGTCTATAAGCAATGGTTATTAGTGACAAATGAACATTTCATAGAGAGGACGACGTGGAAAAAGTGAGATTGTAGAAGAGTTGGTGTTGGATGATGTGTGGTGGGACAAAATTGATTATATCCTTTCCTTCACTTCACCAATATATGACATGATCCGAATTTGTGATACAGATGCCCCTAGTCTTCATTTGGTGTATGACATGTGGGATAGTATGATTCAAAAGGTGAAGACGGCAATTTATAGACACGAAGGAAAACATTGAGATGAAGTGTCCCCTTTTTATGATGTAGTGTATGATATTCTTGTTGATCGTTGGAACATGAATAATACACCACTCCATTGTCTGGCACATTCTTTGAATCTGAGGTACCTTTTCATTGTTGCATCTATTTGTCTATTCTCATTTTATCTACATTGTGATTTTTATCTAATAGTTCAAAATTTTCGAAACTCATATTTAGGTATTATAGTGAGTCATGACTTAGAGAAGATCCTAATCGAGTACCTCCACATAAAGATATTGAAGTAACTCATGAGAGGATGAAGTGTCTAAAGAAGTTTTTTAAAGCAGAAGACCGTGCAAAAGTGAACTTGGAATATGCTAGTTTTTCAACGAGGTCAAACGATTTTTCTGATTGTGACTCTGTGATGTGGCTGATAGATATCTTACGAATGCTAAAGATTGGTGGACCATCCATGGTGGCTATGCACCTATCCTTCAATCAATTGCTTTCAAGCTACTAGTGCAACCTTCATCATCTTCAGGTTCTGAGAGAAATTGGAGCACATACTCATTTATTAACTCTGTTAGACAGAACAAGATGATGCCACAACATGCAGATGATTTGGTATTCATCCATAGTAATATGCTTCTTTTATCAAGAACTCCAGAATATTTATGTGGAGAGACAAAGTTATGGGACATTGCTGTAGATTCTTTTAATTCTTTTGAGGATGTTGGCATGCTTGAAATAGCTAATTTATCGTTGGATGAACCTGATTTAGAGGTTGTGGTTTTTATCGATGATGGTGATGGTGATGATAGTGGACCTAGTGGTGATCAAGACGAAGACATTGTGAAAGTTTGAGATAAGATGAAGAAAGTTTTAGTTTTTTTCTTATATAAAAGACTGATTTTACTTGTTTTTAAATTTGAAGTGTAATGTAGGTTGGATAATGGATTTTGTGATGTTAAGTATATTTTGATTTGTTTTTGTTCAATTTGTGTGGTTAATTGATGCAAAACTATTACTATAATCAATTCATATTCATATATTATCTAATAAATAAATAAAATAAAATAACTTGTCCCCAACGTGTCCGAGCGTATCGTCGTGTCCATGTCGTGTCGTGTCGTGTCCGTGTCCATGCTTCTTAGATGTGAACCAAGGAAGCTCCACTGTCATGCCTCAAGGACCCATAACGAGATCAAGAGCCAAAAAGCTTCAACAAGCTTTACTTTATCATGTTCAACACATGGTGAGCTCGAGTAGTGATCAAAAAGAGAGATGAAACTTTTCAACTCAACATCTTCCAAGTAGAGCTTAAGGGAGGCGTTGCATTAAATGAATTCTAAGTTCATTTAAAGGAGCTGACTCAACTTGCATTCAATAAAGCCAAGTTGGATTCAAAGATCTCAAGTTGCATTAAATGAACTTAAGTGCATCTCAAGCTTCATTTAATGTAAGTCAGTCATCAATTAATGGAACTATACTTAAAGCTACTTCAAACTACTTCAAGTGAAGCTTCATTTACAATTGAGAGGTTACAAAGACTTTGAAGCTGACCAAGATTTCAATTCTCAGATTCAAAGGCCTTTTTGTCATATTTTCAGTTTTATAACCTTTCATACTTGTATTCAGATCAAAAGAACCCCAGTGAAATGGGGGAACAACCTAAAGGTGTAGGGTAGAGAGAACCCTCCCCAAAACTCTATACAATCCATGCTCTCCAATCTTGAGTAAGCAAAAGAATATTGTAGTTAAAAAATCTTCCTATGGGATAAGGCCCACCAAGAAGCTATATTCCTAATATTCACACAAAAAGAATCAAACGAAGTCGACTTATCTTCAAAAAGACGACTATTTCTTTCTTTCCAAATGTGCCAAAGTAAAGCCCGTGCTGCACAGCTCCAAAGAACCACTGCTTTACCTTAGACATCCTCCCTCAAAGCCTTCAGCAATAAAATCCTCTATCTTGCTACGGATACAAAGAGAAACATCTATGAAAGAAGCAATTCTCCCCCAAGCCTCAAAGACAAAAGGACAAAGCAAGAAAAGATGATCAACCATTTCCATATTCTTCATACACATGCTGCACACAAAGGGGGAAAGAGCCCAATGTGAAAATTTCCTTTGAAGCTTGCCTACAGTATTTAATCCTCTGTATAACTTATAAGAGAGTCCAAAGAAAAATTTTGACTTTCTTGGGAGCTTTGAAATTCCAAATAATATTAGTTGTAGCCGAGTTCAATTTGGAAGAGTGGGAAGTAAAAGCCATGAACGCCGAACTTACAGAAAAGATACCGGAGCGATCGGCCTTCCAACACAGTTTATCCCCACCACTCCCTAACACCACCCCTTCAATCTTGGTTGTGAACAAAGCCCATCTGTTGAGCTCCCTTTCAAGAAATTTCTTCAAAAGCCCAAATTCCATGTCAAGTTTCTACAATCCTGCAATCTGCTATAAACCAGTGTTTTCGGGGCACAAGGTGTCATGGTCATGCTTGTCCACGGCCTGTTGCCTGTGGCCGCATGCCCATAACAACCTCTTTCCACATACTTTTATGCCATGTATTTAGTTTTACTTGTTATTTTGTTTTCCTTGTACTTTTGGTGGCGAGTGACTCCTCGCCACTTTGCATGTTCACGCCTGCCAAAGGCAAAATGCTTTATAATCTACCTTTGGGGGTACACCTAGTCATCCTCCCTACATTGCGTTGTATTCTTGTCTTGCCGCTAATCTATTGTCTTGCATCCAAGCTTACAACAACTTTCTAAAATGTTTTCAAACGTTTTCCAAAACCTTTTTCTCTAACCCCGTTTTCCAAAACCGTTTTCTCGAGAACGGGGGCGGAGGTTGCGACATATAGCCTTTGTGCCACCGGCTATTCGTTTCCGCATTGGCTGACTTGCTAGTGGGTGAAAGCAAGTGCCGCACAATCGCTTCGTGAGTGCTGTTAAAGTGCGATTGTGACAGTTGGTATCAGAGCCTAGTTGGCTCCTCGAATTGGAAAACAGCAACCATGTCCGCGACAAAGCAGTTGAGCAAGTCCCACGTCGACAGACTCGTTGAGATCGAAGAACAGCTGTTGTTCTTGAGGGAAATCCCTGACAACCTTAGATATGTGGAATCTCGGCTGGATGAGATCTCCACCAAAGCTGACGGAATTGACGTCGTGAATGCCCGCATAGATGGGCTTGCTATACGGGAGTTAATGCTTCGGGTTGAGACCCTTGAAGACAAGGTTAAGCGAACCGATAACCTTGAGTGTGGCAAAAGCTCATTGAGCTCAATCGCCCACATGGAGGAGCGTGTCGAAGAAATAAACATCTCCCAAAAGACTATTGTGCAGATGGTCAGTGAGCTGACCGACGACTTCAAAGCCACCATCGACGACATGAGGGCGGAGATTGCCGAATTAGGCACCAAAGTAAATCTCACCATGAGAGCGGTGGGAAATCAGGCCCCAGCTGGGGGACCGATTCAGTTCAACAAAGTGAAAGTTCTCGAACCCAAGCCGTTCTGTGGGGCGCGAGATGCTAAAGTTCTTGAGAACTTTATTTTCGACCTTGAGCAGTACTTCAAGACGACAAGCACGGTGACAGAGGAATCGAAAGTCACACTAGCCACAATGCATCTTGCTGACGATGCGAAGTTGTGGTGGAGAGCGAGATATGTAGATGTACAAGAGGGCAGATGTACCATCAACACGTGGGAAAAACTAAAGCAGGAACTCAAATCCCAATTTTTCCCGAAGAATGTAGAGATCCTTGCCCGCTGTAAACTGCGTGAATTACGACACACAGGAAATATTCGAGACTATGTAAAGCAGTTTTCAAGCTTGATGTTGGACATCCGCGATATGTCCGAGAAAGACAAGGTATTCGCCTTTGTGGAGGGCTTGAAACCATGGGCCCGGGCCAAACTGTATGAAAAGAAAGTACAAGATATCCCTACTGCTTACTCAACAGCCGAACGACTGTTCGATCTTAGCAACGATACATCACAAGAGTAGAGAAAGACCCAAACTTGTTCCAGTAGTGGAAACAAACCCGCTAGATCGGGGTCCCCTAAAAGTGGGGGAGCTGACAGAAATGGAGGAGACCGCAGACCCTTCCAGCAGAGAGGGGGAAATACATGGAGAGGGCCAAACCCACAAAACAATAACAATCGGACAGGACCATCCTGCTTCATTTGTAAAGGACCGCACAGAGTATACGAGTGTCCGAATCGAGCTGCCCTCCGGGCCTTCCAAGCCACACTGACGAACGACCGAGCGACTGAACGGGAACGCCCCGAAACAGATACTCCTCCCGAAGACGTCGACGACAATCCCCGTATGGGAGCACTCAAATTCTTATCGGCGCTTCAGAAGAAGGCCGAGAAAGTGAAGGAACCTCTGGAACGTGGTCTGATGTATGTGGAGGCGTGGGTCAATCAGAGAGCCGCAAAAAGCAGTATGGTAGATTCTAGTGCCACCCACAATTTCATGACAGAAACCGAAGCATGTCGGCTGAACTTGCGATGGGATAAAGATCCAGGAAAGATGAAGGTGGTCAACTCGGCCGCCCTCCCCATCATGGGAGTTGCCAAAAGAGTCTCAGTAAAGCTAGGGACATGGAGAGGACAGGTCGACTTCGTGATAGTGCGGATGGACGACTTCGACGTAGTATTGGGGATGGAATTTCTGCTAGAACACAAAGTCATCCTCATGCCCCTCGCTAAGTGCCTGGTTGTAACGGGTTCCGATCCCACAATGCTAGCAGATGGCGGGCCTCCGCTTTTCTTTTCATTAATGAAACCTGCCAGTTATTTATTATTCACTCAAATAAAAAAGACAAAAAATGAGGTCTTTGTTCAAAAAAAAAAAGACGTGGGTGGCATTATGACTGGGGTGTCAGTTAGAAAGGTTCTTACAATGTTCGTTCAAATCAAGCAGCATTCTTTTTTTTTTTACTTAAGGAGGGCTTTCTAAGAAGGGCTTGGGACCTATGAACGAAAGAAACAAAACAAAAAACATGAAAGAATGAAGCAGAATGAACAGGAGGCGTCGGAGGAAGGACTGACGAACTACTTACTTGTTTGGTTAACTACTTTACTGACTTGGGGTTCTTTCTCGTAAGTGGTATACCTACACCAACCGGTTAGGTTGACTTTGACTTTGGAAACGCTACGTTGGACCGGGTGAAGAATGAAAAACGTCCGCTAACGCCCTTTGTTTGAAAGGGATAAGATCTTTTTTAGATCAGCAACGAATGTCTTGTATCTATGAAGAAAGATTTCTCCCCGCGTTCAGACCCTGAATGCCATACCTTGCTGAAGGCGATTCTCTCGCGAATCGCGCATAGTTCCGTTTGACCGAGATGTGAATGCCCGTGATCTGCTCGGTATAGTGATGGATTTCATGGCCGACGTCTAACCGGCACGAATACGCCGACATGAAACGAGTTCCCCGCGAAGCATTTTTCTTTCGTCCTCGGATGTTCAGACGTTTTGTTAAGACCAAAGAGGCGGGCGGAAAAGGGGGGAAAGCTCTCCGTTCCTGGTTCTCCTGTAGCTGGATTCTCCGGAACCACAAGAATCCTTAGTTATAATGGGATTCCAACTCAGTACCTTTTGAGATTTTGAGAAGAGTTGCTCTTTGGAGAGCACAGTACGATGAAAGTTGTAAGCTGTGTTCGGGGGGGAGTTATTGTCTATCGTTGGCCTCTATGGTAGAATCAGTCGGGGGCCTGAGAGGCGGTGGTTTACCCTGTGGCGGATGTCAGCGGTTCGAGTCCGCTTATCTCCAACTCGTGAACTTAGCCGATACAAAGCTATATGATAGCACTCCATTTTTCCGATTCGGCAGTTCGATCTATGATTTATCATTCATGGACGTTGATAAGATCCTTCCATTTAGCAGCACCTTAGGATGGCATAGCCTTAAAGTTAAGGGCGAGGTTAAAACGAAGAAAGGCTTACGGTGGATACCTAGGCACCCAGAGACGAGGAAGGGCGTAGTAAGCGACGAAATGCTTCGGGGAGTTGAAAATAAGCGTAGATCCGGAGATTCCCGAATAGGTCAACCTTTCAAACTGCTGCTGAATCCATGGGCAGGCAAGAGACAACCTGGCGAACTGAAACATCTTAGTAGCCAGAGGAAAAGAAAGCAAAAGCGATTCCCGTAGTAGCGGCGAGCGAAATGGGAGCAGCCTAAACCGTTGTTCAGACAAGCATCAAACAACCAAGCGGAGTGAAGACGATATCAGCACTTCAACTAAAGAAAGGTCTCGCTCGTGACGAGCCAACGTTCATGGCCATCCCTGTTGTGGAAGGTGGAAATTCTGAAGAGCCAGTTCCCAGAGAAATTCAGCGAGTCTTAAATGTGTATGCCGATGTAATACCAGACAACCTACCCAAAACTCTACTTCCAAGACGAGGGATAGACCACGAGATCGAATCATTACCGGGGGCAAAATCGCCCGCCAAGAACGCCTATCGGATGGCTCCTCCCGAGTTAGCCGAACTGAGGAAACAACTTGATGAGTTACTGAATGCTGGATTCATCCGCCCGGCTAAGGCTCCCTATGGGGCCCCAATCCTTTTTCAGAAGAAGAACGGAAGCCTCCGCCTATGCATCGACTATCGAGCATTGAACAAGCTCACCGTCCGCAACAAGTACCCTTCGTCAATCATCACAGACCTTTTCGATCAACTCCATGGTGCAAAGTACTTCTCTAAGCTGGATCTGCGATCTGGGTACTATCAGGTGCGCATCGCAGAAGGAGACGAACCGAAGACGACCTGCGTCACTCAGTATGGGGCCTTTGAATTTCTTGTCATGCCCTTCGGCCTTACGAATGCTCCCGCCACCTTCTACACCTTAATGAACCAAGTGTTTCACGAATATCTCGACAAATTTGTGGTGGTTTACCTAGATGATATAGTCGTCTACAGTCCAACCATGGAAGAACACCAGGTGCATTTACAGCTTGTTTTTTAGAAACTCAAACAGAACCAGTTGTATGTTAAACGGGAAAAGTGTTCTTTTGCTCAAGAACGCATCAGTTTCTTGGGTCATGTGATAGAATGTGGTCGAATAGGCATGGAAGATGGAAAGGTCAAAGTCATTCAAGAGTGGAAAATTCCGACGTCCATCACAGAACTACGTTCATTCCTCGGATTAGCCAATTACTATAGGCGATTCGTGGAAGGATTCTCGAAACGGACCGAGCCCTTAACGAAATTACTAAAGAAGAACCAAAAGTGGAACTGGACTCCGGAATTCAAGCCGCATTTGAGAGTTTGAAAAAGGCGATGATGGAGGGGCCGGTGTTGGGAATTGCAGACGTCACACGACCATTCGAAGTCGAGACTGATGCGTCAGACTTCGCCCTGGGAGGAGTGCTTCTCCAAGACGGTCACCCCATTGCATACGAGAGTCGGAAGTTGAATGATGCTGAAAGGAGGTATGTCGCCTCCGAGAAAGAGATGTTAACAGTAGTCCACTGCTTGAGGGCCTGGAGGCAATATCTCCTAGGGGCCAAGTTCGTTGTCAAGACCGACAACAGCTCAGTCTGTCACTTCTTCAACCAACCGAAGTTGTCGTCCAAGCAAGCTAGGTGGCAAGAGTACCTTGCCGAGTTCGATTTTCAGTTCGAACATAAGCCGGGTTGAGCAAATCAGGCAACAGATGCCCTTAGCAGAAAGAGCGAACATGCGGCCTTGTGCATGTTAGCTCACCTAAAAGCGAGCAAGCTAACTGGATCCATTCGTGAAGCCATCAAAGAGAACTTACCGAATAACCTAGTTGCCCAAGCGATAATTCAGTTAGCCAACGAAGGGAAGACTAGACAGTTTGGGTGGAGAATGACCTCCTCTTCACCAAAGGTAACCGTTTGTATGTTCCTCGTTCTGGGAACCTGAGAAAGCTCCTACTTGGAGAATGTCATGACACGATGTGGGCAGGCCATGCTGGATGGCAGAGAACTTATGTCCTGCTAAAGAAAGGCTACTACTGGCCGAATTTGAGAGACGACGTGATGCAGTATACCAAAACGTGTCTCATCTGCCAACAGGACAAGGTCAAGCGAAACAAAATTGCGGGTTTACTGGAACCCCTGCCAATCCCATCACGACCGTGGGAGAGTGTGTCTCTCGATTTCATCACCCACCTACCTAAAGTCGGGGAGACAGAAGCGATCCTCGTGATAGTTGACCGGTTCTCTAAGTATGCTACCCTTATTCCAACTCCGAAGATGTGCTCGGCCGAAATGATTGCACAGTTATTTTTCAGGAATGTTGTGAAACTATGGGGTATCCCTGAGAGCATCGTGAGCGACAGAGACGGACGCTTCACAGGGACATTCTGGACAGAACTTTTCCGCCTATTGGGATCCAATTTGAACATCTCTTCGAGTTATCACCCACAGACAGACGGACAGACGGAACGCTTCAACAGTATGCTGGAAGAGTACCTCCGCCACTTTATTGATGCTCGGCAAAAGAATTGGATCCAGATGCTCGATGTAGCTCAATTCTGTTTCAATTGCCAAAAGAGCACCACCACGGGAAGAACCCCTTTCGAAATCGTATGCGGGCGACAACCTGTGTTACCTCATGTTGTCGACCATCCTTATGTGGGCAAGAGCCCTCAAGCCTACAACTTCACTAAGGAATGGCGTCAATCCACCGAAGTGGCTCGAGCATACCTAGAGAAGGCATCTAAACACATGATAAAGTGGGTAGACAAAAAGCGAAGGCCATTAGAATTCCAGGCAGGAGATCAAGTCCTCGTGAAGCTGAGACCTGAACAACTTCGTTTTCGAGGTAACAAAGACCAACGCCTTGTGCGAAAATATGAAGGACCCGTCAAACGTCCTTCAGAAGGTGGGCAAGACATCCTATAGGGTTCAACTACACCCGTGGATGAAAATCCATCCAGTAATCCATGTGAGCAACTTGAAGTCTTACCACCCCGACACCGTCGACCCTACACGAAACGAGGTAACCCGTCCAGCAGTCACGTTGACAAACAAGGTTGACAAAGAAGTTGAGTCAATCTTCGCCGAAAGAACACGCTGAGTAGGAAGACCACGAAGGGATGTTATAGGAATTCCTAGTCAAGTGGAAAGGGCTCCCAGATGACGAGATAAGTTGGGAGCGTACTGAAGACCTGAAGACAGCTGCAGCAGCAATTGAAGAGTTCGAACAGCGACAGTTGACGGGGACGTCAACCATTTAAGTGGGGGAGAATGTCATGGTCATGCTTGTCCAGGGCCTGTTGCCTGTGGCCGCATGCCCATAACAACCTCTTTCCACATACTTTTATGTCATGTATTTAGTTTTACTTGTTATTTTGTTTTCCTTGTACTTTTGGTGGCGAGTGACTCCTCGCCACTTTGCATGTTCACGTCTGCCAAAGGCAAAATGCTTTATAATCTACCTTAGGGGGTACACCTAGTCATCCTCCCTACATTGTGTTGTATTCTTGTCTTGCCGCTAATCTATTCTCTTGCATTCAAGCTTACAACAACTTTCCAAAATGCTTTCAAACGTTTTCCAAAAACCTCTTTCTCTAATCCCGTTTTCCAAAACCGCTTTCTCGAGAACGGGGGTGGAGGTTGCGACATATAGCCTTTATGCCACCGGCTATTCGTTTCCGTATTGGCTGACTTGCTAGAGGGTGAAAGCAAGTGCCGCACAATCGCTTCGTGAGTCCTGTTAAAGTGTGATTGTGACACAAGGCGCACCTCAAGGTGACAAGTCCTTTGATCGCCTTGAGGCGAGAGGCGATAAAAAGACGACGCCTGACTGAAGTGAGGCGCACTTAATAAAATAATAAATAAATATTATCTATAGTAATTTTAGTAAAAAATAAAATACTCTAGATGCAAATATTTGTACAACCATTTAATGTGCAAATAAAGTTTAACTTAAATAATTAAGAAAAATTTAAAACTTAAGTTCAAATATTTAAGAAAAATTAAAAATATAAATTCTAAAAAAAAAATTAGTAGACAGTGGTTAAATAGAAAGATATAAAAACATTTGTATTTAAATTAAACCATGCATTAAAGCTTATTGTCATTGGGAAGTGTTGCCACCAGATGGCAATTTTATTGCAGGTGTAAATTTTCTAGCACTAACACTTGTTTAGTGTGGCTTGGAAATATAAAAAAAAAAAAGAAAAGGAGAGCGGCTTGGAAATGTAAAAAAAGAAAAGGTGAGTGGCTTGGAAATGTAAAAAAAGAAAAGGAGAGAAGAACTGAAGCGACATGATTTCAATTTGCAGGTTTTTCAAATTTCTCTTTGATTCTTCTTCCATTACTCTCCAACTTCTTCCTTGATTCTTCTTTTTCTCCAAGTCTTCTTCTTTGTCTTCTACTGTTCTATTGTTTGGTTCTTTTCTTTCTTAAATTTTAATTCTTCTATTGTTTGGTTCTTTTCTCAATTAAAGAATTGACGAAGAAGAATTGAATAATTGAAGAAGAATTGAAGCAGACATAGGAAGAATCAAAGAGAAAAATCGAAAAACTTATAATACAAGGACGAAAGTGGTGGACACAGCGAAGGAAAAAGCCTTTCGGGTGTGGGTATTTTGATTTTTGGCTGTGGATATTCGGTTTTCAGGGTTGTTTTTCGTGGGTTTTCAACATAAAAAGAAAAAAAAAGAAAGCAGCGTGAAACGCCTCGTTGGCTCGCCTCGTCATAAGCGAGGGCACGCCCAGGCGCACCAAGGCAAGCGCCCAGTCGAAGGCGCTCGCCTTGGCACCATTTAAGGCGCTCCCAGGCGAAATCGCCTCGCCTCTCGCCTGAGGCGCTCGCCTGGGTGCGCCTCGAAAACACTGCTATAGACTTTCCTTTTTTAAAAGACAAAGCGTACAAGTCAGGTAAGATAGTTGAAAAAGGTTACTAATCTATCCAAGGATCCTCCCAAAATCTTACTGTTTCTCCCGCTGAAACCTAGAAAGACTTTGGAAGGATTTTAGAGTCACCCAAATATCTCTCCATGGTCCTCCAACAGAGAAGCCTTTTGAAGGATTTGTCCACCAAATATAAGAGTCCATCCCATAAATAAAAGCTATCACCCATCTCCAAAAACTTTCCTTTTCCACTGCGAACCGCCAAAGCCATTTCATGAGCAGCGCTTTGTTTCTAAGAGTCAACGAGCCAATCCCGAGACCCCCTTGTTTGTGAGGCAAAGCGGACCAAGACCATTTCACCAAGTTACCCACCCGGTCTATGAGCCCCTCCATTCCATATAAAATCCCTCATAAGCTTATCCATCGATTTGATCACACCCTTCAAGGCTTTAAGAATCGAGAAATAATAAATTGGGATGCTATTAAGGACTGATTGTGCCAGAGTAAGCCTACCACCTTTAGAAAGCATGAGGGATTTCCATTTTTGAAGCCTATCATGCATTTTATCCACTACTAGCACCCAAAAACTATTCGACCGATGGTTTCCACCGAGAGGGAATCCCAAATAGGAAAAGGGAAGCGAATCCACTTTGCATCCAAAAGCTGATGCCCAAAAATTAGTCTCAATCAAGGAACAGTTTATACTAATCACAGCTGTTTTGGACACATTCAAGGAGAGTCCCGAAGCCAACAAAAACACCTGAATTGCACCCTACCATTTATGCATTATTTGAACCGAGAAAGGGCTAAAAATAATCACACACATCATCTGGATATTGAAGGTGAAAAGCCTGTGAGAATGTTCCTTTCGTTACAGTAGTGAATAAGCCTGCTCAAAGCTTCCCCACAATCGTGAAAAGGAAAGGGGAAAGAGGATCCCCGTGTCATAAACCTCTTCTAGCCTTAATTTTTCCCCTAGGTTTACCATTAATCAAGACCAAAAAGTTTGTAGAGGAAAGACATCCCCTAATCCACTTACCCCATCTATCCTCAAAACCTTTGGAATGAAGGGCGACATCTAAAAAGTCTCAATCTACTTTGTCGTAGTGATTTTGAGGCGCACCCGGGCGCTCGCCTCAGGCGAGAGGCGAGGCGATGTCACCCAGGTGCGCGTTGCAAGGTGCCCAGGCGAGCGCCTTCAACCAGGCGCTTGCCTTGGCGCGCCTCTCGCTTGAGACAAGGTGATCGCCTCGTTGAAGGCGGGCGCACAAAAGGCCGACCTCAAATGAAAAACCCTAAAAATTATCCAAATTCTCCTTGACAGCTTCTTCTTCTTTGTCTTTTGTTCGCCTTCTTTGTCTTTTCCGGCAACTATTTGCCTCCGTCGATCGTCGAAATTAAAAAGAAAAACATTAGGATGGAAGAAGAATGAAGAGTTGAAGAAAGAAGAATAAAAAGTAGAAGAGTGAAAGGAAGAAGAAGTATCGAAATTAGGAAGAAGAAGATTCAGATGCAAAGAGAAGAAAAATAAGAAAAGAGGGAGAAAAGCAAAAGGCAGAATTACATTTTCAAGAAGCATTCAAGAAGCATTAAATGAGGGCCATGCATGGTATTATTTTCAAGAACATTTAGTGCTAGTGCCATGCATGGTGACAAATAAACATATGGCAGCATAAATGGGTTATTGCCATTGCGTTTTACGATATAAAAACTTTTAAAATTTTTATATTTTTTTCTTAATTTAAGTGAACTTTTATTTAAATATTAAATTATTTTTTAAATGTTTTAATGTTTTAAAAGATGTAAGTTAATATTTTTACCTCTTTTCTTTATTTTATCTATTTCTTCCTTTATTCTGGAGGGCTCTTTTCTTTATTTTATTTGATATATTTACTGTTTAATCTTATTTAATTTTTTTATAACTTTGGCACATTTCATATATATATTATATATATATAAAAGGTGTGCCTTGCTTCACTTAGGCGTTGCCTTTTTATCGCCTTTCGCCTCTCGCCTTGAAGTGCGCATTGCGCCTCGAAAACACTGCTTTGTCATATGCTTTTTCAAAATCCAGCTTAAGAAGGAAGTTTCATTTAACTGTTTTAAGTTACATTTTAGCTAGTGGGTGTTATGGCCATCATGTAATTGGGAGTTACAACCTTTCAAATGCCTTTAGACTACTTTTAGGGTTGTTTTGGAGGCTATAAAAAGCCTAGCTTGTTCACTTGAAAATTCAGAATTTTGTTACTGAGTGAAAGTTGTATTTTGCTTCATAAGCCTAGAGCTTGTTATTCTTTGCAATTCTTGAATGTTAGATTTGCATGCTAGGAACATTCAAGTAGCCTTGATCAAGATATCTTGTGAAGTGGTTCAAATCTTTGAGTTTAGGAACAAGTTTTCTCTACTCTTGATATTGATCATCAAGGTAATTCGTTCCGGCCATTCCTTGGGTTGATACAACTTGAATTTTGGGTTTTGATGTTTTGTTTTATAAAGATTCTAATTCTATTAAGGGTTCTAATAATCAATTACACTAGGGTTCTTTATCAATATGTTGTATCATTAGCATGGATAGCCTACATACATACACAGTGTATGACATGATCTTAGATAGCCTGGTCAATCAGTCAGACTATTAGTAAACAACATTTAAGTCGGAACAATCAACTTTATTGGCTAGTAAAAATGGTACAAGGTAAAATCCCAAAACCCCAACCTTAAAAATACTAGTTACTAGCAGCTATGATATCATATTTGAAAACTCTAGTGTGAGAAAAACGTTCAGGAATTAGATTTTTGTAAGTGTAGAAATTGGTAACCCGTAGATACTTATATGTACACCTGTGTTTCATCATTGCAAAAAACTAGAACCATAGCTGCTAGTTAATCATCTCCTTTATATGTTATTATACAGTAGTAATTAGTCAACAATTCATGAGCATATCTAACAACACAAAGTATAAATGAGTGCATTCTCATGTGTCCTTATTTGAGGAGCTCCTACCATCCTACCAAGTATTTTACTACTGATCTGCCAACAATATTATTTTATGCAAGTGAATAGTGATGAATAACTGGGTTAAGACAACTACACTGTTTGATTTTTTTTTTTTAATTTACAATTGGGTCTTATGTTTAGATGTTCCAGTTTATTTAGCATGATAGCCCATGAACGCTACATTTTGCTGTTAATAGCTATTAGTTAGTCCATAGTCAAAGTTATGAACAAATCTAAGTTATGTGAGGGAATACTTTTGAGTTGCTTAACCTGGTCGTTATCAGCTCAGTTATGGTAGAAAGCCTCCATATGTTAAAAAAGTTATCATATCTGTTCAAAAGATTTTTAGTAATCTAAAATTATAAGATTTTAAGTTTTAAACTAGTTAGTCCAAAAATATGCTGAAAAATCTAAGTCGTGACACTATGTACTCCACTGCGTAATTTATGACAGATCAAGTTTACACTCCAATATAAAGAAGGTTCAAACATATGCATACATTCCTAGATTGACAGATCTTGATGACAAACAAAACAGATTATAGCAAGCATAAAAAAAATACAATATCATCTCACATAGCAATAAGGTATACCTTTCATATTGGGTGTGAATTCTTCACTCTTCGTGCAACATGTAAATATGCAACAAATTGAACAATTACTCATGCAGATATTTCATATTGAAACACAGGTTTCAAGGAAATGCAATGCTAGATAGGGGTGAGGGAGAGGGAGAGTAGACAACTAAAGGATGGCTTCAGAGCTAACAGTTGATAATTTAAACAACACGACTTCTCAAATAAATGATAAAGAGTAACATTTCCGGGAAAAAAGAAGGTTTTATTGTTTTGTAAACCTTTATAGTCATGGCTTTGTTCCATTCATAACATCAATCCTTTAGTAATCCAGAATGCGAAAAATACAAAATTTATAATTTCGTTTCCTTACATATTTCATGAATTGATGTTTAAATACGTTGATGAAGAAATCATTCTCAACATATCACCATCCCCGCGAACTGAGAGCCTGAATCATGGGTCCAAATGTCTGGTCAACAGCTCTATTCCATAGGTGCGAAACCTCTGGACCATATTTCTTTGCTACTACAGGTTTTCTCATCTAAATTATTTTCAAATAGGATGCTATTAGATTCATGGATAAGCTGCTATATGGAATTACAAATTCAGAGAAAAAGTACTTGCATTAAGGAATTTTCCATCGTTGGTAAAAAAAACTTGGGCCAATAACAAAGTTTAGATTAAACATAATCTCAACAATTCCTTAGAAATAACATCATTCCTCACTGTACACATTGGATAATTTCATTACATTATCCCCTTATTCCCAAACATCCAAACATCAGCAATAAAAAATTGATTATTAAGGTTACAGAAAGGGAAATTTATGCATACCGGAGATTGGTTGGCGGGCGGATAATTTTCCGAAATGGACCTATATAAGCTTTTCCGTTGCTCAAAAACGACAACCCCGGCGAATACGCTCCCCAATGCAGCACCAAGCAGTCGCTCCTGCAATGAAATCCAGATTTCCACCAAAAAAAGGGAAAGAAAATGAGATCAATTCAACGGGAAAGAAATCGAATCACCTCCGCCGAAAATTCATCGAAGTAAGGGTTGCATTTTTACCTGAGCGAGTATGGAAATCATGGTTGCATATGCTTCGCCGCTTAATTTCTCAGACGGCGAAATAAAGAGGAATTTTTGGGGCGAAATTATCGAGGGAGGCGGCCACAACGATGGGACTGAGGAAAATGACAAAAATTAACGGACTTTAAAATAGGATTTCTGAAGATTTTGTTAAATTACAACCGGTGCATTTTCCAGAGGTCGAAATATAAGGAAACCTTTGTGAAAAAAAATATATATATAAATTGAAATAAAAATCAACTCAAAAGGAGAATATTATTATTATTATTCTTTTTCTACATGGAGAATATTATTTATTGTTTGCTAAAAATAGAATCATTGTTTACTAAAAAGTGTCTGCTAATTGTAAAAAAAATAGAGCTAATATTATTTTAAATTAGAATAATAATACATTTTAGAACTAAGATTATTTTAAATTAGAATAATAATAAATTTTAATTTATTTTATTAATAGTAAATATTTTTTATTATATGAATTTATTAAACATTAAAAAATAAAAAATAATTTCTTTTTTACTAAAACATTCCGGGGTGGGGATTTGAACTCAAAACTTTTAAGTCGTAGATAAGTGTCTTAATGAGCTATTCATAAGTTTGAGTTTTTAATGCAAAAAGCTTACTGTCGGGACATGTTTGACTAAGAAAACGATCCTTTTTCCAACATATTTTATGAAAAGTGTGTACATATTTTTAAAATATGGTAAAACGAGAATACTTCTGAGTAAATTACAATGTAAGGTGTTTGGAGATAAATTGAGATAAAATGTGGTCAAACTTGACAAAAACTCACAAATTTTTACCCTATAGGAACTATGACTGGCGCATTCTCGCAGTACTAACAAAACCCACGTTTTGATTATGAGGGGCATGGAAGTCATCTCACATGTGGACAGGTTTAACAAATTCAGCCCAATCCAAGTTAAATTCGTCCAGTTGGCAAAATCTCAACCATTTCGCCCTATATAAAGGGAAACACCCTCGACTATTCAACAATCAATTAGCATCCATTTCACTTCCGATGATAGTTTAATTTTGTTGTTCTTTTCTATTGTTGTTATTTTATTATTTTCGAAACTTTATCGTTAATAAATCATTGTTTCATTTTCTTGCTTAAATTCAAGTTCGTTTCATTTGTTCTTCATTTATTTCAATCCATTAATGTTCTTTAGCGAGTTTTAAACTCCCTTCAAGCTCAAAATAGAAGAAGGTTACGCTAAAATTCATTGTATTTAGTTATTCTTTAAATTAATTCAATGGAAATTGTTTCTCTTATTTCTTCGAGCGTTTTTATTCCTTTAATTATGCACTAATTTAGTTTTCAATCTTTACGTGGAATGCTAGCAAAAATTCTTTAATTTGAAGAGCAGTAAGACAGAATTGGACAAATAAGAGTGCTCCACCGTGGGCGATGTAGATGCTACATAGTGGGTTCTCATCCTTCAGAGACTACGAGTGTAATAGGAGCATCCGTCGACAGCTCGACTTGCATGTGTTAAGCTAAATCGCTTTCAAGCTTTGAATCAGTGATTTGGGGAGATACGGACCCCCCCTCGACCGGCTTGCTTGACTTGCTTCTAGGCTTAGGGAGAAAGGCGCATCCTGGTCTGGGTTGGGGGGTTCCAAACCTTAACACAATTGGAAAAACGCCCAGTATGCGCCTAACGTATTTCTAGGTTGGTTTCTAAAAACTTTTCCTTAAGTCCTTTCTTAGGTTAGCCACTGGGAAATTGATCTATACACTGAAGCCTAATATGGAGAAGGTTAGGTTATGTAAAATAATAGGAAACTGATATGAGATGTAACTTAGACATAAGCGCATAAATCATGTTGCTAAACATAGGCTCTCTAACCCATAAAAGCAAATGAGTTGATAATTACATTCTAGGATTGTAACTACACATAAACATATGATAGTAGGTTACTCTAGGATCCGAAACAACCAAAAGCGGTTCATGAAAGAGAAGAACTCAGATTTCTAGAAAGTGTCGAGTAACACCTAGTGCTTTTTCATCTAGTGTGCGTTTTCTCTCAAAATTGAGACAGGAAGCAAAGAGGCTGTGTTTTATAAAGAAGCTTTGATATTTGCAAACCAAAATCCCAACTTTATCACCCATTTTCTCTCATGAAACCCAACTGCATATTGAAACGTTTCATTTCATTAAATTCATTTTGAAGCAAAAGTCCCTGAGGATTCGACCTTGCAATTACTTTCTTGTATTACTTGCGACCGTGTATGTTTGCACGTGTCTCTTATCTTTTGAGGTAGATAATATCCCGAACAAGTTTTTTGCGCCGTTGTTGGGGATTTATTTTCAAAATTATTTTATTTTTCAGTGAAACATTTCATATTGTGATTGTTGCATACCTCTGTTCTTTGAAATTTAATTGTTATATCTAACCTTGAAGGATTGAGTTTTTGTGGATGAGCACAGGATTGGGCTTGTAGAAGTTTGATCCAGAAATGGAAAGAAACCTTAGAAGGATAAGACGTGGGCAGAAGCTAAGAAGAAAAGGAGGAAATAAAAAAGAGAACATTGAAATGGACAAGAATCCATAAGATCCACCTATAAATGGATACATGGAAGGCCAAGGAGCAAACTATGTCGGAGAAGTTCCTAATCTGATCCTATTAGCTAATAACGAAGATGTGGCCATGCGGAAATATGTCACTCATGCGTTCAACAATATGAATTCATGGATAAGTAATCCACTACCCCAAGCCACACAGTTCGAGCTTAAGCCGGTCATTTTCCAAATGCTACAGACAATGGGACAATTTGAGGGATTAAATAATGGAGACTCCTATTCCCATCTTAAATGTTTTATTGAAACTGTCAACACATTTCAAATCTTTGGTGTTTCTGAAAGATGCATTAAGACTTACATTGTTTCCTTTCGCTCTCAGGGATAACATGAGGACATGGCTGAATGCGCTAAAACCAGATTCAATCACCATTTGGGCGGAACTAACGTAGAAATTTCTAACAAAGTACCACACATTGACAAGGAACACAGATCTTCGAGAAGACATTTTGTCATTCCGACAAAAGGAGAATGAGGCAGTGCAAGAAGATTGGGAACGATTCAAAGAAATGGTTATAAGATGCCCGAGCCACAGATTGCCCACTTGTGTACAAATAGAAGGATTGGATTGCCATCTAGAATGATGTTGAATACGGTAGCCAACAGTTCACCGAGTTAGAGAAGTTAGTCAATGAGATCGTAACTGTTATGGATGAGAAAATCCCTATTTTCTACAATTCGAATTCCCCTTATTTAAGGAATTCAAAAGGGAAGATATATCTTGATGACGTTATGATTCAGGAGAAGATATCCTATATTCAAAAGAAGAAGATATCCTGATTGCCTCAAGATTCTCCCCAGATTCAGATAATTAGATTTCCTAGGTGTATCGGGATTCGAATTCTACAATCCTTAGAGGATCAGGATTCAACTTCTATAAATTAGGAAGTAAGCCAAACCCTAAAGGTATGTTCACAACACTCTACACTTTATACACAACTACTCTGATTCTTCTGACTTAAGCATGGGAGCCTGTGTGGCAAGAGACACACCAGTCTTTAATGCTATTCTATTTTGTAGGTCTGGCCTTTAGTGCTATTCTGTTCTGCAGGTCTCATCGATCCCTTTATTCTAGAAGATTTGTGCGAATTTGATGGAACCCAAAAGGCCAAACTTTTGCATCAACAGTAACTATTCTGAACAAGATGATGGAGATTAATGATCAAGGAGAATCGAGACGGGCATTCCCAAAGAAGCAAGCATCAGCAGGAATTAGAGTTAGACACTGCAAATTCTATGCAAGCACATATGGCAGCCATGAACAAATGTTGAAAGCATTGATAGTAGAGAAAGCCAATAAAGCGCTTGCCGCTACTTCATCGACCATTTCTGAAACCTCTCCTGTTTTGCAAATTTCTTATATATCTTATGTTTATTGTGGTTGTTGGATGCAATTTCTTCCTTTAATCACACATCATTAATATGTCACACTACTACGAGCTTGGACAAGTACCGAACTTGGCACACGACCAGCTCAGTAAGAAGGGTTGCTCAAAATCCGCTGGGAGAGTAACCAACTCGTGCGTACGGCTTCCTATAATTAGGGGAGGGTAAATCGTTCATTTGAATTTGAAAGGAAATTGCTCCTACACAAAGGTAACGGTCATATTATTGTCTAGATAAGGATTCCAAAAAGAGGTGAAAGGGACGAAGATTTTTCTTAGACAACATTTTTCTTACAATTTGATCATAACTTACAAAAGCTTCGGAGTGCTAACTCCTCTTTTGCAGGTATTATCTTGGAGTGTTCTAGAAGATCTATTGTGACTATTGCGTTTAACAGGTAGGAACAGTGATGATAACCACTTATATGAGAATTGTCTAGCTAATCCAGCGTCCGTTTATTATGTGGGTCAATGTGGCCTGTGGAATTTCAATCCATATTCGAACACCTACAATCCTGGTTGGAGGCACCATCAGAATTTCTTTTGGAGTAATCAAGGAGGAGCTAGTAGCAGTGCACAAGTAGCTGCTCAACAATTTAAGCAAAATTACACTCCTCCTGGATTTCCTACCTAACCTACGTCACCACCACAACAATACAACCAACAGAAAGCGCAGAATAATAATCAGCAAGGTGGTAACAATAGAAGTTTGGAAGCCTTAATGAAAGAGTACATGACAAGAAATGACATTGCCATGAGAAATCTAGAGATGCAAGTGGGGCAGTTGGCAAACGAACTGA
The DNA here is from genome assembly GCF_013281855.1 of Momordica charantia. Lineage (NCBI taxonomy): Eukaryota > Viridiplantae > Streptophyta > Magnoliopsida > Cucurbitales > Cucurbitaceae > Momordica > Momordica charantia. The sequence goes on from NW_028275161.1 coordinate 10,345,404, forward strand.
AATCATGATGAAGTAATATAAGACAGTCACAATAAGAAGAGGATTAACCTATGACAGGCCCACATTTCTAGATGAAGAAACCAATGCATCTACACCTATACTTGCATCCATACCTGCACCACAGTCAGAAGAGCAAGCTGAACCAGTAAGTTCATATGAGAAAGGTAAGAAAACCGACAAAGGTAAGGAAGTAGCGTCTGGCACTACTTCGTAGGTAGGTAAGTTTAAAATTCCTCCATATTTTCCTCCAAAGTTAGTTAAAAAGAATTATGATAGTCACTTTAAAAAATTCTTTGAAATATTGAAACAGTTGCATATAAACATCACTGATAGATGTTTTAGAGCATATGCCTAATTACACCAAGTTTCTAAAAGATATAATTTCTAGGTGTAAGAAATTAGGTGAGCATGAAACGATAGCCTCAATAAAATGCAGTAGTGATGCTTTAGGAAAGCCATTGCGTGTCAAATGTAAGGATCCAAGTAGTTTTATTATCCCTTGTTCGATAGGTGGTAAGAATTTAGGTAAAGCATTGTCTGACTTAGGAGCGAGCATAAATTTGATGTCCCTTTATGTTTTTAAAGAGTTGAATACAGGAGAATCTAGCCCCACAACTATAACTTTGCAATTAGCTGATAGATCCATAAAGAAACCAGAAAGGAAAATATTGGATGTTCTTGTTAAAGTTGATAAATTTTTCTTTCCCACGAATTTCATTATTTTAGATTGTGAATCAAACCTTGAGGTGCCAATCATCCTTGGGAGACTATTTTTAGCAACTAATGACACTGTATTTAATATTAGGAAAGGAGAAATCACCATGAAGGTCAATGATGAGCAAGTACGTTCAACATCTTTGGTGCAATGCGTCTGATAGCTCTCAAATAGAGAGTGATTATAGGTCAAGCTAAGGGCAATTGTGTGCTAAGAATGTGAGATACAAGCTAATTAAGCCACAAAAACGTGAGAAATTCCAACAGAAACCTTCAATGCATAGATTCTTGTAGATTCATTAAATTTTTAGTGAATGATAAATTGTGGATGTTTAGTGCAGAGAGAAAAGTATGGTGCATTCGAAGCAGGTGAGTCATTAGTGGAATAAATTGGTGCTGCTGAAGGCTAAGGGCAAAATGGTTGAAGTTGGAAGCGGACTAGCGCTTTGGAAGCTATAGAGCAAAGGCTGGAGCAGTAATTAGATTTCACCCACGCTGTTAACGTGTTCGTACAACGTCCGTACATTGTCCGTATAGCATCTGCTTGAAGTTCTTTGGTGCCCTAAATTAAAGGCCCAGTTTTCAAGGCAAAAATAGGCCCCAGCCTAAAGAGGGAGGATTGTTTTAGACCTAATTTGGAAGCATCGATTTGAGGGAAACATTCTCTAAAAGACGTGGGGTCTCCATTGACGACGAAAGAGAGAGAGAGACGCTGATTTGGCTCGAGATCTTCATTGTTCATTTGGGGAAGCTTCTGGGTTTTCTCTCTATGCCTTCTAAAATGGATTCTTCTTCCACCTTTTCATTTTCTTATTTCTGTTTCATCATGAACTAATCCCTCTTCCTTCGGGGAGGGATTGAAACTTGCTGTAATATATGTTGAGCTACTGTTCGCATTTAAACTCTTATTTAATAGTAGTGAGTTTTATTTTCCATCGTTCTAAATTTGTTTGGCCTACGGGTTTAATATGCAAGCTGATAGGATGCTTGGGAAAGCTTGTGTGTGGAATTACTGCTGTTAGCCATAGTTTCTGCTTTCTTTCTGAAAAAGAGTAGTGAATACCTAGGAATGGGGTTCACTCTGCGGTGCCTATAGATTGGTTTAATGCTTGTTCTAACCACAACGAGAGTTGGGTTAGAACATTTGCTGGGTAACTCGGAAGAGAGCCGTGAGGGTCTGGGCTTTAAGAGTGAGCCACATTAAAGAATGAGCCACTTATTCTATTGGGAACCAACGGAGATTGAATCCCAAAATGAAGGAAGTGGTCAAGAAGGAGATAATTAATCGTTTAAATGTCGGGGTGATCTACCCTATTTCAGATAGTGGCTGGGTTAGCTCGGTTTTTAATGCGTTCCCAATAAGGGTGGCATGAGGGTGATTACCAATGATGGTATGAGTTGATACCGACGAGGACTGTGACTAGTTGGAGAGTATGCATGGATTACAGTTGATTGAATAAGGTAACTAGAAAAGACAATTTCTCACTTCACTTTATTGACTAGATGTTTAATCGTCTTGCATGAAAGGAGTGTTATTGTTTTTTAGACAGTTATTTTGGTCATAACCATATCACAATAGCGTCGAAAGACCAAGAGAGAACTACTTTTATATGCCCCTACGAGATGTTTGCATTCCAGTGGATGTCGTTTGGTCTTTGCAACACCCCCGCTGCTACCTTCCAAAGATGCATGACTGTGATATTTTTTAATATGGTAGAATAAAAGGTAGAAATATTTATGGATGACTTTTCTGTTTTCAGAGAATCTTTTGAAATTCGTTTGCAAAACTTAGATGTTTTGAAAATATGTGATGTAGAGACTAAGGTTGGAGAGAATCCAATGTTCAGTATTCTCATTATTAAAGTCTATATATATAGACAAATATACAAGGTTGACCTAATCCTATAAGGAGAAGGTAAATGACAAATTAATATTAATACAAGAATATAAAATATACTAATCTATATACTCTAACACTCCCCCTCAAGTTTGTGCATATATGTTAATCATGCCCAACTTGTTGGACAAATAATCTATTCGTGTTCCATTCAATGCTTTAGTAAACATATCTCCTAGCTGATCTCCAGTCTTCACATACCCTGTAGCCGCCAATCCTTGCTGTATTTTCTCACGTACATAATGACAATCAACTTCAATGTGTTTAGTTCGTTCATGAAATACTGGATTAGATGCAATATGAAGAGCTGCTTGATTATCACACCAAAGTTTCATTGGAGTGGTGATGCCAAATCCCAATTCAGTCAAAAGCTGATGTATCCATACTAATTCACACACCGACTGTGTCATAGCTCTATATTCTGATTCAGCACTCGAATGCGACACCACGTTTTGCTTCTTACTTTTCCAAGAAACTAAATTACCTCCGACAAATACACAATATCCTGAGGTTGATCTTCTATCTTCCTTAGAACCTGCCAATCAGCATCTGAAAAACATTCAATATTAAGATGACCATGATCTTTATATAACAAGCCACGTCCAGGAGCACCTTTCAAATAACATAGAATATGTTCCAATGCGATCCAATGGTCAGTCGTACGAGAACTCATAAACTGACTCATAATACTGACTGGATAAGCTATGTCTAGCCTCGTAACCGTAAGATAATTCAGCTTCCCTACTAACCTCCTATACTTCTCAGGATCTTTCAACAACTCCCCTTCCTTTGTAAGTTGTAAATTAGGTATCATTGGGGTACTACGCGGCTTAGCAGCTAACTTTCCTGTTTCAGTTAACAAGTCAAGTACATACTTTCTTTGTGACAAAAGGATCCCCTTCTTGCTCCTTGTTACTTCAATTCCTAAGAAATATTTCAACATTCCCAATTCTTTAGTATGAAATTGACTATGAAGAAAAGACTTGAGTGATAGTATGCCTGATAAATCATTACCGGTAATCACAATATCATCAACATATACCACTAGTAAGATAACACCAGACTCAGATCTTTTATAAAAAACAGAATGATCTGACTTACTCTTCTTCATTCCAAAATTCTCAATCACCTGACTGAATTTTCCAAACCATGCTCGCGGACTTTGTTTCAATCCATATAAAGATTTACGAAGGCGACATACCTTTCCAATCTCCCCCTGAGCAACAAAACCTGGTGGTTGATCTATATAAACTTCTTCTTGAAGATCACCATGGAGGAATGCATTTTTAATATCAAGCTGATGCAAGGGCCAATGGTGAATAGATGCCAATGAAATGAATAACCTGACAGAAGTCAATTTAGCAACCGGAGAAAAAGTATCAGAATAATCAATTCCGTAAGTCTGCGCATATCCTTTAGCAACAAGGCGAGCTTTCAAACGGGCAATTGATCCATCCTGATGAACTTTAACAGCAAACACCCATTTACAACCGATAGGTTTCTTTCCTACAGGAAGAGACACTAAATCCCAAGTACCATTGTCATCTAAGGCAGTCATCTCCTCCAACATAGCAGCCCGCCAACCAGGATGAGACAAAGCTTCATGAACAGTTTTAGGAATAGATACAGATTCAAGGGATGTAATAAACGAATAAGTAGATGATGATAAATAGTTATATGAAACAAAAGAAGAAACAGGATAAGTACACTTACGCTTACCTTTTCGAAGGGAAATAGGAAGGTCATCACTCGTTCCTGGATCCACAGGCAAAGAAGCTGTTGGTATATGGCATGAGTCCGTAGGAGGTTGCCGACGAGAATAAACTTGAGTAATAGTGGGGAGAGAAGGATCAGACGCAGAGGGAGATGTATTGCTAGGAAGTTCTTCAGTAGAAGTAGAGAGAATAAAATAGACAAGAAAGGTATCATCTTCCTGTGACTGCTCCCCCTGACTGGTACTCAAGGACGATGAAAAAGAAGTATTTTCAAAGAACGTAACGTCAGGAGAGACAAGATATCTATTGAGATCAGGACAATAACATCGATATCCTTTTTGAACACGAGAGTAACCAAGGAAAATGCATTTCAATGACTTAGGGTCTGATTTGGTGAGCTGGAGGCGAACATCCCGAACGAAACAATGCAACCAAATATTTTAGGTTTAATAGGAAATAAAGGTTGCGTAGGACACAGAGTACGATAAGGTATTCCACCCTTAAGAACTGAAGAAGGCATGCGATTAATCAAGAAGCAAGCCGTCGAAACAGCATCAGCCCAAAAGTATTTTGGAACATGCATTTGAAACATTAAGGCTCTTGTTGTTTCGAGAAGATGTCTATTTTTCCTTTCTGCAACTCCATTTTGAGACGGAGTATCAACACACGAGGATTGATGAATAATACCATGTTCACTTAAATAGGAGCCAAGAGCACCAGAAAAATATTCCTTAGCATTATCACTCTATAGAACTTTAAGAAAGCCACCAAATTGAGTTTGAATTTCAGCATGAAAGTTACGAAAATGAGAAAGTAACTCAGAATGATGTTTCATCAAATATAACCAAGTTACACGAGAGAAATCATCGACAAAAGTAACAAAATACCGAAATCCATTTTTGGACTCAATAGGACAAGGACCCCAAACATCATAATGGACTAATTCAAAAAGAGCATTAGCTTGTGTATTGACTCTAGGATAGGAAGTGAGACGATGAAACTTAGCAAATTGACATGACTCACAATCTAAAGAATGTAAACTATGAAATTGAGGACGGAGACTCTTTAACACGGAGAGAGATGGATGACCCAAACGACAATGTTCTTCGAATGGAGTTGGCACTCGAGTGCAAATGGTGGCTGTAGGTATTTGTGTATCAAACGTGTAGAGGCCATTAGATTCACGCCCTTTACCAATAGTCTTCTTCGTTGTAAGATCCTGAAATAAGCAATAACCAGGAAAGAATAAGACACAACAATTGAGATTACGAGTAAGTTTACTGACAGAGATCAAATTAAAAGAAAATTGTGGCAAATTTAAAACAGAGGTCAATGAAAGAGTTTTGGAGAGATGAACTGTGCTAGAGCCAAGAACAAGAGAAGTGGTGCCATCCGCTATTGTAACATCAGGTAAAGATGTAGATGGTGAAAAGGTAGCAAATAAATTGGGGTTACCTGACATATGATTCGTAGCACTAGAGTCAATGATCCATTTTGACGCGGAGGAAATAAGACATTTATTGGTATTACCTGAATCAGCAATGATAGTGATTGGATTAGAGGATGATGCCATGAATGACTCTTGATACTGTTGGAATTTAGCAAACTCTTCCGTAGAAATCGTTACCATTACTTTCTTCTCAACTTCAACAATATGGACACAAACAAAAAACGGCACTAAAACAGACCAAACCAAATTTGAAGGAGGAAAGGGAATCGAACTAAACCAATTGAACAGAGCCAAGTGAACCAAACCAATTGAACTGAAACAAACGAACCAGACCAGAATCGGTATAAATCAACCAAATCGAACCGGAATGTGACGAACCAGGGCGAACCGAACTTGAACCGGATGAACCAAACCACTTGAAACCAAACCGGTTGAACTGGACCACTTGAACCGGATCAGGTGTTTTCTGAAACCAGAAACCCTAAGTGCTACCCCACGACAACCCGAGGGGTGAAGGCGACGGGTGGCGACTGGCGGTGACGAAAACACATGGCGATGGCGTTTGGCGGCGAGATGAAACCTACGAACAACAATCGGAAAACAGCTGGCAAATCAGCAAACGACAGCGGTCGGTGGCGGCAGCGGTTGGAAGTGGTGGCCGGCGATGGTGGTCAGCGGCGGACGGCGGTGGTGGTCGGTGGTGGTCGGCGGTGACGGCGGTCGTAGTGAGTTGTGTTGGATAACAATAAACAAAAACCCTAAGGGACAAAACCCTAATGGGCACAAAATCCTAACAGGCATCAAAACCCTAACGGGCATCAAAACCCTAATGGGCATCAAAACCCTAATGGGCAAGAAACCTAGAGCTCTGATACCATGTAGAGACTAAGGTTGGAGAGAATCCAATGTTCAGTATTCTCATTATTAAAGTCTATATATAGACAAATATACAAGGTTGACCTAATCCTATAAGGAGAAGGTAAATGACAAATTAATATTAATACAAGAATATAAAATATACTAATCTATATACTCTAACATGTGAAGAGAGTAATTTTGTATTAAATTGGGAAAAATATCATTTTATGGATCGCGAACGAATAGTTTTGGGTCATAAAATTACAGGAAAGGAATTGAAGTTGATATGACAAAAATATATTTGATTGCTAAACTACCCGCCTACTTTTGTAAAAGGTGTTGAAGTATTCTAGAACACGCGAGCTTTTATTGCCGTTTTATTAAAAACTTTGCACAAACTTCTAAACCCCTATGCCAATTGCTAGAAGTAGATTGCCAGTTTTACTTTGATAAAAATTGTTTAAAAGCTTTTGAGAATTTAAAAAAAGCAGTTAGTTCAGCACCCGTTATAATTGAACCTGACTGGAATTGCCTTTTGAGCTTATGTGTGACGCCAGTGATTTTGCAGTTTGTGCTATGTTAGGTCAACGAAAAGGTAAAATTCTCCATCTCATTTACTATGCATGTAAAACATTGAATAGTAGTAAGTTGAATTATACTGTGACTAAAAAAGATTTTATAGGGTGTAATATTTCCATTTTATAAGTTTTGGTCATATTTAATTGGGACTAAGGTAATAGTGTTCACAAACTATTCTATATTGAAATATTTATTTGCAAAAGAAGAAGCTAAACCTAGGTTGATTAGATGGATATTTCTACTCCAGGAATTTGATTTTAGAAATTAGAGACATGAAAGGTATTGAAAACCAAGTAGCAGATCATCTATCTAGGTTAGAGTCTTCTTTAATTGCAGCATGGTAATGGTGAAATTAAAGAACATTTCATTGATGAACATCTGTTAACAATTTCTGAAGTCCATGGTATGCAGATTATGTGAATTATCTAGTTAGTAATATAATTCCTAATGATTTAAGCAAACAGCAGATTAAGAAGTTCTTTCATGACATTAAATTCTAGCGGAGTAAGAACAAACGAAGATTTTGGAGGCATGTCATAAATCGCCCTATGGAGATCCTCCATAGTGGTTTCTTCTAGCCTTCATTATTTCGAGACATACACTTGTTTGTCCAAAGCTGTGATTGATGCCAACATTCAGGTAATTTGACTTGGAAACATGAGATGCCCCTCAATCTGATTATGGAGGTTGAACTATTTGATATTTGGAGCATCAATTTCATGGGTCCATTCCCACTATCGTTTAGTAAAAATTATATACTTTTGGCTGTTGATTATATGTCTAAATGGGTTGATGCTTTGGTCACCTCTACAAATGATGCCAATGTAGTTTCTCTCCTTCTCCAAAAATTTGTTTTTACAAGATATAGAACTCTGGTGTTTGATCAGTGACGAGGGCACTCCTTTTCTTAATAAAGCGGTGATCAATTCATTGAAAAAACATAATACATAACGACCCAACTTTTTGGGACTTAAATTGTCTAGGACGTTACTACATGCATATTTTCAATATTTTAAAAACCTTCAGAAAAAAATACTAATAATAAACAAAATAAATTAAAATGCAATCTCATAACATAACTTTATAAAATAAAATTAAAAAGCTTTATTTGGGATCCCATAGAAAGTTTTACAAATAATAATAATAATAATAATAATAATAATAATATTAAGATAAATAAATCTTAATAAATAAAATAAAACATGAAACTAATGCATAAGTGAAAAGGGGGTTCGTATTAAAATACTCAGTAAGTAATCCAGCTAACGGGATTAGACATGCATACACATACATAATGTAACAGAAACATATGGGATCTAAAACTTTATCAGTAAAGTTCTTTGTCTTTTCTTTTGGTCAATGTGAACAATTAACCTAACCTTACACAGACAATACCAACTCCATTATGGTACATAGGCGGGTTTCCTAGGAGACTCTACCCTAATTGATGGTAGCCGACACCCAGTCAACAAAGTCAAGTCTCACCCAACTAGGTCATCAATTTCACTCTAGTCTGCATTACAGAAGGGCAGTTGCCACAAACTTTTTATAAAATGAAACATTTTTACATTCATGATGATGCATGAGGTCCCATAATTAAACATTTTGTAATGCATCACAAGAACTTTACATAACATTAAATTTACAAATAGCATCCATCAAATAGCCATTCAAAATATCATATAAAATTTCCAACCTAGTCCTAAGACATTCTGAATGTAGAGTCACTTACCTTAATAGCAATCCAAAATAAATGTTGGCTCAATCTACGAAATCTAGTAGCCCGGCCTAAATTTCCCAAAAAAGTAACTATGATTAAAAACAATAAAATTTAATTGAAGAAATTTAAGAGTTGGTATTTACGACTCACCAAACCAAAAATTTAATCGTGGCTCACCATTGAGGAGTAATTGATTGACGTTGAATGTGTGTGCACGAGGAAGGAGAAAAGAAAACAAATTTGCGAGAGGGAAAATTGAGACAGACGAAAGGGAAAAATGTATGACAGCTTAACAATGTATCACCCGTGATGACAATGGGAGTTACCCCACGTCAAATGAAACATCCCACTCCCCATTGCAAGAGAGTTTTATTTTATTTCAAATTAAAATTAAAATTAATAAAATTAAAATTAAAATGAATAATAATAATAATAATAATAAATATATATAATTAATTAATTAATCCTCTAGTTAACAATTAATTAATTAATTTATATACATTGATCCCTTGAGCAATTTGAACATTTCAAATTCTTCAAAAAAAAACTTAATCCTCATTTTACTCGTTGTGAGCTAGTAGGAGATCTAATGGACCTACAGATCAGAAGTTCCAACGATACGAGATCAATCGGTCAAACTGATTACCCAAGTTAATCAACATTGGTTAGTTACGTGTCACTTCACTAAAGACCCACAACTACAATCTTCTCATTGCAGAATATTTTCATGTCCACCGCAGCTACAATCCTTCACGAGTGCTCGTAACTCAAGTTGGGTCAAATTACCATTTTATCCCTAAGTTACATCTTACTCCTTAAATACCACTGCTCCTCTAATGAACAATCCGGTTATGGTCCGACCAATAATCGGAAGACTCTCTCGAGCCAGCGAGAGGGTGGGGCCCCTTGTTCAAGTCCAGGAGTCAGCATTTAAGAGAACACTCATCTACTCTCCTAAAGTCGAGGAGGAGTGATCTCCATCTTGTGAAGTTCTGTTTCCAATTCCCCACTCGGTCGTCCCCAAAATGGTAGGAATGTTGAGTTGGCAACTCAGGCTACTCTCACCCATACAAATCAAAGGACGAGCCCTTACGAGCAGGAGTCCATAACTCACTCAAGATTGGGAATGAGTTGCCTGGTCATCCTATGAAATAGCAATCTGTTAGTCAACAGCGTTATATCTAAAGATTGGTTATTTCGCTGTCCGGTCTTATACAAACTCATTGTATAAGATACCACCACTCGCATGTCTCCACACGAACGACCTGGATCGAATCGTCTGTAACATTTACAAAGTGGGTCGTATCTATAGTGTTGTCATGATAGGGTACCCAGCCTTATCCATATACCATAGATACTTTAGATTATTCCCGAGACATTATCCACTTGTATATCGAGGGTATATCAAATATATGTCCAGTATATATATTGTCCCGGTTACATGATAATAACCTTGGATGTTTAGTTTATTGGATTTAGACAATGCAATGCTATGTATTCAACAACAAATTGATTGAATAAAACTTTATTGAATATAAATTTGTTTTTATATAATTACAAACTACGAGTTTAGGGCAACACACCCAACAGTAAGATAACAGTAATATCAAATAAAATTGTTATCTTCTCTTATTAAAAATAAGCAGAAATTACAAACAGCAAATGAGGGCAACAAACATAAAGCCCCATACGCAAAAGGGGAATAGAAACAGCACCAGGAAAATGGGAGATCCTAAAAGGGTGACGCTGGAGGGGGAGCAACAAATTGAAAGTCGCCGCGTCTAGAGCATCAAGGTAGAGAAAGAAGGTGCTGGATATGCTCCTCAAACTCACGACTACCGAGCATCTACCAGAAGCGCTCGAAGGCATCAAGAACGCGTTGCCACTCTTCAAGATACTGATCTTTCAGGCGAACCCGCACAAAGTTCAGCCCTGTACGTTGAAACTCTTGCTCAAAAGCACGAAAACCATCCGTGCCGTGAAAGTGAGAATTTACAAGCTCTGTGTCATCCAAGATGGCCTTGGCTTCAGCTAGAGCCACTTCGAGACTAGCGACCTTGGTAGACTCTTGGTTTAAAGAATCCAGAGCACTCTCCTCAGCCTTTTTGCTTAAGGACAATTCGGCCGCCACCATTGCTTGCCCCTCTTCGACTTTAAGCAATTTATCCTCAGTTTCCTTCAGATGCTCCACCAGGTCCATGATCCAACTGTCCTGAGAGGTCGCCTCCGCGTGTGCCATCTAAAGGTCCTCCTCGACCTTCTTACGTGCCGCTTCCCAGCCTTTTAAGCGGGAGACTCTATCTCAATCACTTGGGCCATGCGAAACTGGACATCCTCCTCCAGCTCACTAATGCGGGCCTTAACAGAAGTTGTTCTGCACTAGAGGCGGTCTAGCTCTATATGCAGACGAGCAGCTCTATCCTTTGCCCGCGATGCATCTTCTCGGGCAATGCACTTCTCCGACTGAATCTACTCAGCCTCAGCGTGAGTAAGGATGGGTCGGTCAGCTGCACTCAACAACGCTTGGAGGCGCTGTACCTCCGCTTGATGCCGCTGCTCCCAAACCCCCTTAGCCACCAGCTTATCCCGTATGGTCAGGTATAAGGCGTGAAAACGACCGGCTAGTTGGTAGAAATAATCCAAAAGGGCATCAAGCAAGGAACGAGAATAATTGAAAGAGAGGAAGAGAAGAATATCTCACGTTAACTGCATCAAAAGCCTCATCTCGGCACTCCTGCATGACATGGAAAGGCGAGGCGACGAGCCCGTGGTCACAAGAGTGACGAGCCATCTCCTGAACAGATACTCGAATATCGTCCATGAGTCGGAAAGGGTTCAAAGGGGTCGCCTCGTACGGGGTGTTGTAGAAGGCCCACGTGACATCCCCGTCACGCTGAGGACAAGGAACCACCGATAGGGGGTCCTCAGAAAGGGGACCGTCGAAGGCCTACGATCGGAGAGCAAGCCCACGGTACGCACATTGACTACACGGCGGACCCCACCATCATGGGCTAACCTCGCAAGGCGACGCCCTCAGCATGCACGACATCGTCTTTTGCCGCAAGCGCCCCGCGCGCGCCTCATCAAACACCAGCACGCACTGCCGCACGCCCCTTGTCGCCAACACCCAGCCTGCGCACGCCTACGCTTGCGCCTGCCGCCCATGCCTGCACGTCCGTGCCTGCCCAGTATCCTTGTGTGCCCTTGTCCACCGCACGTCCTTGCGAGCGCGCCACAGCCCCCATGGGCACCCCCACCATTTGATGTTGCCACCCTCATGGGTGCCCCCAACTTGCGTTGCCACCCGATTTTCTCTTATTATGTTGGATTATTTTGTGGGATTTGATTTTGGTTTATTTCTTTTAGATTTAACAAAATTAAATTCACTTTTAGGCAAGTTTATTACTTTTTAGGAATTTATCAATTTTTAATTTCTTTTTTAATTTTGTTAATTTCCTTTAAAGGCCATGGGCCTTATATGCCCCGTCTTGTATTGGGCACCTTAAAACCTTTGAATTTGAATAGAATTGAGATTGTTTTCTCACCTTGCCGTGTGCAAACCCCCCCCCCCCCAAATATCGATTCCTTTGTGTGGTTGAACTTAGCTAGGAAGCTTTATTTTTACCCTTGGAGCATGCTTGTTTGATTGGTCATCAAACTCGTGGAGTGTTTCCAGCCTCTAGCATAGTGACTATTTTGTCTGCTCAAGGTAACGACTGCAAAGGTAATCCCTCTAACCCTTAGCCTTTCGGGTTGAACCATCTCTATGATTGGATTCAAGTGGCTTGTGACTCAAGGAGCTCAATACGCTTGGGTTGTCGCGTATCATTTGGTATCAGAGCTTAAGCTCTAGACTGGGATATATGTTATTTTTCTGTCTTTAAATTTCTTGTCTTTGTCTTTACTTTCCCTTGATCGAAAATCTCATAAAAGTTCTTGATTGTTCTTGTTCTTTCGCGTGCCAACTTTTTCTATCATTTTTGCATAAGATTTTTTTGTTTCGAAAATTTCTTTAAAGTGTATAAAACTTGTTTGTTTATGTTCAACACCTAAAAATCTTTCCAACAAACTAATTTTCACTTTAATCCGAGCCCTATAGCCAAAGTTATCAATTTTTCTTCGAACCCCAAAATTTGAGAGAAATCTGCAGAGAGCACAAACTGAGAGCCAAATTAAAAAATCCATAACTTTTTGCTTCAAAGTTCAAATTTATTGAAACTAGTGTCATTCAAAAGATCATTGAATTAGCTTTTGAGAGAGCTCCAAAATCAATAATTTTTGATCTGTGGTTTGGAAGTTATTGAGTTTTTTGGGAACACTATTTTCTGGAAAATCCTGCAGCCGCCGAGAGAACACAGTCCCAACTTCGACGATTCATATCTTACTGACATTTTTATTGAATATAGTCAAATCAGATCCCAAATTAAAGGTTTTTGAAAGAGCTTTCCAGAGACACCAAGATTGCAGCCATCCAAGGTCTACAGTGAAAGTTATCGATGAAAGAAGAGGAGGTGTTCAGGCAGAAAACTTTCCCATATTTGAAGTTTTTTGAGAAAATCTCTGGGCCGTCAAATCTTGTTCAAATCGATTTATTTTTTACGAGTAATCCTAATATTGTTTATAATTTAACTTAAAAATACTTTTGGATTATTTTGACCACTTTAGACAGCCCAAAAGAAGGAGGACAGCCGCCTAGTCCGCTAGGCCACCCGAGAAAGACCATTTGTGCAGCCCCATAATTTCTTTGAGAGAGTAGCCCCCTCCGACGAATTCCAAACCTTTTGGTAGCCCACATACGTTCAGTACACTCGTTGTACTTCATTTTACCACTGGTTTGAGCCTAATCCGAGCCGTACACAGCACGCACCCTCACCCAAAGTCACCCTATTTACCGCAAAGGCCACTGTTTTGTTGGTAAGAAATTCTTTTGTGTGTGTTTGTACTACGAGTAGAAATTTTGTACATCTTTAGAGTTTATTTTTTATTTTATTGCATAGTTTTTTCTTTGTTTAGCTTTGGCATCAATTTATATATTGTTGTAGAGTCCTTATAACCAAGAGTATTAGGCTCAAGGTTGTCTTTTATCTATCCTTGTTTATATCTTGCTTCATTCATCTTGTAATATCATTTGTATCAATTCATTGTGTTATATCATTTTGTATTTGTTAATCACCGTTTGATCCTTGTCTTTGGTATCATCTGTACCATTGACCCTTGAACAAAAAAAAAAGTACTTTTGCTAAGTTGCTTGTAGGCTTGTACTCAATTGTTCCAAAGTCGATTCGCCACGAGCATTCAAGTGAGCATCTCCAAAGGGCGACATCTACCCTACCAAATGAGAGAAGTCGAGAGGACAAGTAAGGGAATGAGTGATAACTTTTCTTTATTACACTTGTGTAGGAGGGAGTCAAGATTGGAAATTTCACAAGGAGCCACCACCAACTCCCAAGAAGAAGGAGTAAGTCCACAATGTAAGTATTCATTAGATGCTATGAGATCTCTCAATTCACAATCTAGGGAAGATTCCTTTGAGGAACATAAAGATAATCTTTTTTAAACTAGATGCATAATAAATACCACACCTTGTAGTGTTCGTGTTGATAGTGGTAGTTGCACTAATGTAATTAGCACCTATATAGTGGATAGATTCAACTTAGCCACCATACCACATCCATGTCCTTATAATTTGCAAGGTTTAATTAGTAGTGGTGAAATAAAGGTCCAAAATCAAGTTAGAGTTTCTTTTGCAATAGGTAGGTATAAAGATGAAATTATTTGTAATGTTATACCTATGGATGTTTGTGACCTTTTATATGGAAAACCCTGGCAATATGACAAGAAGGTAAAGTATGATGGTTTTCATAACAAGTACTCATTTGAAAACAATGGCAAGAAAACCACATTACTTCCCTTACCTCCAAAAGAAGTGCAAATTTACCAAAGAAAGTTAAAGGAAAGAAGAAAGAAGTTCACAACCAAGAAGGCTACCAACATTCAAATGGAAAAGGTAAGAGCCCCCAACCAAGGTGAGAATGTCGAAACCTTAAGGTAAGTTCAAATGAAATTGATGGTAATTTGCATTGCGATGATATGCATGTTGATCATATTTTATTTGATTGCAATGACTTACATGATTCTATGCCTATGGTTGAAAAGGAAAGTAGTGAACTTGAGAATTGTAAGACCATGCATGACATTACTATTCCAATTAATAACAAGGAAATGCATGATGTTTTGCCACTTGTTGAGGAGGAGATTACTAGGAAGGTACTTTGTGATTCAATGCACTATATTCATTGTCCTTTATCTACTGAAAAGTTTTGTGATTGTGAAGTATCCAAGCTTGATCAACGAATTTATGAAGATCAACAAATTGAAAGTGAGTTGGAAAGTATGAGAAAAGATGAGTTGAAAGAAAGTAGCTATGGGAGGAAAGAAGAGGAAAGGAGAATGATCCACACATACCATGCAAATCAAATTTTGAGGAATTGTTGGATAAGGATCCTTACTTTCAAGCTATTATGTTTTATCCAAGTGCGTGTATTGTTTTGAGGATTTTGCAAGAGATTTCAACTCTTAACTACAATCATGGTGGGAACCAAGTAGAGTTGAAAGCTATGAATAGAGACTACAAGATGGAGCTAAAAAGAGTCATCCTACTGTCCTCACATGATCTTGAGATCACCTTACAAGGTATGTATAAGAAAAATATTAGTGTTGAAAATACTAACTTGCTTTATTTTTGTGTAGGTGATCATGAACAAGTAGAATTTTGACCAAGAATCATGGAGAAATACTTGTTTAAAAAGTCTTCAAAACATCACCATGGCAGAGAACACCAATTGCTATGTTGGATAATTCAAACGGCTTGTATCAAGAGGAGGACAAGGAAATCAAAACATAATGGCAACAAACCAATTGATTGGGTTTGGAAGCATTGTTGGAAAGAATGAAGAAGCTTTAAAAGGAAATTCAAGGGAAGACCGACGAGCGCATCATTGCCAAAAGACTTCAAGAGAGCTCTACAACGTAAGTATAATGTAAATTTTGATTTTGAAGTCACTAATTTGCTTCTTTTATGTGTAGGTTACAAATTTGATTCGAGGACGAATCATTTTCAAGAAGGAGGAGATGATGTGATCATATTCTGGAAAGAGATCCAAAAATCAACGCACAGCAGTGAAGAGGAAGATAAATACGGGGAAGCCACATAAAAGAAGGATGGATTTCAAGGAGGATCCAAGAAAAGAACTACGATCGGAGAGCAAGCCCACGACGTGCACATTGACTACACGGCACAACCCACCATCATGGGCTAACCTCACAAGGCGACGCCCTCAGCGTACACGATATCGTCTCCTACCGCAAGCGCCTCGCACGTGCCCTACCATAACCCAGCGTACAGCGCCGCACGCCCACCTACTCGCGCGCCCCTTGTCGCCAGCACCCAGCCCGCGCACGCCTACGCCCGCACCTGCCCAGCACCACTGTGTGCCACTATCTGCCGTACATGCCTACGTGCCCACCCCTACTCCAAGCGCCCGCGCGCCTATGCGCGCAACCTCACCTGTCCGCGTGCATCACGCCCAAGCGCCCGTGCACCCCGCACGCCTCACCATGCCAACACGCTTTGTCTGCCAACCCGTCGCACGTCACCAGCCCATGTCCTTGCGCGCGCGCCACAACCCCCATTGGCACCCCAACCATTTGATGTTGCCACTCCCATGGATTTCCCCAACTTGTCTTACCACCCACTCCATCACTTTTAAGGAAATAATTTTCTCTTATTTTGTTGGATTATTTTGTGCGATTTGTTTTTGGTTTATTTATTTTAGATTTAACAAAATTAATTTCACTTTTAGGCAAGTTTATTACTTTTTAGAAAGTTATCAATTTTTAATTTCTTTTTAATTTTGTTAATTTTCTTTAAAAGCCATGGGCCTTAGCGTATAAATAGGCTTGTGCCCCCTTTGTATTGGGCACCTTAGAGCCTTTGAATTTGAATAGAATTGAGATTGTTTTCTCACCTTGTCGTGTGCAAACCCCTCCCCCCCCCCCCCCCAAAATATCGATTTCTTTGTGTGGTTGAAATTAGGAAGCTTTATTTTTACCCTCGGAGCATACTTGTTTGTTTGGTCATCAAACTCGTGGAGTATTTCTGACCTCGAGCATTGTGAGTATTTTGTTTGCTCAAGGTAACGACTGCAAAGGTAATCCCTCTAACCCTTAGCTCTTCGGGTTGAACCATCTCTACGATTGGATTCAAGTGGCTTGTGGCTAGAGTAACTCAATACGCTTGGTTTGTCGCGTATGAGGAAGTATCTCCACCGAAAGGCTTCTCCCATCAGCCCTGGTAGATGGACTCGAAGAAATAAGGGTCGCGACACTAGTCAAAACAACACTACCACTGGTGCCCAGGTCGCCTGGAGAAACTTGCTCAATTAGAAGGAGGGGGCCGAATTACGAGTTCGTGTCTCATGGGTAAGACGGACGATGGCTTCATTAGAACTGTAAAAAAACTAGTAAATAACTATAGCCGAACACCAAAAAGAGAAGAGCCAGCCTCCTTACCTGCCTGAACCACACGGGGAGCGGGACGCTCATCGTTGCCTCTGGTTGGGCCATCGGGGTTCTCGATCAAGCGATGTTCAACCTCTCACTCGTTGTAATAAGCGTAGGAACTCTTTAAGTCCAGGGGATAACAAGGATTTTCTTCAAAACGTTGTCCGTCCGAGAGGCGATGGGAAGGGCTTTACTCGGAAATACTACCAAGGAAAGTCAAAAGCTTTAAAGACCGTATCGGTTGAAGGAAAAAGGAAAATCATTAAGGACATATCGTGCTCCCTGAAGCAACAGAACACCCGTCCGACCACTGGGTCGTCGCCAACTAACCACTACTCTCCTACAAGGAACCAGTGATCCTTCCAGTTCTTGTTTGAGGTCGGAGTGTTGAAAAGCGTCCCTCAGTGAGAATTCAAGCTATAGAACCCGAGAAAGCCTCTAATAGACTTCATCAGGGTTATGGTAGACAGTAGTGAGAGAGTCATCTCTTCACCCCTTCCCAATTTCGGTAAAAGGATGACCAGTACCATCAAAGTTCCCCATGCGTTAGGAGCTAATGGAGCCGGAGCAAAGCCAACGAAAGCCAGGAACGCCTGAGCAAAAAGGGAGAGGGGAAACTTGACCCCATTCCAGAACATCTGTGGGTAGAAACTTACCTAGCCCGACGGAGGGGTATCTATCATTTTGTCCACAGATGGGATGCGCATGAAGACGTAGTTGAAGATGAGGTAAATGGTGCGAAATTTCGAAAGGTCTTGTTCAATGGCCAATGATGGATCATGGTTGGCGAACCGACGACGAGCCATGGAAGCAGTCAACTCATAAAGGAAGTAATGGAGTAAAGGCGCAAAGAAAAAGTAATCATCACCCCGCCTGCAGACGGATTTAAAAAGACCTCTGAGCGCCTTTTCGGATCCCAACGACATAGGCAATCGCCACCGTCGACTCCGTCGCTTCGAACACCACGTAAAGGACGCGATCGCCCGCGAAACGGCTGCTGGCACGTGTCCTATCACCAAATCGACCGTACGTGCTGACGACTGATCAACACAGTCACAATAACTCGTGGGCCCCGCTAACCGATTCGTAGAGATTCGAATGGAATGCTTACATGCTCTGTCCGACTCCAAATACTTTTGGACCCAGCCCACTAATCGACAAAGTGACCTGGCCCCAAAAGATGGCTAACTGTTATGGTAGCGTCCGAATAGGACACGCGTTCGTCCCTCCTCAAATAGGGGCCCACTGAGACCACCTTCTTAGAGAGAACGTTGCCGAGCAGGAAACGCATCCGCTTAGGAGGGGACGAAGAACTGTAAACGGCTACCCCCCGTACATAGCCATAGCTGGCGACGCGTGCTGTGGGTATGACAGGCGCATCCCATGGCCCTAGGCGACATACCTAGAAGGTAGAGGTAGCGAAACCACCCTGCTATTGTTGGGGACGCGCTCCCTTCTGTCCAACCATACAGTATGCGACATCCCTGCCACCTCCAATCGTCGTCCTTTCTGGTCGGCCCTCCAAGGCTAAAAAATGAAGGACGATCATCCTCACCAAGTAAGTGAAAAACCTGTCACTAATACCTCTGGTGTCTCATTTCTATTTCTATTCCGATCACTAACTTGATCGTTGGATTATATTAGGCGGGACACCACACCGGCGTCGAGTTCTTTGGTTTCAGGTCTAGTGGATCCTAGGTCGGACTGCTCGTCAGGTACCATGTGGCCCTCTGCCAAACATTGCCGTCAACAGTATTCGTGGGTGTTTCTTTGGCATTTATATTCTTGTATCATAATCATCATACAATCGACCCAATGCTTATTAAATCTTATCCATCCATAATTTTGTGCTACCTTACTCCAATTATTCATGAAAAGCTCACATAATTCAGCTTATACATTGTGTCAAAAACAACTACAACATATAATAATAAATTGGTTTCTCACTTGTAGTTACACTCCTATAGTTGTTAAATTTTTTTTCATGTCTGATCTCATCTTATGAACAACATACATTATTTAACAAATAATAATCACAAATCATTTCTTGAATCAAACACACATCAAAAAATATGTTTGAACTCACATACTTAGATGTAAAAAGCTTTAAAAGTAACATCTTCAAAAGTTTTAAGGATCCCTTCAAATGTATTAAAACTATCTTAATGCTTCCACCGATTTGGTAAATCTATTTAACACAAGCTCTATCTAGATAGTGAACCAACTCAATTTTAACATCAAATGAATAGTTCTTCTTAGTTTGTTTGTACCTATCAAGCATAACAGCACGTATCTTATAAGATCATATATTATTAGATGCATTAGAATAGATAAATAGTATTTGAATTTGACACTGACAAATTGATGCTTCTATAGTTGTAGATGATTTTGTTTGTAGGTGTTCAATTATCACATACATTTTATAATCATTGCATAATCAACATAGTACTTCTTAAACCTTATTTGTTCATAGTTTTGCTATTCCTTCCTCGTGAAAATAATAACTCACATAATTCAATTGATACCTGGATAGACAAAAAATCACAACACAAAAATAAATTGGTTTTCTCACTTGTAGTTACACTATAATATTGATTAAATTTTCTTGCCTACTTGATGCCGTCATAGGCTCAACAATACACTAATTGTACAAAAAAAATATTCACAAATCATTTCTTGTACCAAACACGCATGAAAACATATGACGTCACGAATCATTTCTTGTACCAAACACGCATGAAAACATATGACGTCACTAATATAGATGTAAAAAACTTTAAAGTAACATTTGAAAAAAGTTTTAAGGAACCCTACAAATACCTTAGCATTATCCCAATGCTTTTACTAATTTGATAAATCTAAATCTTTTCGACACAAGACCCATCTAGATAATGAGCGACCTCTATTTTACCATCATTTGATATATTTTCTTACTTTGTTTATACCTATCATGGATAAGAGCACGTACCTTATAAGATCTAATTCCACTAGATACATTACGGAAGATGAATAGTATTTCCTTTTGATATATATGAATTTGATGCTTCTATTTGTGTAGATTATTGTGTTTGTAGGTGTTCCATTTATACTGGCAATCTTGTATCATAATAATAACACAATCGACGCGATGCTTCTTAATCATTATTTGTCCATAGTTTTGCACTTCCTTCCTCTAATTATTCATGAAAACAATAACTTACCTAACTCAACTAATACCTAGGGTCAAGAAGAACAACTGCAACATATAATAATAAATTGGTTTTCTCACTTATAGTTGTGCTCCAATACTTTTTAAGTTTTTTCTTGCATGTTTGATGTCATTTTA
Organism: Momordica charantia; assembly: GCF_013281855.1. NCBI lineage: Eukaryota > Viridiplantae > Streptophyta > Magnoliopsida > Cucurbitales > Cucurbitaceae > Momordica > Momordica charantia. Next base: position 10,366,224 of record NW_028275161.1, read on the forward strand.
TGCTCAACAACACATATTATTTTACAAAGAATATTCACGAATCATTCATTGAAACAAACACAAATTTTAAAGTATGTTTGAAGTCACAAAAATGGATGCAAAAGTCTTTAAAGTAACATTTGAATAATGTTTCAAGGAACTCTACAAATAATATAACACTATCACAATACTTCCACCAATTTGGTAAATTTTAATCACTTCAACACAAGTTTCATGTAGATAGTGAGCCACTTCTGTTTTACCATCATTAAGATATTTTTTCTTACTTTGCGTATACCTATCATGGATAGCAACATATACTTTATAAGATCCAATTCCATTAGATGCATTAGAGGAGATAAATAGTTCATCAATTTGACTTGACAACTTGATGCTTCAATGAATGTAGATTATCGTCTTTGTAGATGTTCCTTTAGCATTGATATTCTTATATATATTACATTCATCACACAATCGTTTAAACGCGTACTAAGCTTTATTTGTCCACAGTTTTGCATTCATTCCTAATTTATTCTTTTATATTGATGTTGTTTTTGGCATTAGGTATCAGTTGAATTATGTGAGTTATTGTTTTCATAAATTATTTGAGAAAGAAAGTGAAAAGTTAAGGACAAAAAACTTACATAAGTATTATGACGATTATGTAATGATACAAAAATATCAATGCTAAAGAAATAACCACAAACACAACATCTAAACCTATAGAAACATCAAAGTGTTCAAGTCAAAGTGAAATACTATCTCTCTTTGAATGGATCTGGTGGAATTGGATCTTATAAGGTACGTGTTACTATCCATAAGAAGTATAAACATAGTAAGAAAAAATATCTAAATAATGGTAAAACAAATGTGACACTTATCTATATGGGGCTTATATTGAATATAAAGATTTTTATTTACTAAAATGTTACAAGCTTTCGGATAATACTAAGGTATTTGTAGGATTCTTGAAAACATTTTCAAATGTTACCTCAAAGTTTTATGCATCCATGTCTATGATTTCAAACATATTTTTCATGTGTGTTTGGCTCAACGTTTCATGAATATTATTTGTACAATAATGCATTAGTTGAGAATAATACTAAGCATGCAAGCAAAAATTAACAAGTGCAAGGGTGTAAATACATGTAAGAAAACCAATTTATTGTTATATGCTATTGTTGTTCTTGACCCTAGGTATAATTTGAATTACGTGAGTTATTGTACTTGACAAAGATGAAAAAGGTATATGTGTTGATATTAAAGCTTATTGAGGTATGTTGAAACTTTACCTTTTTTATGCATATTGTTTATCAATTTAGAGGGAGCAATTCTCTTCGAAGTAAAATTTATTTTAAAATTGCTTATAATTGATGCCTCTTGATTTTCTTGTTAATTTTTGTTTAGAAGTTATCTTGATAGGGGGAGTTTTATATGAGCTTATGCTAAATGTCTTTTTGTCCCTTTTAAGAGGGAGTGTTAAATTGCTTCAAAGAGGGGAGCTTCCATGTTTCTTTGTTTATTTTTCTTAATTATTCTTTTTTGATTGATTCCAAAAAGGGGAGAGGTATTAAGAAAAATGAATAATCTTGTGAGAAATTGTATTATAATTAAATTTATGCTTGTCTTGATTGTGCTTGTTATCTCACACACCACTTTGATTACATTTTTCTTGAGTGGTTTGTTATCATAAAAAAAGGGGGAGATTGTTCACTTTTTGACCGTTAATCTTGGTTAATTAATTTAATTAATTAATGTTTTGATGATAACAAACACACTTAATATTATTTGTTTTTGCTGTGTAAGAATTATTGTTATAAAACATAAATTTATTATAATTTTCAATCATATTATATGATTTACTGATAATACGTATTTGGTTTAACAAAGAGTTTTAATATTTTTAAGTATCCACAACGTTGAGCCTGAAACAACGATTCCAACGACTATTGGATCATCCAAATCGGAGCTCAAACGGAGAAGTTATGATCCAAACAAGTTGAAAGAAAAAATACCGAGAGGATGACATGGTAGGTTAATCCACCAAGTAGATCAATAAAATGGCGACATGTGGCGAGCTGCATTATTAAAAAAATGACATGTGATAAAATGTATTGTTTAAAAAAAAAGAGGGAGAGAACAAAAAAGAAAAGAAAAAGAAGAAAAGTAAATTAAGAAAAAAAGTGGCCGTTGGAAGAGCCGTTGGAGAGAGAAATTTTTTATTATATATATTATTTTTTATTCCATTCAATCTTCACCATTCATTCAAAATCATTTTCAATCCAATGACCCACATTAAATTGGATTTCAAACCAATTTCAAATTCTTTTCCTCCTCTATTTAAACCCCTCGTTCTCTCAAATTTTAATAAGAATTCTCTCCCACTTTTTTCTCCAATCTATTCATGTTTTTCTCTCTAAAATTTTAATGTTCTTGTAATTTTTAGTGAGATAAATTTTTAATTTGAGAGATCCTTGAGCTTCTAATTTTTTTTCCCTTAGCCAAATTGAGGGCTTTTATTTGTAAGAATGTTTCTTACAAATTTGTGAGCGAAAATTTGCATACTCATTCTTTGAGAGAGTTTTAAGTTCGTTATTCAAAATTCCAAATCTTTGTAAGAGTTGCTCTTGAGTCCGAAAAAGAGCGTTGTAACGGTTTGATTCTAAAATGTGGAAAGGGTCGGGTTTCTTCTTGCTCCAAAAAAAAAAGGCTTTGTACTGATTTGACTAATACCGTGGAAAGAGTCAAGTTTCTTAATCGAATACCCAAGATGCGCTTGGGGAGTGAAGTAGGCCGATTGTTGCCGAACCACTATAAATTTCCGATGTCATTTTCTCTAACCCTCTTCTATTTAATTTTTGCAATACATTTTTTTATTATAAATTGCATGAAATTAATTGTTAGAATTTATTATTCATATTTATGTGCAATATTTGGGTGGTGAAATTAATTAGGATGTTTGTATTTCTAATTTATTGTTTAATTTGTGATAAAATTAATTGTTCCTAAATAGTTTACTTATTTGTTAAATTTGGGCCTACCGTAGGAAAAAGTTTAAAAAGTTTCATTAAACCCTATTCACCATCCTCCTCTAGGGTTGTCATACAGATCCAACAAAAACAAATTTATATTCAATAAAGTTATGTTTTCTTATTCAATCGAATTGTTGTTGAATTTACGACTTTGCATTGTTCATATCCAAAAAGTAGTCATCCAAGGTTATTATCATATGACCAGGACAGTATACAGGGTATTTATTTGATATTGTCTCGCTATACAAGTTGATAATATCCTCGGAATAACCTAAACGGTCAATAGTGTATGGATAACGCTTAGTACTTTATCCTGACAATACTACAGATACGACCCACTTTGTAAATATTACAAACGACCCGATCCAGGTTTTTTGTGTGGAGACATGCGAGTGGGGGTATCCTATACAATAGCCAAGCTTTAGATGTAACATCGTTGACTAATAGATTGCTATTTCATAAGATGACTGACAACTCATCTCAATCCTCAGTGAGTTATGAACTCATGTCCATGAGGGCTCGTCCTTTTATCTGTATAGGTGAGAGTGGCTCGAGTCGCTGACTCAACATTCCTACCATATTGGGGACGAGATCGAGTGGGTAGGGACCCTATGCAGATAATATTATTTTTGGTGCCACTAACTCTTTATCATGTGAAGAATTCTCTAACTGTAGTCACAGTGAGTTTGTGATGAGCATGATGGGAAAACTTAAGATGTTCCTTGGGCTTCAAATCAAACAATTTAAAGAGTGAATCTTCATCAATCAAGAAAAATATATAAGAGATTTACTCAAGAGATTCAAGTTCAATAATGCCAAAGTAGCAAAGGCTCTTGATGAGCACTGCCACAAAGCTCGATAAGGATGAAAAAGGTAAAAATGTAGATATAAAAGCATATAGAGGTATGATCGGATCATTGCTTTACTTAACTACAAGTAGACCAGTTATTATGTTCAGTGTATGCATGTGTGCTAGATTTCAATCATGTCCTAAAGAATCACACTTGCATGTTGTTAAAAGAATTTTTAAATACTTACTTGGAACTGTTGACTTGGATATCAATCCAAAGAATGTGTCTCCTGAATTGATTGCTTATTCTGATGCTGATTTTGCTGGTAGCTTAACTTATAGGAAGAGTACTAGTGGAACTTGCCAGTTTTTGGGTAGCTTTCTAGTCTCATGGTTTAGTAAAAAGCAAAATGTTGTTGCGTTATTGTTAGGGTTGACTTTTTACTGTAGAAACATGTGTTGGTAGCCCTGTTTGACCACGTTTTTGACCCATTTCTCATTATTATTTGCCAAAAAGGACCACATATTCTTAAAGTAGAACATACATAGATTATTTATGCATAAAAGTCAAACTATGGTACTTTAGGAAAAATATGAGATAAATGCGATCAAAGTTGGAAGAAAATAACAAAATTCTATTTTTGCAGAATTGTGCCCGGCGCATTTTTGGAGGCAATTTGAGAAAACACACGTTTTGATTAATGAAGGGCAAGGAGAACATTTTCCACATGTTCAAAACCGTGAGTCTAAGTCCAAGGGAGGTGGTTAGGTGAATCTCAACCATTTTTCACCTAAAATGGAGGGGAGTTTCAACCAACCCATGGTGCTATAAAAAGAATTCATCCATCCCTCAGCAAATCATCCCTTCCAAGCTTTATTTCATATTCTTTTAGATGCTCTCTAGTTGTAGAACACGTTTTTAGGGTTTATGTTCATGTTCTAGTTGTTCATGTTCTAGTTGTTCATTCCTTCCTTTTTCACGCGTTTACCTTTCGTAGTGCTTTTAATTCGAGTTCTTACTTCCGTTCTTTGTTCATTCTATTATTTTAAAGTTTTTAGCGAGTTTCAACTCCCCTCACGCTCGACAGAGAAGAGGGTCAAGCTAGAACTCCTTGTACGGCTTATTTATTCCTTTAAATTCAATGAAAAATACTTTCTTTATGTTTTCGTGCATTTACTTTCATCTAATTATGTTCTAAATTAGTTATCAACCTCCTTATGGAATGCCTTAGTCAAATGATTTGATTTTCAACACGCTCGGGATTTTGGCCAGATTGCGCCTGACACTTTTTTGGGTTGGTTTCTAAAAACTTTTCTTTACGTCTTTTTTCCACTCGGCCGGTGGGAACTTGATTTATATACCAAAGCCCAACCTTGGAAAAGGTGAGTTAGGTAAAATAATAGGAAACCAATATGGGATGTGACTTAGGAATAAGCGCATAAAATATGGTCCTAGGTATAGGCCCTCTGACCCATAATGCAAATGAGTTAGTAGATATTCTCTAGGATTGTAATCACACATAGGAATATGATTGTAGGTTACCCTAGCCTCTGCAGCAACCAAAAGCGGTAGTGAAAGAGTATAACTCAAATCCCAAGAAAAGCCAGGAATTGCACCTGGTGCATTTTCCCAACATAGTGTGTTCCATGTTTTGCATCAAAACTAAGGTAGGAGACAAAGAGGTTGAGTTTCATTAAATTGCTTGATAGTTAAAACCCCAAACAACAACATTTCACCATTATTTTCTTCCTAAATCACAATTGCATATTTGAACCATTTCACTGCATTACTTGATTTTGAAAAGCAACAAGTCCCTGAGGATTCGACCTTGGATTACTTCCGAGTATTACTTGTGACCGTTTGCGCTTGCACGAATGTCTAATCTTTTTAAAGGTAGAGAAAATCCCAACAGTTATCTATTATTGAGGCTGAATATATTGCTGCTGCTAGCTATTGCTCTCAATTTTTATGGATGAAACAAACATGGTGTGATTTTGGTTTAAATTTTGAACATGTTCCTATCTTTTGTGATAATACCAGTTCAATTAATTTAACCAAAAATTTCATTCAACATTCTATGACAAAGCATATAGATATCCAACATCATTTTCTTAGAGAACATGTGCAAAATGGAAATGTTGTGCTTAATTATGTTCACACTGAAAAACAAGTAGCATGTATTCTTACTAATCCATTAAACGAAGAAGAATTTTGAAGGAATAAACTTGAACTTGGCATCATTCGCTTTTAATTGTTTGAATGTGTTTGTTAGAGAGAAATTTTTTCTGTATGTATGTGTGGTTGAAGGGGAGATCTTTTTTCCTTGCAATAATTATCTTATTAAGGGGGAGCTAAATTGCATCGATATATTTTTTTTTTTATAATAACAAAAGGAGGAGAATATAGCCACTTTGAGAATGTGTTTTCTTGAGTGGTTTGTCCTTATAAAAAGTGGGAGATTGTTAGCTTTATGGCTTCAATCAAACAAAATATCTTGATGATCACAAACCATGTGTGAACTAATAATTTGAGTATTTCAAAGTGTCCATAGCGTAGAACTCGAAAAGACAAAACCAACGTCTATCGAATCACTCAAATCAAAGTTTAAACAAAGAAGTTATGGTCAAAAGAAAAAACCTATGTGGCGGGTGACAGGGACAAGTGGACCACTAAGAAGTTGACATGTGGCATCAAGAGGACATGCTTATGATGACGTGGCATCCAACAATCAAACAAATGAGAAGACGACATGTGGCACTTTCAATCTCTACAATTCAAATTCCCACAAATCTCTCAATCTCTACCATCACTCAAATCTTCATAAATTTGATATCAATTTCCACCAATTTCTCCAAATCTCCAAAATCCTCTTTAATTTATTTCCTTCCTCACCACTTAATCTACACCATTCATCATCCTAAATCCAATGACCAAGTTTCATCCACGAAACTCTATTTAAAGCCTTCAAATTCATCCTTCTCCACACAACAATTATCAAAGCAAAATTTTTCTCTTTTCAAATTCTTCCCTCAGCTTTTTGCAAGGTTTTCATTCTCTCCTACACATAACTTGTTCATTCTTTTTGAGAGATACATTAGAGTATGACTTTTTAGCCATTACTTTGGTGCAAAATATTGTGTAACTCACCTGTGTTTTTCCATTCTTTATTTTCAAATTGGGTTTTGTATTAAGGTGTGGATACACCTTGGGTTGTGAGAAAAGTCAATTGATTGGATCCTGAACCAGTAAAAAGGGTCATGGGTTTCTCGTTAGCCTAGGATAAAGATGGTCGATCGATTTGGTTTTCACCCGTAAGAGGGTCATTACAGTAAAATACCCAATGAGTCTTGGGGAGTGGAATAGGAATTTCCGAACCACTATAAAAATTATCGGTGCCACCAATTCTCTTCCCTTTTTCTTTTTAAATTCAGCATTTACTACTGGAGAATCTTCCTTTTCTTGATCCTCTTTGAGTTTTTTGCAAAATCTTTTGATGTGTCTCTTCTTGTGGCAATAGAAACACTCTACATCTCCACTGCTACTTCCACTATCTTAATTGTACCTTTGCTGTCTTTTTCCATATTCCATATTCCATTTTCCTTTGCTCTGAGCTACCAAGGCTGATTCTAGGTGTTTTTACAACCCAGAAGTAGAAGCAGAATTCTATTCACTTCCTTTCCTGTGAATCTCTTCAGCTATTGCAACGTCACAAATATATGAGAATTTCATACTCCCACTGCCCATTGAATTTGACACAATCATCTTCATGGTCTCCCAACTGTAAGGCAAAGAAGACCACAACTTTATGGCATTTACTTCTTCTAAAAAAGTGATCTCCATAGACTCCAACTTGTTCATCAGATTGATGACTTCATTTATGTGAGAGTTTACTGAGGTATCCTCCTCCATGTGGATATTGAAGTATCTCGCAATGAGATACACTTTGGTGTTGCATAAGGTTTTTCATACTTGGCAGTCAAAGCCTTCATCAGTCTCATTATTATTTTTTGATTCGTCACAAAGCTTGCCACGTCCATCGACAAACATAGCCTGATGATTACTACTGCTTGCTCATCCATCTCTATCCACTCTTTATCAGTTGTCTTAGTGGTCGGTCATCATTTCAAAGTCTTGTGAATCTTCTTGTATGAAGAAGATTCGTTACTTGCATCTTCCAAAACCCAAAGTTCTACCCATCAAATCTCAACATCCTATCGAAGTAATGATGTGACTTGTGGCTGGATCACATGATATTGCAACATTAAGCTACCACTTGTTGGGAAATTAACCGCTCAAAACAAAGGTAAACATAGGGAAAGCAATAAACGACACAATAATTTATACTAGTTCATCCTGGATGCGGGTTCCTCTAAAATTGAGATTTGATACAAGCACTCAAATATATATCCCCACATATATTCACTCTCCTAAAAAAAGCCTCTTAGCTTCTAAGTATTTAAATGCAATATACTTAGGTATATGAATAAAAAAACTCACCAATACAGAGGAGAATTGGTTGCCGATGTAACTTTACACTCCTGATATCTTGACCTTCTTCCTCTACCAATACACTGCCACTGCCACCTCAAAGATTGTGCAACAACCCACCAAAAAACCCGCTTTGGTTTTTGACGGCACGATCTCTCGGTGCACCTAAAAATAAATAATGTATATATCGTGTGGGCGTGGCAGCCAACTTAATGAAAGGAGAAACCTAAAATTTGGTTTTGGGCTTTTGCTTATTATTTGGTTTTGGCTCGAATTATCCAACAAGTAGTATTGTATTGAGCCTTTGTAACACATCCCGCACAACTCAAGTGAGAATCATACTTTTGTCTCTACTTTATTTTCATCTCTTCTTTCATATTATATTGTTCTTGTTCTTATTTTGCTCTTAGTTCTATAATACCTCATTGTTTCTTTCCCCTTCTTTTTTTTTTTTTCTGTCCTCACTTTATAGAATTTCAAAATACTGTCATATTTAAGGGAAAATGAGAGTCAATCAAAATTTTAAAGAAAAACATATATTAATTGCAATTTAAATTTGTTAGAATTTATTACAAATTCTTTGATTGCGTTTACTTAAAATTGGAATCATATACGTTTTCTCAAGTACGTTTTCTTTAAAAGAATTGACGTTATTATTATTTTCCTGAATTTTGAAAAGAAAGAAAGCAACCATTGATATATTTTCATAAATTGATTAAAGAGCGTGAAAGAAAAAAATATTCATTTAATTACACAATTCTTTTGTTTATTTATTTTCTTGCAAATTTTAATAGTAATTCTAAATTCTGGAAAGAAAATATAATAAAATTTGAATTGAGAAATAAAATACCAAAAATTTAGGCGAAGAATAGATAGGATATATAGTTGAGCAATTTTTAGCTAAAGAAATTTTAAAGATTTGACCCTTTTGTTATGTGAAGTTTGTTGTAACATATAAAAAGTTCTCTATACAATGTAAGCATTTGGGTCATTTCAAGTATATTCACTCCCAATGGTAAATTCATCCATATACATAAGTTGATATACTAAATATACATAAATTTGAAAGTCTAAAAACTAATTGTATTCACTAAAGAAATATATACATATATACACACATATATACATACATAGATATATATATTACTTTTTATAAAATATTAGCTAATTTTAGAAAATAAAATAGTTGTTTAAAAAAACAATTGTGTTTCCTTAAAAAAAACACACATATTTTTATTTTTTAAAATTTAACCACGATTTCAACAATTATTTTATAAAGTTAAAATAATAATAGTGGGTAAAAAATATTTTTTAAGACAAAATAAAATAAAATTGTCATCCAAACAATTAAAATTTCATATCTAGCAATTTAAAAAATAAAATATGTGCTATGGACGGAAAAAATAGAAATAATAAATATAACAAAGGCAGAACATACATATGATGAAACAAGCTATTTAAATTTAAAACCCCTAAGTTACAGTGTTTGCATTTCTTTACTTTATTTATATATATATATATATATATACACACAACATTAATTACCATAATTACCATAATAACAAAGAAAAGTAAGAAAGTTTAGAGCTATAAACAGTTGAGTATATTTAGTATTCTTTTACTTACACAACTACTGCTGCATCAATGCCCTCTAGAAGTTCTCCTTGTGAAAGTGAAATCGAGTGGTCGTATTTGTGCTAAATTCATGACACAATTTTCTTAGTGTTTGTGTGAGCACAGCACTTCCACAGTAAAAAACACCTACAGAACCAATATTAACGAGGGACAATTATAAATATGGCAAAAACATTTAGTAAAATTAACATGATAGCAACTACATTTAGTTTTTTCAAATATAACATTTAAAAAAAAAACAAAAACGGAGGTCCAATTTTAAAATAACAACTTTACTCAAATGATATATCTGTAATATATCTCACTACTGATATATGTATATAATATATACCTTATATACTACTGATATAAGTGAAAATTTTTGCTATATTTGAATATTTTAAAAAACAAGTGACATATTTTGAAATATATAATAGATTTTTGTTATCCATTACAACTTTTCTATTAATAAATTCTTTGTACGTTCACTCAAAGTACTTCTTTTAGTCTTCGATTGATAGGGAGTTATTATAGAATGAGTAATTTTAGTAAAGAGATTAAAAGATAAGTGACTTTGTGAAAATGATTTTTATATAGTTATTTTAATGTGTGGTTATACTTTTTTTCAACTTATTTTTATTTAATTAAAAGTGTTTTTGAATGATTAATGTTTTAATTTCAAAATTTGTTTTAGAATCGCCAAATTTTGTAGTATATATTTGAAAATTATTTAACATAATTTATTAAGTAATAATGATGGAAAAAAACATGATATGTATACTAAATAATCAATCTAACTCTAAAGAGTGAGAGACAAAAATTTAAAAGTGATAAATAATAAACTTAAAAATATATGAAGATTAAAAATTTTAGGGAGAAAAATTTTAAAGAAAACAAACACAGTTAAGATAAATAAAATTAGAGACACAAAACTTTTAGAAAGGAAAAAAATCCTCAAATTTCAAGGTGGAATATAAAGACAAATTTGTAATTTTTTTTTTTTTTACTAAATATCACTTGGATAATCAACTCCCAAGTGATTGTTGGGAATCACTTATCATTTTAGATTTCTCCAAAGTCTCTGATGCTAACATATTTATTTTAGAATTGTAATGATTTGACATTCATTGATTCTAGCCATGTCAAAACACCCCTAAACACATGTTATAAAAAAATCTATGTGCTTTTAAAAAAGGGAATTTATTAGCACTTTTGCCAAAAATACTTGTAGAACAAATGTTTCTACTTAAAAATAATAATTTTTCAAAAGTCATTTCAAACTATACTCACCTATACGCGAAGCCATATGGTTACTTGCCATGTCCATGAACACCTTCCTCCAATTGGGTCTAGCAAAATGGGTCCGTATCTGACACATATTTATGGTAGGTTAACATAAATTTTCTTATTTATTCACTGACTCAATTATATATTTAGTTCTTCAACTGTTAAGATTGTATCTATTTAATGTCTATACCTAAAAAAATTTTAATAGGTCTACGAATTTTTTATTTGATCTATTAATCTCTATACTTTAAAAAATTCTAATAGATTTTTGAGCGAATGATTTTGTTTCGAGTAGATCATTGCTATTAGCTCCATTACTTTAACTTTTCATAACACATAACCTATATTGTTTGAGTAGTACATGGTGAGCTAGTATCGGACAAGTATGGGTATTTTGTGGAATAAATGCTAAAATGATGGAGTTAACTATATAGACCTAGCTATTAGACACCAAATTGAAAGTTCAAATACCTATTTAAATATTTTTGAAGTATAGAGCGGTAAGATGCAACCTAAAAATTTTAGTGACATATTAGAGAGTTTTCAAAATATATAGACAAACACAATCCTGAAAGTTGAGAGACATAACTTATAAATTTAACCATATTTATTTTGTACGTTTCAAGATCGATGGTTGTTAGGGAGTAGTACCCGACTCTCGGAGAGAACATCAACTCCATTCCTAGCATGTTGGAGTTTTTGCACCATGGTTATAAGGGCAGATCTTACATCTCCTTCTTCATAAACACTAGTCAAGTAATTATGCATTTCTATTACATGCTGCGAATCCCATGAAACACGAAAAGTTTAATAAGTAGAAATTAGTCCAAGAGTTCATATTATAAGAAAGGGATTAAGAACTACTTAATTTTCAACTCACGTCGTGGTCATATTCTGAAATGTCGTCCATTACGCCTTTAAACCACTCGAACGATCCTTGCTCCCTCGTTATCCAGTAGAAGTATGCTCTTTCGGGACCCCGCCTACCGTTACCTATAGAATGTCTGTTTACTGAATCCTGCCACCAAAATAATATAACTCAGCCTTTTATTTCATGTTCATACAATAAATATATATCAAAGTTTATAAATTTTTTAAAAAAATTAAGCTGTTTTTTTTATCTTGACTCACAGTATAATGGTTAGTTGGCTTGATGGTGTTTAAAACATCTTTTATAATGCTGATCATTGGAGTTGCCCCAATGCCAAGCCCAATAAGTAGGAGGATATCATACTTTTTGTAATCTTGTGCTGGAGCACCGTATGGCCCTTTGATCAGAATTCTTGGATATCTGAAAAGTTAATCAAATTAGCATAAAAATCAATTAGTTACGTATGGTTATATATATTTCACAAAATGCATAAATTTAAAGGAGAAAAAATGTCATACAAAAATGGGAAAATTCTTCTAATTCCTTCCTCCAAAATTTTAAAAAATCGGTAGAAATTTTGAGTTTTCTTTCCGCTCAATTCACTCAATTCACTAAGTATTATACGCATATAACTCTTTCACCACTCAATTTTAACATTAACAAACGTTGATGGACTAAGTTGAAAAATATTAAGATATAGAAGATGAAATTCAAACTTTTGAAACAATAAGAACTAAATAGAAAAAACATCCGAACATGAACCACATGATGTGTTGTGAATTAGAAGTTGGACAAGAATTATTGTATGTTCTCTCACCTTACTTGAGAAAAGCCATCGTGTGCTGCTCGAGTTTCCATTCTCATGAGATTTCCCTTTTTGGATGTATTCTCAACCTCGCATACCTGCGACTTTCTTACTTAGTATGCTTAAATAACTAAGTTAATTAAGAAATATGTGAAGAGTCAAATTTTTAATGTGGTGAAACATCAAGTCTCACCCATGATTACAAACATCATGAAACTTTGATTTTAAAAATTTTTCGGTCTGGTAATAAGTGATGTTTGTAAACCATCACTCAATAGAAAAAGCCTAAGTTAATAGGTTAGAATATATTTAATCTTTTATTTGTATTCTTAACCATATCTTTGTGCTCGTATCATAGCTATGTAGGATCCTTGGATCCTCGTAATTATCTTATTTTTAGGCTTCATATCAAACTGGTTCTAGTATCAAATAATCACTAAGGACTCGTTTGATGACTATTTTATTTTTGGTATTTTGTTTTTGAAAATTAAACTTTACTATTTCCACCTTATTTATTTTTCTTTGTTTTGTTATCTAACTTTTAAGAAAGTTTTCAAAATCTCGGCTAAATTTTGGCATTTAGCTGATAATTCAAATGTATTTTATGAAAGGTGAAAAATATACTAAAACATTTTTGTGGGAAATCAAGAATAGTGTTTAAAAAAAAACATGAAACAAAATCGATATCAAATGGACCCTAAATCAATTATACATTGTAAGGTCTGTTTGTTTTCCTTTTATGTAAAAAAAGAATATAAGAAAAAAAAAAGAGAAAATTGGAATTTTTTTTAAGTTAAAAGTTCGAAGGGTAGATTGGTCATTTGGCTTTTATTATGAAAAAAAGAAACAGACAAAAAAAGGAATTTTGGAGGTGACACGTGTGTGACATGTGTTTAACAAAAAAAAAAAGAAAAGGAAAGAAAAGAAAAGAAGAAAGAACGAGAAAAAAAATAATAGAAAGGAAAAGAAGAGAGAGAGAGAAAACGACTGAGGGTTTGAAGAAAACAGAGTAGAGGGTGAGACCCGATCGCAAGGATATCTGAAAAAATAAATGGGAAGAAGAAGATTGATATTTTTGAAGCCGAACTTGAGAACCTTAACTATGGATGACAGCAAAACTTGGTAAGGAAATTTGTTCATTCAAATATTTGAAAATGAGTAGAAATTGAAGGGAAATGTTGTGGTTGTGTGTGTTATGTTCAAGAACCCATATGAAAGAGTTAAAAGAAAATAGATTTTCGGTTTTCTTAATTGATTTTACCGGTAAGGTAAGGGTTGTTGATGGATTTTATGGTACGAGTTTAAACCAAAAACTGTTGGGTAATAGAAGAAAGATGAGTATGCTTGAGATTTCTCTGAGATGCGTTAATGGCTGTAAAATGGTAAAGGAATTGGTACTGAGAAGAGAGTAGTGGAATAAAAAGAAAGAAAACAGAGAATGAGGGAGGAAGAAAAGAAGAAATTTCATGGGATGAAGGAGTAGAGGATGAGTGGGTTAAGGAAGAAGATGATGAATAGCAAAGGAGAGAAAATTAGTGGTTTTAAATGAAATAAGAAAAAGAGAAAAAGGAAAATGTTGGAGAAATGACTATTCACGTGAGAAATTGGTGTAGAAAGAGAAATTAATTGTGGGATGTGGGTCCCACATGTAAGAGAGAAGAGAGAGAATAAGTGATGGTTTTAAACGAAGAGACAGAATGAATTACAAAATTTGATTTATGGGATAATTTGAAAATAATGTGATTTAAATTGGAATTAGTTTATGTTGGAATTAAAAGAAATAATTTGGTATTAAATCGATATTTTAGGTCGGGCAGAAATTGGAGCAAAGGACAACCGAATTTAAAGGATTTGTGAGTGGTTATTTTATTAAACGTTTTGGATATTATTATTGGAATTTGTGAGTGGTTACTTTATTAAACGTTTTTTATTATCTAGTATCACAGAATTTATGAGAAATTATATATATTACATATGATTTAGCATTTCTGTTGAGAATGAAAGAAAATATGTTTGTTCGAGAAATTAGAAATGTTTCTAAGAATTTAGAAATGTTTTATGATTTCAAAGAAATGTTCGAGAAAGTTATGAAATGTTATTTAGAAAGAGATTTCAGAAAATGATATTAGAATTTCATGAAATGTTCTTAGAAAGAAAGATTTTAGAAATGATTTGAGAAAGAAAGAAAAGTTCTTAGAAAGAAGAAAAGAAGAATTTTAGAACAGTTTATGAGATTAAGAAAGAAGTTTTCAAACCACCATGCTATTGTATCCACAGGTGATTACATGTATGTTATGTGAATGTGTTTCTATAGTATACCTAGAAATAGAAGGTCTTTGGGACCATTTTACTCCACGAATTGAGAGAATTATTCTGCTATGCGTATTGAGATTATTCTATGCTAGTAGACCAAAATTATTCTACTGTGTGTATTGAGATTACTCTACGCCAGTAGACCAGAATAGAATATGGATACATGTGTGGTGTTCAGTTTTACCTATATGTTTTATGTTTGAAAGAAGAATGTTTTATATGTTTTTAGAATGTGTTTTATAGTAGGTTGAGAAGTTGGCGTAACTAGGTCGCTGGGGATGCAGGGAAATGTCGGGGCGATTAGGGCCAAATCCGGATTCCGAATCCTGATCCGAATCCTGGACTTGGGAGCGTTGTCTTTTCAGTTTGCATAGAAAGAAAAATGTTGTTACAAGTTTGATCTTCAGAAAGTTTACTGAGTTTTATGAAATGTATAATGTTGCTCCAGTTTTACTCGAGTTTTATGGAATTTAAATGAGAATGTTTGTACTTCAGTTTTATGAAGTTTTCTTTGAGAACTGAATTTCAGTTGTTTATGAAAGAAGGTTGACGAAGTTATTTTCTTATTAACTTACCACTCACTAAGCTTCCCAGCTCACTATTTATGTTTTGTTATTCCCCCCAGGCTGTACCTAAATATCTGAGTTTCTGAGTTTCAAGGAGAATTTAGTTAAGCTTTTGCCATCCAGAGTAGTTGAGGATTTGCATATCATTTTAGACGTACATGTAGTTGTTGTAAAACTGTTAGCCCCCTTTTGATAAAACAGAATATATATAATGGATGTAAGAATAGTTGTTCTGTTAAGATTATTATATTTTTTTTATCGTGCATCTATTTAGAGTTTGTTAGTCAAAGATCAGGTCAAAGATAAGAAGTTGACCATTGACTTCGTAGTTAGTCGGGGTCTGTGGTCGGCACGACTCGTTCTAGGACTAGTAGGTGTTTTGAGATAGGTCGTGTCAGTTTGGTATCAGAGCATAAAGATCTTGAATTAGATGAGAAGTATATGTATGACAGTTGTTTAAAGAATGTGTGATATGCATTGCATCATATAGAAAGTCATGCATCTAGGTGGCAGAATGCGTTTGTTTTAAGAATTTGAAACTCAGGGTACTAATGGGAGCCAAAACATAAAGAAAGAGAAAGAAGTTAGTAAGACCAATCATAAGAAAAGAGACCATGAGGTTGAGATAGATGTGGAGTAAGAGCATTTTTATGGTTATTGTTTCCAAGAAGGTAAGAGAAATGAGAATAGAGCTATAAGAGTTAATTGATAAGGGTGTATTTGTTGAGAAAAGGTAATTGTTGTATTGGTTCTCTAAGTAAGAAGCAAGAGATTTTCAGAAGTTTTGCCTTGTAAAATTGGTTTGTCTCTGTTGGGTGAATTAAATGGTTTGAATGCAGAAGTAAAAGTTATTGATTATAGAGTTTTATTGGTCAAGTTCTAGATAATGTTTAATTTCAATAACAGGATTATAGAAGCTCAAGTTGGCTATGTAGCATTGATTAAGATAAAGAAAGAAATAGAAGTGGTTAATGAACAAATTATATAGTATTAAATGGTGAAGTTTTGGTAAAGAGCACAAAAGGATATCAAGTATTGAAACAACATTATGTAGAGGTAAGTATAAAGAGAGAAATATTGGATATCAATTGGTTGTAAAGAATGTGTGGAAGAAAAGTTATTAAAGCCTGAATTTATGCAGTTACTAGAAAACAAAGGTGGAAATAACTACGGAAAGTTGAGATTAGTACAAGATCAACAAAAAAGGTTATGTTGATAAGCATCAGGAATGCATGAGAGGTATCAAGCATTGAAGGGACATTATTAGTAGAATGGTAGGGAAAAGAAAGTGTTGAACTTTGATTTGTTGGGGTAAATTTGAAGAAAGAAAGTTAATGAGATTAAGAACTTGTGTAGTTGGTATGGAAAAAGTAAAGATAAGTAAGGAATGTTGAAAATGGTAACGAATTGACAAAAATATATATTGTTAAGTATCAGAAAGATATCGAATTACGATAGTGAGGAAGTTTTATTCGATAGTCACCTTGGAAGGATGTACTGAGTTTTGATAGAAAAGGAAAAGTATAACTCAAGGCTTATAGATCCATAAGAAATTCTTGAGCATGTTGGATTTGTAGAATATAAATTGTCGTGCTAGAAAATTCATGATGTGCTGCATGAGTTTGTGTGCATAAGTAAATGTTAGACTAGTTGGAAATTCTTGGGTTGCAAGTAAGAATAGTTAAAATGGATCAACATGTGTTTTAAAAAAAGCTGGTGCAAATTTTAGATGGGAAATGAAAGGTGTTACATAATAAGATTATTCCATTGGATTAAGTTTTGAGAAGAAACCAAGTAATGAGAGAGATCGTATGAGAAAGTGAAGATCAGTGTTTAGTAATCATAGTTACTTTACTAGTAGATGTGGCTAAATTTCGAGGACGAAATTCTCAAAAAGGGGGTAATATTTTGTAAGGACGGTTTGTTTTCCTTTTATGTAAAAAGAAGAATATAAGAAAAAAAAAAGAAAAAGAAAATTGGAATTTTTTTTAAGTTAAAAGTTCGAAGGGTAGATGGGCCATTTGACATTTATTAGGGAAAAAAAAGAAATAGTAAAAAAAGGAATTTTAGAGGTGACACGTGTGTGACATGTGTTTAACAGTGAAAGAAAAGAAAAGAAAGAAAAGCAAAGAAAAGCAAAGAAGAAAGAACGAGAAAAAAAAGTAATAGAAAGGAAAAGAAGAGAGAGAGAGAACGAAAGAGGGGTTGAAGAAAACAGAGGAGAGGGTGAGATCCGATCGCAAGGATATCTGAAAAAAAAAAATGGGAAGAAGAAGATTGGTATTTTTGAAGCCGAACTTGAGAACCTTAACTATGGATGACAGGAAAGCTTGTTAAGGAAATTTGTTCCTTCGAATATTTGAAAATGAGTAGAAATTGAAGGGAAATTTTGTGGTTGTGTGTGTTCTGTTTAATAACCCATATGAAAGAGTTAAAGAAAATAGATTTTCGGTTTTCTTAATTGATTTTACAGGTAAGGTAAGGGCTCTTGATGGATTTTATGGCACGAGTTTAAACAAAAAACTGTTGGGGAATAGAAGAAAGATGAGTATGCTTGAGATTTCTCTGAGATGCGTTAATGGCTGTAAAATGGTAAAGGAATTGGTACTGAGAAGAGAGCAGTGGAATAAAAAGAAGAAAAATTCAGGCTTTAAGGAGAGGATGAAGAAGAAAAGAAGAAAATTCGTGGGATGAAGAAGGAGAGGATGAGTGGGTTAAGGAAGAAGATGATCAATAGTAGAGGAAAGATAATGACTGGTTTTAAATTAAATAAAAAAAAGAGAAAAAGGAAAATGTTGGAGATTGGCTATTCACCTGAGAAATTCGTGTAGAAAGAGAAATTAATTGTGGGATGTGGGTCCCACCTGTAAAAGAGAGGAGAGAGAATAAATGATGGTTTTAAATGAGGAGACACAATGGATTATAAAATTGGATTTATGGGATAATTTGAAAATAATGTGATTTAAATTGGAATTAGTTTATGTTGGAATTAAAAGAAATAATTTGGTATTAAATCGATATTTCAGGTCGGGCGGAAATTGGAGTAAAGGACGACCAAGTTTAAAGGATTTGTGAGTGGATATTTTATTAAACGTTTTGGATATTATAATTGGAATTTATGAGTGGTTACTTTATTAAACATTTTCTATTATCTATCACAGAATTTATGAGAAATTATATATATTACATATGATTTAGCATTTCTGTTGAGAATGAAAGAAAATATATTTGTTCGAAAAATTAGAAGTGTTTCTGAGAATTTAGAAATGCTTTATGATTCCAAAAAAATGTTAGAGAAAATTATGAAATGTTATTTAGAAAGAGATTTCAGAAAATGATATTAGAATTTCATGAAATGTTGTCAGAAAGAAAGATTTTAGAAAAGATTTGAGAAAGAAAGAAAAGTTCTTAGAGAGAAGAAAATAAGAATTTTAGAACAGTTTATGAGATTGAGAAATAAGTTTTCAAACTACCATGCTATTGTATCCAGGTGATTGTCCGTATGTTATGTGAATGTGTTTCTATAGTATACCCAGAAATAGAAGGTCTTTGGGACCATTTTACTCCGCCTGTTGAGAGAATTATTCTGCTATGCGTATTGAGATTACTCTATGCTAGTAGACCAAAATTATTCTACTGTGTGTATTGAGATTACTCTACGCCAATAGACCAGAATAGAATATGGATACATGTGTGGTGTTCAGTTTTACCTATATGTTTTATGTTTGAAAGAAGAATGTTTTATATGTTTTTAGAATGTGTTTTATAGCAGGTTGAGAAGTTGGCGTAACTAGGTCGCTGGGGATGCAGGGAAATGTCGGGGCGATTAGGGCCAAATCCGGATTCCGAATCCTGATCCGAATCCTGGACTTGGGAGCGTTGTCTTTTCAGTTTGCATAGGAAGAAAAGTGTTGTTACAAGTTTGATCTTCAGAAAGTTTACTGAGTTTTATGAAATGTATAATGTTGCTTTAGTTTTACTCGAGTTTTATGG
The DNA here is from genome assembly GCF_013281855.1 of Momordica charantia. Lineage (NCBI taxonomy): Eukaryota > Viridiplantae > Streptophyta > Magnoliopsida > Cucurbitales > Cucurbitaceae > Momordica > Momordica charantia. The sequence continues at coordinate 10,385,963 of NW_028275161.1, forward strand.
AATTTAAATGAGAATGTTTGTTAGTTCAGTTTTATGAAGTTTGCTTTGAGAACTGAATTTCAGTTGTTTATGAAAGAAGGTTGACGAAGTTATTTTCTTATTAACTTACCATTCACTATGCTTCCCAACTCACTATTTATGTTTTGTTTCCACCGCCCCCCCACTCCCGAGGCTATACCTGAGTATCTGTGTTTCTGAGTTTCAAGGAGAATTTAGTTCAGCTTCTGCCACCCAGAGTAGTTGGGGATTTGCATTTCACTTTATACGTACATGTAGTTGTTGTAAAACTGTTAGCACCCTTTTGATAAAACAGAATGTGTAGAATGGATGTAAGAATTGTTGTTCTATTAAGATTATTATATTTTTTATCATGCATCCATTCAGAGTTTGTTAGTCAAAGTTCAGGTCAAAGATAAGAAGAAGTTGACCATTGACTTCGTAGTTAGTCGGAATCTGTGGTCGGTGCGACTCGTTCTAGGACTAGTAGGTTTTTTGGGACAGGTTGTGTCATACATGCTATCGGGTAAATATAAGGCAACATGCGCAAAGCTCCAATCAAGCGACGTAGATGAGGTTAAGGAGAAGTAAGCGCATCGAGCCGGAACTCGAGCCCAATGAGCCTAAAATCTAAGGGCACTTGGGTTACCCGTACAAGAGACAGCCAGTGGCTAGGACGCTGACACTTTGTACCCAAATAGCGATACGCTACAAAGGATCATCCAAGATGCCGTTGCGTCCCCTCTAGCAGTGCAAAGAGGGAAGGAGAATGTCAGTGGTCCCCACAACACCTTGGCGGTAGAACTCCACCTTCTATGTCTTGCCCTTTTTCTATGTACAAAAGCTCCAGGAATACCCTAGAGAAGGTAAGTTGAAACTCTTATACTATTCCTTAAGTAAATTCAGCACACACTCTCCAGTAGACTTTCACCAAGATTTTTGCTTTTGTATTATTTGCTCCCATATTAAGTTCAAACTTATGCAACAGAGTTCATTCGACAGAGCACCGGACATGTGCTAGATTTCTATGTGTAGGTGCACCTTGAGCTAGGAGATGAAGACGTATGTGACAATTTTGAGGCTCTTATGTAGCACCAACCTGGAAATCACGATCAACCATTCATCCAAATGTGGGGAATGAGTTGATAGCCAATTAACTCTACCCTTCCATTACTTGCAATCTTGAATGACAGTATGAAAGGCTACCCATTCTGTCGAGGGAGTGGTTTCACAAACAAACGCACTAACAGAGGAGCTCCCCTAGAAGATCCCCAAAACAAGAAGGGTGAGGATCAAAGAGGCTCCCCCTGAAGAACTAGAGCTTGTCCCCCTCCTTACTAAATATCGAAAAGTCAGCATCAAGACAAAGATGGGGTTTGACTACAGGGAAATCCTAAAAAACTTTTTGAAAAACAATGCGGATGACTTTGCGTGGTAACTTGAAGACATGTCGGGAATCGACCCTAATTTTATGGTACACCAACTCAATATTGACCTGAGCACAAGTTCGTGCAGTAGAAGCGATGCTCGTAGACACCACATGCAGCACAACCATTGCGGTGGAGGTTGGGCATCTATTTCAGGCGGACTTCATATGCGAAGTACACTACCCGTAATGGCTTTCCAACGTTGTTCTTGTTAAAAATGTCAATGAAAAATAAAAGGAATGCATCGACTTCATAAACCTAAACAAGGCCATCACTAAGGACAACTTTCTCCTCCCCCTGATAGACCAGCTCGTTGACGTGATCACTAGCCACGAAATGCTCACATTCATGGATGCTAATTATATCTAAATCAGGTTGAATGTCCTAGATCAATATCACACTTCCTTCGTAACCGATCGAGGACTCTACTACTATTGGGTGACACCCTTTGACTTGAAAAATGCATGAGCCACCTACCAAAAGATGGTGAACAAGATACTCGCGAAGTAGATTAGGTCAGAAAATAGAAGTATACATGGACGACATACTCGTGAAAAGTAGGGAAGCCAACCAATATGAAGCATATCTCAGCAAAGCATTCAGTATACTAAAGAGGTGTAACGTGAAGTTGAATCCTAGCAACTGCGCCTTCAACATTACCTCTAGAAAGTTCCTCAGCTTCATGGTCCCCCAATGAGGAAAAGAAGCGAACCCCAAAAGAATTTGAGTGGTCCTTAAAATGGAATCGCCTAAGAACCTGAAACAGCTATAAAGCCTTAACGGAAAGATAGCTGCCATAGACTGTTTCATGTCTCGGGCCACCCATAAGTTCCTTCCATTCTTCAAGATCTTGAGAAATGGCACAGTATGAGTGGACAAATGACTATGAGAATGCCTTCACCAAACTGAAATAATATCTTGCAATGGCATCCCTCCTATCTAAACCCGACCTTAGCGATGAGCTTTACTTTTACCTAGCCACATCTGATACCACAGTAAGTTCAGCACTTGTCAAAGAATACGACGGTCGCCAAGCACAAGGCAATGCTCAACGCGATAAACTTGCGCTCCCCTTGTCACTTTAGCTTGACCACTTCAACCCTACTTCCAAGCTCATCAAGTAATAGTTCTAACAAGTTTTTCATTGAAGCAGGTACTTTAGAAGCCTGAGGCATTGGAGAAGGTGATGAAATGCGCAATCGAACTCAACAAGTACAACATAGAGTATCGACCAAGAACTACCATGAAGGGGCAAGCAACAGTAGATTTAGTAGTTGAAAAGACGTCCGAAATGATTGTGACCAACGGAGACCCTGAGAGTTCCCAGGAAGCCTTCCTTGGACTTTGTTTGTAGACAATCTTCCAACTAGACGGACCCAACATTCTTTTCCTCCTTTTCCTTTTTTTCCCTTCTTTTTTTATGGCCTATTGGTCGGGGATCTGTGTCTTAACTAGTTGATGTATGCCTTGATAGACCTTGCAATTTTATTTTTTACAGATAACTTAATGAAATGTCACCTTCTTACATCTTTTTGACACGACTCTCCTTTCCTTTTATTTTAACCTATCGTTGAATGTGCGATTTGAATGCGGCTTGGTTTCCTTTTGAGTGTTGCAACCCATGGTTACCTCTACCTACATGAGTGTTTTTGTCCGACCTTATGAAAATGATTGTCATTATTGTGACTTAAATGTTTTTGCCTTGCCATTATTCCTTCCCCATCCTTGATGTTTTTTTTTAGAGAAATACCAACTCAGTGGTTAGGAGTGCTGCCACTAGGAGCATGAGTGTCCACGAACTACAATAGCTCTGTCACACACTCTTGTAGATACTAGTTATGCACCTTGAGGTGACGAATGTTGGAGCACCTCCTGCAAAGGGAGAAAGGGAGCCCAATCCTTCTTCCTTCGCTCCCAAAGAATAACCTCAAACTTGGATACCAAGTCGTCAGGTTGCGATTCTCTACCATCAGCTCGAGGTTCTGATCACGTGACTCCTTCTACCATTGGTGGTGCAGTCTGGACCACTACAATGCGATCTCCTAGAGTGGGCCCTTGAAATCACTTTACGTTTCATGCCCAAAATTTTCTCTTCATCTCATGTAGTGCATCCTGAATCACTTCCACTCGATGTTTTTTCAAACCAACGACATAACGGTTAGTAGGGGAATAGGGAGAGGGTATCAGGTCTTCTTCCATCCATCCTTTACTAGAGCAAGAATAAAATCGCCGAAGGAGTGGCTTGCACTTTCGGAAGACATTTCCTAAAAAAATGATGTGATGAGATTTGGAGATGGAGAATGGTGATGGACAAGTGCAAGCCCCTCACCCATCTTCAATAGAGATGTGGAAAGAGATCAATTGACATGCAAAAGCTATCCCTGAAGGTCGTGACCATTGGAAGTCCAACCGGCGCACCTGGAACCATACGAAGAAATGACTAACAAAGGGATATGAAACACTTGCAACTGTCGTAGCACTAAATTTGTGACAGTTAAAAGGACGCCTTTCGAAATCTAGAAATGACGCGTGTCCACTCGGATTGCGAGGTGCGAGCACACGACCTGATAAAACCGATAGTATGCGTGACACCTTTGTTCCTAAAAATTTGTGGCTTCCCCACCACCCAAGATAACATGTGTCCAAGCTCCAATCGAGCCACGTAGACCAGGCTAACAAGAAGCGAGTACACTACAGCTAAACCCGAGTGCACCGAGCCCAAAACTTGAGCGCACCTATTAGAGGGGCCAAGTGCACCTGGGCTTCCCGTACAAGAGACAACCGACGACCAAGGGACTGGCACCTTATTCCCAAATCACAATATACTCTAGAGGATTGTCGAGTACGACGTCAGGCTCCATTTGGCAGTGCACATAGGGAAGGAGAATGTCGGTGGTCCCACAACCCACTGACGCGACTTTCGACAGAGCACTACATCGGTGCTGGATGTCCGTGCACAGCTGTATCTTGAGCTAGGAGACGAAGACGTACATGACGCTCCTGTTGCACTTACGTGACACTAATCCAGAAGTTGGCATCAACAATACAAAATGTTAAATATAGTTTCAATTTTTTTAACATTTAAAAGTTTTCAATCTTAGTCAAATATTTTAATTTGGTTTTTTTTTTTTTAAAAAAAACTTCCATAAGAATATTTCATTACATTGAAACTATAAAACATCATGTAAAATTGAAACCAGCTAAATTATACAAAATATTCCTAATGTATGATTTTAGTTTTGCCCCTAACATTCAAAATTTCCAATCTTAATTCCAATCTTTTAATTTCCATCAATCATTCTAACAGAAACTTCTTATGAAGGGTTTTGAAAACGAATTAACTAATTGGATAAAACGTTAAAGACAAAACTAAAACAAACTACATAATTATGTATAATTGGATAGTTTAGCTCCTATAGCCATGATTCTTATGATCTTATGTTGTACACAGTTTTTATGAGAAAATCACCTTTGCAAACCTGTTGTGAAGCTCTGCAGTCCAATCTCCTAGTGTTCTGATATGACAACTTAAGTAGTCATCTCCTGGTGCAGAAGTGATGGTAAAGGGATGCCTACAAACAAACGGACACCTCAAACTCATAACCTTATCGAGTAAAATTTTAGGTTTCGCCATTCAACTTTTAGGATTGTGTCTATTTAATCCCGGTACATTAAAAAGCTTTAAAAAATTTGTAGTCCCTACATATATTCTAACATAGGCACGGTTGAACTTGTGTCTATGCTTGTACCATCAAAAACCTAAATCTATCCGAAGTCGTCCCGCCATGTAATTCTCAAAAAAATTAGTCACCATGCCACTCAAGCATTAAACTGATGGAATTAATTAATATCAGGGACTAAATAGACACAACCAGAACTTTTAAAAAACAAACGTAGTTATTACCATTCAAAACTTGATATATCTGGACACTTGATGAAAAAATACATTCCACTTTTATATCTGAAGACTTGAGGTTTGGTCATATATATGGCTAGCACATTCCCTGCATATATCACTGCCTGAAACAATAAAATATCCGATAAACACAAATAATAAGCTTCATTTTCGCATGGATTTTTAAATACAAAAAAGTAACAAATAAGGAAATTATAATGGATGATCATATCTGGAAAAAAATAATTTGCACACACTGATAGTTTTTTTCTCTAGTTTTTATACCATTGATATATCATTTATGTGCTAAATATATGATAACTAATATACGAATATAAAGTATATCACTGATATTTTATTTTCGTATCATTGATAAAGTATATTACTAATATTGGTTAAAGTTATATAATTTTCTTTTATATCAGAGTTATATCACATATATACCATTTTTTAATCGATCAGTATATCACTAATAATATATCTAAGATTAAGTACATTACTGACAAATATCATTGATACATATATAGTTTTATGCTATTTGTGCTGTTTTAATGAAATATTTTACCATCAACTAATGTAATATTATTTAAGTCAAATCTGCTATTATGGTAAATGCTTCAACAAATAATTATATAAAAATCTAACCTTAATGATATCAACGCTATGCTTGAGTTCGTTGACTGATGCAAGAAGCCTCTCGCTAGCATAGAGAGTCATTGGGAATGCTGCATACATCCATGTCTGCAAAAATTAAAATCATAATCACATACGGGTTTAAATAGTTTAGTTCCCTTTGACAGTGATTTCCTTTTTTATTTTATGTTTTTAAAAGTTATGCCTACTTTCTCTCAATTTCTTTGGTATGTTTTTCATTATTCATACAAATATGCGTTTGAATTCTAATTTAAAAATAAATACAAGAACTACCTTTTTTTTTAGTTTTAAAATTTTGGTTTAAATTTTGAAAACATTTTTGAAAAGTAGGTGAAAAAGTAGAGTTTATAAACTAAAATTTCAAAACAGTCAATTGAAAACAAAATGAATATCAAACATGATATTAAATTAATATATTTTGAGAGGCAAATCACATCAAATTAAAGATCTGTCTCTATTAGACTCAACAAAGCATTGTGGAGTTTGGGAAGAATGAGTTCCTAACCTGAATTCAAGTGCAAAATTGAAAGACCACAAACTGAGAGAGGTGATTTTGGTAACATTCTTGCCTCTGGTTTTTTATTTCTCCGTTTCTAATTTTTGAGACATAGGTGTTCGACAATCATTCCTTATTTCTCATTTTCAAGAAATGTTCTTAAACAACGTATACAAATTTTGGAAACGATTTCCTGTCCGTGTTCTTGTTTCATTCAAAAAAGACATAAAGTATAAATATTATTTCATCATTTCTTTACTTATAAAACACATCATAAATATGTCACAATAATTTTGATTATTTTATTTAAAAAGTTAATTTCCATGTAAAACTTTAATTTTTTCTTAATTCGAAATTTAAGAGAACAAGAAACAAGAAAGGGTTCTTAATTGTATCTTTTTCCTTCAATAGAAATGAAAAGAATAACAAAAAAACAAAAACAAAAAGCAACGGGTCAAACGTAGTTTCTCTAAGGTTAAACCACAAGTTTTGTCTCTTAACATTCAATATTATATCTAATAGGTCTCTCTAAACTTAACAAAGTGTTTAAGAAATTTATAAATTTTTAATTTTGTATCTAATAAGTTGCTCTTAACTTAAAAAAATATCTAATAGATTCATAAACATATCTAACCTTTTAATTTTGTGTCTAATAAATATATATGTTTAGTTTGTGTCTATCAAGTCTTCGAATTTTAAAAAAGTCAAATAGTTAGAGACATATTAATTACTTTTAAAGTTAAAACCTATTACATACAGCATTGAAAGTTCAGACAAAACCTTATAATCTAACATTCTTCTTTCATGAAAAACAAAACCAAACAAAACAACAAGAACGTCATCAAACAAGCTCAAACTAAAACTTAGAATTCGAGAAGCGAAACATACCGTTTTCAAGTGCCATTCGGAGGTCAAGAATAGGAAGTAGCCATGTATGATCAAGAGAACATAGGCAAAAACAAGCAAATGGTGAGAATACCAAAAGGCATTGAAGCCAGCCAAATGGTGCAAAGGGGCAGGCAACTTGATGACATTCCTTCTGAATTTGTGTGAGGCCAAAACATATGCAAAACCCATTATAATGAGCATCAAAATTCCAGAAACCCCAGTAATACTTGCCACCAAATCTACATAACTAGGCTGATGGTAGTGGAAATTAGGCCCAACAAGTGCCATAAACTTCTCTTTGGGGCATGAAATAAGCCTTGGAAAATCACAACTTATGTGCATAAACACATGAAGAAAAGTCCCAACAGTGATTCCCATTGAAATTATCTTGTGGAAGTTTATATTGTCATCAAAAGGGAAAAGGTTGCTCAGAAATGTGGACCTAAGTCTAGTGAGAGTCCCTCTACAAACTGGCAGTAGAATAAGGGCCATGTTGAACTTTAGGGTCTCAGCTGCACCCTTTGCTACACAAAGGCAGTACCCCATGATTTTGAATGCCTTTGTGTGCATGTACTCGTCATATTTGTAAACGAATAGCGCCACATTTATCGCTAGCCATGCTACAAAGACCCATATCCTCTTCCAATTCTCGTGGACGAGCTCGGCTATCCTCGACATGACACGGCTCACCGGAGTTCGGTATTTTCGGGGAATCATGGCTCTTGTTAGAGTGCATGACTTCTTAGTGATGGGCTTGCTGTTATTGTCTTCAGAGCCCATGACTTCCCTTAATAGAGTTTCAAGTTGTGATAGCTGCTTTTTGAATTGAAGAGAAAGATGATAATATGAAGAAAATACAAACAAATGTAGGAATTGTAAGGCCTGTCTGCTAACGTTCCCATACCTTGTTTCTTTATTTCTAATAAAGAAAAAACATAATTTCATTTGGTAAATATTTCTTGTTCTTCATTTTTTTTATTGAGAAAAGAAGGAAATTTGATTTTATTGGAAATGGAAACGAGAAACAAGAAACAAAAAAATATGTTTTATTTGTTTTTGAAATTTCTTTATAACTTGGGAATGTTTCTAAAAAAAATGAGAAATAAGAAACATAGATGGTAGTCAAATGCTCAAGTTTCTCAACAAAACAAAAAACAAAAAACGTTACCATAGTTTTTTAGAAGGACCATTCATATTACCTCAATATATCCAAGATGGTCAGGATCAAGCTCTTCCATGATCATAGATGCATAGTAACCTGCTTGGCCTTTAAGGTTTCCTAGTTTGTTTGCAGATGCACTCAACACTATCACCTTTTTCAACATAGGAATTAGCAATAAATTAGGTTAAATTATAAATTCAGTCCCCAAAACTTCAAATAAGGTTTATTTTATCCTTAAACTTTAAAAAAAATTTCAGTTACATACATGCTTAGTTCCTAGTTTTAATTTTATCAACAAAATGCTAACATATCGAGCTCTAGCTAACTGTTGGATACTAATGAATTAAAGAGTTTCTTTTGCCTACATACTCCTCTTGATACATTCAACCATTTAGTCGACAAATATATTATGTTGGAGATACACCGTTCGTTTATTTCAGTTATAAGGAGTATGTACTACAATTGCCTGTATTGGACTCTTTTCCCCTAATAAACATATATATTACGTCAACATTCCGCTAGTGGTGTTAAATGAAAAAATTACATAAAAGAACATAATATGAGAATTTTTTTTAAGTCAAGGATTAAATTTATAATCTAAGCAATAAATGAACAAGCTAGAGAAGTTTGTTAATTTGTCCTAACCTCCTTTACTTCTCCCTCAGAAAGCTTTCCATCGCCATTTTTGTCACACCTGGAGGACTATGAAATTTAATGATTCAAAGACTTATGCCAACAAATTAAAGAAGTAAAATAAAGGAATTAAAAGCAATGGTTTTTTCCATATGTATATATATATATAATTTTGCTTACATTTCGAAGAAAATTTGTAGGCGAAAATCCATATCTTGGTTAGTTATGTCTTCCCAAAAGCCTCGTAATTCTTCCATTGTAATCCCATTTGCTGCACTTAGTCTCCTTCTCCTCACCAAAGCATCGAACAATTCACCTGCAAAGTCCTTTGAATCTCCTCCCATTCCTATTTGTTAAAAAATTTAGGTTAAATTACAAATTTCGTGTACTTATCTAACATGCATGCATTTAAAAGAAACTCTAAAAGTCTCCGAACTTTCACTTTATATATTGTGACTTATAATTAGTCTCTATAGTTAAATCTACTAGCTTAACAACTATTATGTGACAAGCTGACATATTTAAGAATTTACTGGTAGGCTAATTTGTAATTTAGATAAGTTCACGTTTGTAAATGTTGAGATGACTAAACTAGATTTGTTAAGCCTGAAAGAGAGAGTTTTGGAGCTACTAAGATATAAAAATTAATAGGCATTAACTCTGGATTTCATTTGGCATATTAACAATTAGCATAATCACAGCCTAATTAGACATAGAAAATTTATTAAAAGCCTTTAAAGAGATTAAATACCTGCACCATAGAGTTCTAAATAGCCACAATTTAAGACTTTTAACGAAACTAAAGAGATACAACCAAAGACTCATACTTTACCGGTAGAACTTATGGGATCCATAAAAAACATTAGAAACTAAATAGAAACGCTTATCGTATCTAATAAAAACTTCTGCGAAACTAAATAAATACAAATTCAAATTAGAGATAAAAAGAGAAGAACATAATAAAATGTGTATATATACCAATGCATTGACCAAATTTGTCTCTCGAAAGCCTTCCATTAATAGCAAATTGGTTGAAGCGATTCTGGATAGGCCTCCAGGCATCGGCTTCGGTACCGGTGATGGGGCGATCCAGGAAACGGAGGCTCTTAAGCCCTCTTTCGGCCTTCGATTTCCTCCGCCCCAACCTCACCGCTGCCCGTGGCACCGCCGTATTCTCCATTAACGGACTCCCAAAATTATTATTATCGTTATTATTGTAAGTTATGGGTTGCATGTCGTCGTTGATAGGCACATCCACCATCACATCCACTCTCACCTGATCCAGAATCCATCTTGTAGAGTCTTCGTTCTCCTTCATGTTCTCCATGCAATTGTTTCTTTTTTTTCTTTTCTTTTCTTTTTTTTTTTTTGAATTTGTGTTTTTTTCCCTTGTTCTTGGTTTGTTCTTGTGGATGCACGATGATTGGAAAGGAGAGAGAGGGAAGGGGGAATACGAGGTTGTTTATTTGGTTGTCCATTTATAGAAAGGACATCGTTTTGTGGAAGTACAACCTTTTCGTGGAGTTATATGGTGAAGATATATATATGTTATTGATAATCTTTGCATTGGTTTTTTTTTTTTTTAATAAATAATGTTCATGGTTTTCATGTCACTATAATGAATATTTCCCTCCTATATATATATTATTTAAATCTATTACTTGTGTGTACAATTTTCAATTAAACCATGTGTCGTTAGCAATTTCTCAATAACACGATCGGATTTACATTTATTTGAACTTGTGTTGAAGAAATATATCAATGACAAAAACTTACCAACATAAGACATGAATTTACACTACTAGAAATTAGGTTTTTTCCGATGCAACAAAACGTCGGCAAAACATTTTCTCGACAAAACGACTTTGCCAGCAACATCGTTGGCCTATGGTCGTGGTTCGTCAAGAAAGCCCGTTGTTGATGTATTAATAAAAAAAAATGTTGGGAGAAACCCCTCTCTATCGACGTTGTCAAAAATGTTAGCAGAAGCCTTATCTATTGTGTCAATGTTATTTCGAAAAGCCAGCAGAACCATCTATGCTAATGTTTTGTTTACTCTTCTCGTGTGATGCTTTGTTTTGTTAGGAAATATCTTTTGTTTTTAATTTACTCGATTGCACTTAAGACCTAAAATTCATAAACCTAAAAACAGATTGTACATAAAATTTATGCATATATCTGTTTGGGGGTAGAAACCAGATTGCCACGCGAAGGACAGCGATTCGTTGCGAGGGGAGATGCCCCCAAATGAAGTTTCATGCAGCTCTACCTCGGAACCCTCCGAGATGGATGACTTCGCCATTGTCTCCACCATTAAGTTATATCAATACGAGTAAAAACGTCTGGGTTCGATATGCTCAAACCCGACAGTTCTGATCTTAACTCGACCAATGTTACCGCCTGTCATAACCCCTATCGGAGCCTAAACCTATAAATAAAGGGCCTCATTTCACCATCAGGTATCGAATTTCTTCTCGAACTTAATATTGAGTCCGAGATACTTACTGACTTGAGCGTCGGAGATTTTGTCCTCTTGTGCTGGTCTTCACAGTGAGTTCTCAATCGGAGCGAGGACCGAGTTTGAGCTCGGCTGAAGTTTGACGTTGTGCAAATCCTTGCATAAACATTTGGCGTCGTCTGTGGGAACGGACAATTTAAGCCATCCCGATAACCAATCAATCCGAGATGGTTCAACCAGCGAACTCTGCAAACTCCACAGATCAGAGAGGCTTGAATGGCAATAACGGTCCCCTGCGTGAGGCTGAGGGATTGCTGAAGATCAAGTCCGAGCAGAGCAGAAGGTTAATCCACCTTGAAGGTTGACTCGCAACGGAACCTGACCTTGCCCCTACTCATCCAAGACCTGCCAAGACTGGTCAAGGTCGAGGTGGGATCTCGAAAAAATCCTCGAATAGGATCGCACTAGTTGCAGATCCTGAAGTTCTCGCTACCCTCCAGCGGGAGCTTGATATGCGCAACCGAGTGCGCACCATAGAAGAAACTTACAATGAGATGATGCGGGCGAACCGAACTGGGTTCCACTCAAGGGTCTAGGGCGGGGTAGACGACCTGCATTACGACGGAGATGATCAAGATCCACCACTCCACCTTGACGACAACGTACGCGTCGGCAACAATGGAGGGGTCGACTACAGTCGGCAAGAGGACGACCTGAGAAAAGTCCTTACTGACAAGAAGAAGAACTCCGCCTCGTGCGGACTGGGTGCTTCTCCTTCTTGTTATCGGAAGTACTCCAATTCCAACTTCAAACCCAGTTTCGGTACAACCCCTTCACACTAAAGGGGGTGATTACGAGAGAAGAGTTCGACCTGATGAAAAACAAGTTTGACGCATAAGTCAAGGCATTTAAGGCAAAGTGCGAAAAGAAGGGTAACCCATTCGATGACGGCGAAATGGGCGAGTCGCCATTCACATCGGGTATCTTGGAGGTGTCTATCCCTCCTAAGTTCACGCTTGCCATGAAGCCCTATGATGGGTCTAACGACCCAAAAGATTATGTTGAGGTCTTTGAAGGCCTCATGGATTTTTAGGCGGCATCTGACGCGATCGTTCCAGATTGCCTTAACAGGGAGTGCTCGATTCTGGTATAGAAGGCTGCCCGCAAGGTCGATCTCGACCTACAACCAGCTGAAGAAAGATTTTATCAGCCAATTCTCTTCTCGGCACTATGATACGAAATTGGCCACGCACCTCGCCACCATTAGACAGAAGGAAAGCGAGACTCTAAGGGAGTACGTGACCCGCTTCCAGGAGGAGTAGCTCAAAGTCGCACACTGCTCTGACGATTCGGCCATGTGCTACTTCCTCACCAGCCTGACCGACAAGACCTTGGCAGTCAAGCTGGGAGAGGAAGCATCGTCCACTTTTGCTGAAGTCTTGCAGAAGGCTAAGAAGGTGATCGACAGACAAGAACTGTTCAGAACGAAGCTAGGTCGGACAGAAAAAAGGTTCGACCAGAAGAAGTCTAAGTAATCAGGATAAAAGGAAGTCTGATTCTAAGTCTGAGGACAAAGGATCATCTTTTCAACCATCTCAAGGCCGATCTGATTACCAAAGGTCGGATTCGGATTCCAACCAAAGAGGACCTTACGAGGGATACACTCGAACAACCATCCCCATCTCAGAGATCCTTATCAACATCGAAGAGACAGGGTTGAAGAAACTCTTCAATCGGCTTAAGAAGCTTAGAGGAGATCTAGAAAAGCGCAACAAGGACAGGTATTGCCGTTTCCACGGAGACCACGACCACGATATCTTGAGTTGTTGGGAGTTGAAGCGTCAGATTGAAGATTTAATTCAAGATGGATACTTCAAGAAATGAAAAGAAGGACAAGAGAGGAAGTGTTCAAGGATGCCGCCTCGGTGAGATGACCGACCTTCGGTCATAAATACCATTTTCGGAGGCCCAAGTGGGGGTCAGTTCGGAAACAAAAGGAAGGAGCTAGCCAGAGAAGCTCGGAGCGAAGTTTGCACCATTTAGGAGCAGAAGCCGACCTGCCCGATATCTTTCTCCGACTCTGACTTGGAAGGGGTCCACTTACCCCATAATGATGCCTTGGTAATCTCACCGCTGATCGGCCACGTACAGGTCAAAAGGGTGCTGGTTGATGGAGGTGCTTCAGCCAACATCCTATCCCTCACCACTTACTTACGTTGGGATGGACCAGAGCACAGCTCAAGAAGAGTCCAACACCCTTGGTTGGATTCGTAGGGGAATCAATCACCCCTGAAGGATGTATTGACCTCCCCATCACAATCGGCCAAGGTGACACCCAAGTCACTCAGATGGGCGAGTTCGTGGTGATTGATGGCAGATCAGCTTACAATGCCATCTTCGGACGGTCCATCATCCATTCACTTCGGGCCATTCCGTCAACCCTTAATATAGTCATGAAATACTCAATTCTCGACAGGGTTGGGATGATCCGAGAAGAACATAAGACATCCCAAGAGTTCTATACTTTGGCACTCAAAGGATCGGTAGTTTGTGCCTTGGAGAAGGAGGCAACTTTGCCAAGCCTGAAAACCCCACCCTCCGAGGACGAACAACTCAAGAACAACCAGCGTGAAGTGGCTGCACCCACTGAAGAGCCATAGCTTGTCCCTCTGCTCAGCTCGGAGAAGCAAGTGAGCATAGGCACCAAGCTGGGGGTCGTTGATAGGGAAAAGCTCATTTCATTCCTTAGATCAAACTCGGACGTGTTGCATGGCATATGAAGACACGTCAGGCACCAATTCAAAGATTATGGTGTATCGCCTCAACATTGACCCATCATTCTGACCTATTAAGCAAAAGAGAAGACCTGTAAATAAGGAGAGGAGTGATGTAATTGTCGATGAAGTAAACAAATTACTTAAAGCTGAATACATAAAAGAAATTATGTATCCCGAGTGGCTTTCTAATGTTGTCTTAGTTAAAAAATCCAACGGAAAGTGGAGAATATGTGTAGACTTCACCAATCTTAACAAGGCTTGCCCAAAAGATGGTTTCCCACTTCCAAGGATCGACCAGCTCTTAGACGCTACGGCCGAACACGAAATGCTCACCTTCATGGACGCTTACTCCGGATACAACCAAATTAAGATGCATGAACCAGATCAAACTCATACCTCCTTTATAACGGATCAAGGCTTGTATTGCTATAAGGTCATGTTGTTTGACCTAAAGAATGCAGACACAACTTATCAGAACATGGTAAACAAATGCTCGCCGACCAGATCAGATGCAATATAGAGGTATATGTGGACGATATGCTTGTCAAGAGCAAGCAGTCCAAGACGCACCTGGTCGACATGACCGAAACCTTCGAAGTTCTTCGCAAGTATCAGATGAAGCTCAATCCAGTCAAGTGTGCCTTCGGAATTTCATTTGGGAAATTCCTTGCTTTCATGGTGAACAACCAAGGTATAGAAGCTAACCCAGAGAAAATAAGGGTCGTGCTCGAAATGCAAGCCCCAAAAACCCTTAAGCAGCTGCAATGCTTAAATGGGAGAGTTGCTGCTCCAAATAGGATTTTCTCTAGGTCTACCAACAAGTGCCTCCCCTTTTTCAAAGTGTTGAGAAATAAGAGATCGTTCGAATGGACGTCCGAGTGTGAGGAAGCTTTTGATCAACTCAAGGTCAGCTCGACCTTGATCAAGTAAGAAGGAGTACGCCAGAGTCCGGTTTACTACACAAGTAAGGCCATTACCGAGGTTGAGACCAGGTATCCTTAAATGGAGAAGTTGGCTCTCGCCTTAGTCACCTTGACACGAAGACTCGTGCCGTACTTCCAAGCCCATACCGTGACCGTGCTCACAAACTTGCCACTAAAGCAAGTCTTCCACGAGCCAAAGACATCTGGTCGTTTAATGAAATGGGTAGTGGAACTCAATGAGTATGACATCCAGTTCGAGCCTCGAGCAGTGGTAAAGGGGCAAGCTGTTGCGGATTTCATAGCAGAACTCACGCTGCCACGTGCCCAAGCTTCTGAATCTGACCTGTCATAGACTATGTACGTGAATGGGTCCTCCAATGAAAGAGGCTGTGGTGCGGGAGTGCTCCTGCTCGCCCCAGATGGCATAAGCTTCGAGTATGTACCTCGAATAATGAGGCCGAGCACGAAGCCCGTTTGGCCAGACTGTGCATGGAAAAGAGGCTAGGAGCCAACCATATCTAGATTTTCAGTGATTCTCAACTGATCATGAATCAGATTAAGGAAGAATACCAGACAAAAGATCCTCGGATGGAGAAGTATCTGAGAAAAGTCAGGTCGCACCTCGCCCAGTTCCAGACTTACGAAATCAGTCAGATTTCGAGATCTGAGAATTCAAATGCTGACGCCTAGTTAAGCTGGCGTCTGCTTATGAGACCAACCTTGCATGATCGGTCCTAGTAGAAATATTGGATACCCCTTCCATCTTGGAGCCTTACCTGATGGAAGTCGATTCCCAGCCTCCATCATAGATGGAGCCGATCAGGGAGTCTTTGACAGGCAACGTGTCAGCAGACTCAAAAGAAACGAAGAAGATGTCACAGAGAGCAGCTCAGTATGTGCTCTGAGACTGATCTATGTACCGACGTGGATTCTCTCTACCTCTTCTCAAGATGGAAATTACGTCTTAAGAGAAGTGCATGAGGGCGTTTATGGCAACTACTTGGGGGCCAGGTCGTTATCGACAAAGGTCATTCGTCAGGGCTACTACTGGCCTACGATAGACCGAGATGCTAAGGAGTTCGGAAAATCGTGTGACAATTGCTAGCACTTTGCTAATATCATCCACCAGCCCCTTGAGTTGCTGACTTCGATCTCAGCCTCGTGGCCCTTCGCACAATGAGGAGTTGATCTTATCGGACCTTTTCCACTTGGCAAAGGACAGACCAAATACGCAGTTGTTGCTGTGGATTATTTCACCAAGTAGGCCGAGGCCGAAGCGCTCTCTACAATCACGGAGGCCAGGGTCACGACCTTTATTTAGATAAATATTGTCTGCCGCTTTGGAATATCTGATGCCATCGTGACAGACAACGGCAAGCAGTTCGATAATGCAAAGTTCAAGGACTTTGGCAAGAAGCTCGAAGTCATGAAGAGATCTAATTGCTGCGGATCTTGCCTTAGAATTACAATAAAGAAAAGACATAAGCATTAGTAATAGGAAGTTAGTGATACATACTGTTGAAGACACCTTTTCAATGTAGACACCAACGTCACCACAAAGTCTTCCTTGCTATCCTCTGGATATTAAGAACTCGATTTGTGGGAACCGTCTTAAAACTGAGAAAGGGATCGAGAGATTGAGAGAGAGATTGTTTGCTAGAGTTTCCAAAACTCATACAATTGATGATAGGTAGATAATGGAAGGGGAGAATCTCCCTTTTATAAGGGAGGAAGAGTGAGGAGGAAGTCACCACTTCCCCGCTCATCACTTTCCCCTTTTTTCTCCTTTTTTATTATTTAATTTAATTAAAACTATTTTAATTAAATCCAATTTAATTAATTACAAAATAATTATTAATTTTGATTAAATTAAATCTAATTTAATTTAACCAAATTAACCTATCACATTAATTTAATTAAATCATATTTAATTAAATTAAATTTAAATTAATCAACCATATTAGAATCAAGTTCTAATATCCTTCTCTCTTATAATTTTGAACCCAATTCAAAATTAACTTTATATTATAATGTATCAACATACATTACATTAATTGCATCTCATACAATTAATCTTAATTCCCTTTAACTAATTTGAACAATTCAAATTTTTTTCAAGACTAACAGTTCTTAACTATCCTTTACGAGCTGGCAATGAGACCTAATGGACCTACAGATTGGAAGCTCCAATGATACGAGATTAATTGATTAAACTCATTAACCATACTAATCAACATTCGTTAACTGTCGGTAAACTCCACTAAAGACCCACAGTTGCACTCTTCTCACTCTTGAATATTTTGCGTCCATGGATTTTGACCATTAATGATAAGTCAATCCTTCACGAGTGTTCGTAACCACAGTTGGGTCACATTACCGTTTTACTCTTGTGTTACATCTTATGCCTTAAGTACTGATGATCCTCTAATGAACAATCCGGTTATGGTCCAACCAATAACCAGAAGTCCCTCTCGGACCAGTAGAGGGTGGGACCTCTTGTTCAAGTCCTGAAGTCAGCAGTTAAGAGAACACTCATCTACTTACTCTAAAGTCGGGAAGGAGTGAATTCCATCTTGTGTAGTTATGTTCCCAGCTCCCACTTCGTCTCGTCCCTAAAATGGTTGGTATATTGAGTCGGTGACTCGGGCCACTCTCACCTATACAAATCAAAGGACGAGCCCTAACAGGCAAGAGTCCATAACTCACTCAGGATTGAGATTGAGTTACTTGGTCATCCTATTAAAATATTAATCTATTAGCTAACGAAGTTACAGCTAAAGATTAATTATTTCGCGATCCGGTCTTATATAAACTCATTGTACAGGATACCCTCACTCGCATGTCTCCACACGAACGACTTGGATCAAGTCATTTGTAACTATTACAAAGAGGGCCGTATCCATAATGTTACCAGGATAAGGTACTCAACCTTATCCATTACTATAGACCCTTTAGGTTACTACTAGAGCATTATCCACCTGTATATCGAATATATACTGTATATATATACACTGTACATCAAATATATACGCTGTATAATAAATATATCTTTATATCTGTTATATATTGTTCCAGTTACATGACATAACCTCAGATATTAGTTTATTGGATTTGGATTAGTGCAATTCTATCAATAATAACTTTATTGAATGAATATTTGTTTTATGTTTACAAACCACGAGTTTAGGGCATAAAACCCAACAAATCAGTCACATCTGTTTGTCCCCGGCTCATCCCAAAGCCGACGGACAAGTGGAGGCAATCAACAAGATTATTAAGCGTGGTCTCAAGCTAAGGCTAGACGCAAGAAAAGACAGGTGGGTCGAGGAGCTGCCTGCAGACCTCTGGTCCTACCGAACTACTCCACGTGAGTCCGCAGGCGAAACGCCTTTCTCCATGGCTTCGACTCTGAGGTCGTGATGCTAGTGGAGATCAGTATGCCCACTGAAAGAATTGACTATTACGAGCAAGCAAGGAACGATGAAGAGCTGCTCCTCAACCTTGACTTCCTTGACGAAAAAAGGGAAGCGGCTCAACTGCGCCTAGCAGAGTACCAAAATCGAATGGTCAGACATTACAACTGCAGCGTCTGGCCTTGGAGCTTCCAGATCGGACACCTAGTTCTTTGGAAAGTATAGAAGCATGTAGACACGCTGGAGTCGAATTGGGAAGGGCCATTAGAAGTCAAAGGCATAGTCCAACCTAGGACATATATGTTGGCCGACCTCGAGGGAAAACTACTCTTACATCCGTGGAATGTAGAGCACCTAAAGCGTTACTATCCTTAAAATGTGGAAATAGTTCAAAATTTATTTGAACTTGTAAAACTTTTTAAGGAGTAGTCCCAATAAAGGTCTCTATGTCATTTAATTTCATCTCTACTAAGGACTACAAATTCGATATGAAATTAAATGGGGGCCAGGTGTGGACCAAAACTTAAGTAAAAATTCAAACCTTTAGAACTTACGAGTTCAAAGTGCGACGTGCAACTGTGGGAACCTACGGGTTCAAGGTGAATGAATTAAAGTTGAAAGTTGACTTCATTAAAATCCTCGAAAGTTTGGGCGAGACGTATAGACCTCGAGACCCATTACATAGCAATAAAAGTTAAGAAAATAGAAAGGAAAGACAATGGAAAGAAGAGATAGAGCCGATCAACTGCTTTCGAGGTGCGACCCGAGCTCACCTTGTCAGGCTAGAATGTCAGGCTCCTGCAAGTCTACCAGCCCAGCCTCTTGGGAAGAAATTACCCAAGTGGCAGGAAGGCTTGCCCGGTCGACCTCTTGGGAGGAAAAGCTTGCACCTTTTCCTTCTTCGAGCTCGGCGTCAGAGACGAGATCCTTCAGGTACTGGTCCACTAAGCTTTAGGGGCCAGAAGTCTCGTTGGGACCTGATGCCCACTTCTTAGCATACCGCAGCTTGATGGGCTCGAGGTCAACCTCGGGGGCCACTTCCTTTACCCCCTTCATCGAGAGCTTGAGGCCTACATCGTTGAAGTCCTTGGCGAATCCATCGAAGTCAGGGTGCTGGCGAAAAGTCTCCTCTAGAAGCATCCCATTGCTGAGTTTGGACTTCTCAAGCTCCAGCTCGGGCCGAAGGTCCACCTCGCTACGCTCGAGCTGATCGTTGCGCTTCATGAGGGCAAACTTCTCCTTTTCCAAGCCCTTAGCCACAGCGTGGGCACCCCTCAGAGCCTCCATGTGGCGACCAGCCTCCGCCTTGACGTTCTTCAACTCAACCTTATAGGCCTTGGAGGTAGATTTCCATGCCTGTGCTTCAGCTCGGACCTCTTTTAGCTCCCCTTCCAAGGTAGCAGCGGTCTCTAGAGCAACCAAGGAGGCCTTCCACTCCTTTATGGTGAGGAGGTTGTGCCCGTCCAATTCGGTCTTCATCATGATGGTATTTTGGCAGGCAGCAGCATGGGCCTAAGGGTAAAGCAAAAAGCAAAGTGTTAGTCCAGCATTTGATGATGAATGGCACAAAACTAAGAGACAAACAGATCAGGCCTTACCTCGGTAGTGTAGTCAAACAATCGTTGGATGGCCGATCCAAGAGCGCTGACGAACTTGGAAGCACTTTTCCAACAGCGGTCGAAGCAAGAGTCCGACATCTCCATGGCTCTCTCCTTCACCCGAGTGCTTGAAGGTTCAATCTTGAACCTCATCTCGATGTTCGAGGTGCCACCCATCCTCGCCGTCGGGTCATCGACTAGTCTTCCAAAAGGGTTGTCCCGTGGGCCAACTCGAACCTTCTCAACCACGTCCTCGAAAGAAGCAGCCTTGTGCTTCTTCTAGAACTTTAGGATGTCGAACATTGACTGGGAAAGTTGAGGGACAGGTCTGATGGTGACTGTAAAACAAAAAAACAGTGGGTTAGAGTACAAAGAAGAACAATAAAAGGCAAATAAAGACTCTACTCTTTACCTAAGTTCCCAAACCTACGAGAGACGTTGTGGAAAGGCTGGTCAAGCTCGTCCTTGGCCAACCATGCTCCGTAGGTGTAAGACCATTTTTTGACCCACTTCTTTATGGAGGTCGGGCCTTTGAGGATGCCTTCCGTGCCTTTCCTAGTGCACAAGTAGTACTGTCCTGGCTTTCTAGAGATTCGTTTAAGCTAAGAGTTGGTCGAGAAGTTCTAACTCGTCTACCTCACGAAAGCTTAACCAAAATAGTACGGCTAAACTAAATACGACACCCCATCCGTTGGTGGCCACTTGAGCAGGAGCTAGCCCAGTTCAAGCTAGGAACTCTTGTGCGAGAGGATGAACAGGTAGGCGAAAGTCGTACTCGAACATCTTCAAGTACAAAGTTACGCATCCTTCCGGGGGGTTGTCTGCATGCTCCCCTTCCTCGGGAAGCCTAAGACGATGTCGTCCGAAATGCTATACCTCTTATGGAGAGGGCCGAGGTAGTTCTCCGACATCTAAAAAGGGAACTTCAAACCCTGACCCGAGATGGAGGTATCACTTTCAGCTTCATCGTCATTAGGAAACCAAAAATTGTTTATTTCCTCTTCCAGTTCGAAATCTAACCTACTCGCAAACTCCTCTACAGAGTCGGCCTTCTTAGGCGAAGGGCTCCGACTCCGAGCTACATTATCAAATGAACTACTACTAGACGAACTTGACGAGCTAGAAGACGTAGACATGACTCAAAAACATAAAATTACAAAACGAAAGCAGAAGTACGAGATTGACCGAGAGTAAAAAAGTTCTGAACTGTCCAGGTCAGACTCTAAGATTTCAGGAAGCGTGAAGAATGGATTTGAAGTCTTGGGGTATTTATAGTTCCCCGATATTCAATCTCGATCGAACACGTGTCCCAAAAGGAACGATCCAGATCAGAAGAAGCTTGAACGACGGAGGTACTTGAGAATGTGCCAAATGACGGTTCCGTTTTCAAGGCTTTCCAACAGTAATGTTTAATATCTCGAGTCCCGAAGTCGCCACGTGGATTGGTTTCTCAGGAAAACAACTTCTCTGTTGGATCAAGCTCGAACCTGGTAGAGAGGGGGTCAATGTTTGAGGGTAGAAACCAGATTGCCACGTGGAGAACAGTGATTCGTTGTAAAGGTAGATGCCCTCCAAACAAAGTTTCATGCAGCTTTACCTCGGAACCCTCCGAGGTGGATGCCTTTGCCATTTTCTCCACCATTAAGTTATCAATACGAGTAGAAACGTCCGGGTTCGATCTGCTCAAACCCAAAAGTTTCGATCTTAACTCCGACCAAGGTTACCACCTGTCGTAACCACTTTTGGAGCCTAAACCTATAAATAGAGGGTCTCATTTCACCATCAGGTATCGAATTTCTTCTCGAACTTAATATTGAGTCCGAGCTACTTACTGACTTGAGCGTCGGAGATTTTGTCCTCTTGTGCAGGTCTTCCCAGTGAGTTCTCAGTCGGAGCGAAAACCGAGTTCGAGCTTGATTGAAGTTTGATGTTGTGCAAATCCTTGCATAAACAATATCTATAATGAATTGTTAGCCATTAGTTTATACAAAAAAAAAAAATTACATTCAAAAGTTCCACAAAAGTTATAACATTAGTGAAGTAGTCCACAAAAAAAGTCACACCCAATCGACAAAGAGATTTCTAACTTTAACATCTATAGACTTTAAATTTGTCGAACCTTAGAGAATAACATAAAAAACAACCTGAAAAAACAAAGCAAGAATGATATCAAACTAGTAGCCCAAAAGTGTGTGACAAGTTAATAATAATAATAATAATAATAATAATTAAAAAAAAGTGCCTAAAGGGCCTAAAAATGTATCAAACTATCCTAAAAATGACCAATCGACATGTATTATATAAGTTAACTCAACCATCCTTGCTCACCCTAATTAAATGGCATGGCATCTAAAGTAACTAATAAAGTGCCCAAATACCCTAAACATTCTAATCACATTTTTTTTCCTTTTAAAATCAAATTACTTAGGATGTGCCGAAGGTGAATATAAAACACATGATCCACCCTTGCACTTCAAACTAGCCTAAAAATTTTCTAAGGGCCTACTCAACATGTATATGTATATAATTAAAGTTAACTTGAGCCACTCTAAATGACGTCTAAAGTAGTACTTTAAATGTGTCAATCACATTTCTTTTAGAATCAAGCTATTTAGGATGTGTCGAAAATGAGCCTAAAACATGTGACCCACCCTTGCACTTCAAACTAATCTAAAAAATTTCTAAGTGCCTAACCGATATGTATATGTATTAGGGGTGAACATTGATCGGTTGGCTCGATTCTCAGGCCTAAATCGACGCCGACCAACCCATGGTCGATTTTCAAAAATGGAAACCGACCGACCTTTGTTGCTGCTGTTCCACCGACCGACTGAACAGTCGATCAGTCAGTCAGTTTTCGACAAACCGACTGAGTTGGGCTATTGCAATGGCGAGACGACCGATGAAGGCGTTCGACGAGTGTGCCATTATTGTCGTCAAGAAATAAGAAGAAGATATGGTAAAGAAAATAGATCCAAAATGGTAATGGGAGAAGAAAGAAAGAATATCTAAGGAAGACGAAAGATTAACGTGAAGAGTGGGAGGAAAGATTTTGAGAGAGGAGAGAAAAGAGAGAGAGAAAGAGTAATAAATGAAAAGTAAATAATGAGTGATTTGGGGAGATGGGAGATGCGAGAGGAAAGAGAAACCATTAAAATAATATAAAAAGGTTGAGTGGTTTCAAGAAAACCATAGGGGCCCATGGTTTTTCTCAAAACCACCTCGGAAAATGCACATTTTCCCCAATCTAACATAAAATTGGTCGGTTCGGTCAGTTTTTCTTCATCCGAAACCCCCAACCGACCAACTGGTCAGTTTTACAAAAGGTAAAACCGACACTGACCGACCTGCAGCTGAAACCAACCGAACCGACTTGGTTTGATCGGTTCGGTTTATGGGGGTATTTCGTTCACCCCTAATATGTATATATATGAAGTTAATCCGAACCACCCTTACCCACCCTAAATGGCATCCAAAGTGGCTAATAAAGCGCCCCAGTACCCCTAAACATGCTAATCACAATTTTTTTTTCTAGAATTAACCTACATGGGATGTGCCGAAAGTGAACAGAAAACACATGACCCACCCTTTCCACTTCAAACTAGTCTAAAAGTTTCTAAGAATCTAATCGACATGAGTTATCCTAGACCACCCTTATCCACCCTAAATGGCATCCAAAAATATATGTCATGTTAAGGATGCCACATTGAAAAAGAAATGGACCTTGCAATGGTTTATAATAGACATGGGCTACTGATCTCACAACCTCTTGGTTGGAGGTATATGCCAATTATCGATGAGCTATGCTCGCTTTGGCAAGACATATTTGAAATTGATATTTAAACTTTTGTTCTGTATGATTTCAAACGTTGTATTTTCTATGTTTTGATTTGGTCTTTATATATATTGAGGTTAGCACTTATGTTGCATCTAAGCATCTTGTGTACATGATACTACATTAGTGGTTATGTGACATTATCCCTCTTGTCAATCTAACTACAAAAAGTCATGAGATTCATTAAAAGTTTTGTTGTTGTACTCGATCACATATTCTAGAGAATTGAAATAATAGCATTGTACCATAAGACATTCGTCTGGACACCTCCAAGTATGGATGAAGAGTACGTATTTTGCATCAATTAGGTAGCGACGGAGGCTATGATCTAGATCATGGAAATGTTTCCATAGTCATTTGCAAAGAAAAACTATGTTTGTATCACGAATCTTGCCAATATATCCAACGAGAATTAAGTGTGAACCCCTTTTGCAAGGAGATAAGTTGGAATCTGTCGCACCATATGGTTTATTAATATTCATGGGGTTGCACCATTAGGGGAGTAGCTCATGTCTATTATAAACCTATGCAAGGTCCCTTTTCTTTTCAATGTGGGATCCTTAACATGGCTAGAAAAAAAATTCGGTACTACGAGATTATGAATGTTCCATTCATTCACTATCTATCACGTCAGTATCATATTAAAAATGATGTGAGGTTCATCAACATTAATATGAATAATAAGATGAACAAAAGGAGCATACAATTGTAAATATTTAACGTTTTTTTATTACAATTTCTAATTTTTAATATTGGATTTTCATAGTGTCGATCCTCCAAGTTGTCAGGTCCAGTTATGGATGTTCATGGTGTGGAGCGGAGACATGGAAGCTTTCCACGTCTACATCCCCGTCCCCGCCCCCATTTAATTCTCCATCCCCTAAAATTTCCCATGAAATTTTGTGAGGACTGGGACGAGAATCGGGTTCCCCAGTTCCCCACAGGGAATTTTTCCTTGTTTATTTAAAATTATTTATCAATTAAATAGATTTTTCTAAAGAAATTAATTTCTAACTAATTCCTTAATTTCTAATGATAAAACTTGCTTTACATAGTCTAATCCTCCTCTATATATATATTGGGTGGATGAGTTGAGAAGAATACATTTTTTTTAGTATATGTATTATATATAGAGAATAATAAGACTATTTTAGTGTGTGTGTGTATATATATATTGAAAAAAAAGTGAGGCGGGGCGGGGAACGAGGAACGTATACCATATCCCCATCCCCATTTACCTGGTGGGAAAAACTTCCTCCATCCCCGTCCCACGGAGAATCTAAACAGAGATTCTTTGCCCGGTTTAGGCGAGCTACACCTAAAATTATTTCCTGAGTATGAGCTACTATGAACTGATTGATGTAGGATCCAATCTAATCCCATAAGACTTCTCTTGGTTTACCACTTACACAAACCTCGTCAAACCTTCCCAACACATAGCTAAAAATATACCAAATATATCTTTAGAGAGAGCTTCCCAAAACCACCGTAACAGATCCGACATAGAATTGAAGCCCCCAAGCTGATGCATATATAGGAATTGCGTCTCCTCTCACAATTTTTTATTCTGCTTACATCTCCAAATAGATAGGGGCTTTCAGCCACCCCATCACATCTAAAGCATCTAAGATTCACTTCCATTCCTCGTCTTGGAAGGGTTGATCCCGTAGGAAGGAAGTCTTTAAATGCTTTCCACTCGACCACTTTCATTTTGCTAGGAATGTTAAGCGACCACAAATCCTTCCACCATTGTTCCATCACCTGAGAATTCAACTGATCGCACCGGTGGCCAACTGATACCCATTTTTCACCGTATAATTATCATCCTGTAGTGCCATAACAACAAGTCCTTTATCCTTCTCCTCGAAAGCGGAATGTTGAGAATTGAATACACGTCCTCCTCATGAAAACTAGATGAAATCTCATTTCTGTCCCACCCACCATTTGGTAAAATAAGGGAGGAAACTTTCTGATCAGCAACTCACTTAAAAGGAAACGTAGTATTGTACAAATGCTTTACTCCCAATCATTCCAGATAACGCTTGCATCCTTTGTATTATCGCGGATGCTAGCACAAGGAACCTGACCTAGGCACTCACTTGTCCTTTTGGATAATAATTTGATCACCATTTCCGACTCTCCATCAGATACCTTTAAAGAGAAATTGCTTCCCAAATAATGCTCTTCCAAACAAATGGATCTGTTGCCTTGCTGAAACTTTTAAAAAGGAGCAGTCATCAAAGTATTTTCCTTTTTGAGTAATAGCTAGGAGCAGTTTGGACATGATTCGCCAACCTTGTTTTGCCAAAAGAGGCTTGTTAAAGAGCTTAGGATCCCAAAAACCAAGGTCACTCTTAAATTTTGAAACACATATAGACTTCACCCAGTGTACTCGTTTCTTGTCCAAATCTTGTCCCCACCAAAACTTATGTTGGCCTTTTGCACCTTAATCTCAAATTAATTAATTTTAATTAATTAATTAATTAATATTTTGATGATAACAAACTTAATTTTGTTATTTGACAATTTTAGTGTTTTGAAGTGTCAACAGTATAGAGCTCGAAACAACGATTCCAACAACTATTAGATTACCCAAATCAGAGCTCAAACGGAGAAGTTACAGTCAAATGAAGTTGAAATAATAAATTCCCGAGGTGGATGACGTGGCAATTGAATCCTACATGGACGAATAGAAGAGGACATGTGGCGAACTGAAATTTTTAGTTTATAAAATAAATGGGAAAAAAAGAGAAAAAAATCAGAAGAAAAGAAATGAAAAAAAAAAGGAAAAAAGAAATTTAAAAAAAAAAAAATTCTTACCGTTGGGTTTTTTAAAAAGAAAAAAGAAAAGAAAAAAGTTGTTGGAAGGTTGATTTATATATATATTATATTATATTATATTATATCATTATTATTATTTTATTCAATGGTCCAAATTCAATTTCGATTTCAAATTTATTTTCAATTTTCCTCCTCTATTTAAACATCCTTCTTCTCCCAAATTTTTACATCTATTCTCTCCCAATTTTCTCTCCAATTTCTACCTTGTTAATCTCTCCTCAAAGCTTCAATTTTTGTTCTAAATTATTGAGGGAGATTTTATTTGAGAGATATTTGAGCTTCCAATTTTATTTCTCTTAGCCAAATTGAGGGTTTTTATTTGTAAGAATTTTTCTTATAAATTTGTGAGCAAAAATTTGTATACCCACTCTTTGAGAGAGTTTGTAAGTTTGTTCTCAAATTTCAAATCTTGTAAGGGTTGCTCTTGAGCCCGAAAAAGAGTGTTCTAATAGTTTGATCCTAAACCGTGAAAAGGATCGGGTTTCTTCTTGCTCCCAGAAAAGGAAAACTTTGTATCGGTTTGACTCCTACAGTGGAAAGAGTCAAGTTTCCTAGTGGAGCACCCAAGAGGAGCTTGGGAAGTGGAGTACGCCGGTGTTGCCGAACCACTATAAAATTTCTGATGTCATTTTCTCTAACTCTACTCTATTTAATCTTTGCAATTAATTTTCTTTTTTACAGATTGCATGAAATTAATTGTTCGAATTTGGTAATCATGTTTATGGTCAATATTAATATTTGAATTATTTGGGTGGTGGAATTAATTAGGGTGTTTGTATTTCTAATTTGTTGTTTAATTTTGTGTTAAAATCATTTTTCATAAAAAGTTTACATAATTGTTTAAATTGGGCCCACTGTAGTAAAAAGTTTATAAATTGTAATTAAACCCTATTCACCCCCTTTAGGGTTGTCATACCGATCCAACAAGTGATATCAGAGCGAGTTGTCTTGTACCGTTAATGTGGGCATATCACCAATGAGAACTCTCGCTTGTGTCTGTGTCACCGAAGCAGGACTCTTCGCTCATTGGTGTGGGTGAACCGGTACAGACGGCTGCCTGCTACTCTGATAGGGGCACCATTGTTTGGTGACATAGGTATGATAAGAAACAAGTGGTATCAGAGCGAGGTTTCGCTCTTCTACATAAAATATTTTTCAAACTTTATTTTGATACTAAGTATCTTGTTAATTTTTGGAAAATTATTTGAAAAAGTTAATTGCTAGAGCTATGACAACTTTAGATTTTCTTCAAAGTCAATGCATTAATAAAACTCCTTTCTTTGATGGTTGAAAGTATGATATTTGGAGGCATAGAATGAAAACTTTTTTGCTTGCTATTGATTTTAATATTTTGTATGTTTGTGAGAATAATTTATCAAAATCAAAATTAAGTGATGAAATGATTTATTTTAATTCTCAAGCCATAAATATCATATGTTGTTCTTTAGATAAAAATATATGTGATAAAATTTCACATTTTACATATGCATATGATATTTGGAATTTTCTTGATAATATGTATAGTGTTGAAAATTATCCTTGTACTACTAATGATTTATTTGATGTGAAGGAGAATTATAATTCTCAAAATCAAGAAAAATTGCATAATGTGGAAAGAGAAAAATGTGATGTATCCTCCTTGTGTTGATGGCTCATTCGGACAATGAGAGCGATCTTGAAAGCAATGACGATGAGGTAATTCATAAGCCCCCAACTTTTGATGAATTATGTAATGCATTTGAAAGCATGCAATGTGATTTAGAAAAAGTTAGCTCTAAATATATTACACTATGAAAGAAGTATAAAGCATTGTCCATTGAAAATAAATCTTTGATAGATGAAAATACTTGTTTGACAAAATAGAGCTACAAATGATTATGTATTGCATGATGATGGTTGTGATGAAAAGCATGTTTTGAATGATAGGATTAAATTTGTTGAAAAAGAAAACGAAGATCTCAAATATTTAGCATGTGAATTAAAATTTGAATTAAATGATTTGAGAAATAAAAATGAGAAAATGGAATTTTTTTCTTTGCAATTAATGGATAAGATTGCTAGCTTGAAACAAGAAATTGTTATGTTGGAAACTAGCAATACATCTTTGGAGAAAGAGAAAATTTCATTTATTGACAAAATTAAATTTCTTGGAGCTTGATGTTTGTGAGAAAAATTATCTTTTGCATGTTCTTAAGGAAAAAGAATCACTTGCCATTAAAGGGCTTGAAATTGCAAAAGAGTGTATTAAGAAGTTGACAATAGGTACTCAAAGATTAGATAAAATAATTGAAGTAGGCAAACCTTATGGTGATAAGACAGGTTTAGGTTACATAGATGAATGTTCTACTCCTTCAAGTTCTAAAACTATTTTTGTTAAAGCATCACCTATTGTGTCTAAGCTTAATATGCCTAATGTTGTTTCTAAGAATGCTAAAACTAACTTTGTACCAATTTGTCATCATTGTGGTATTGAAGGTCATATTAGACCTAAGTGCTTTAAATTGAAATATGCACAAACTACTTCTTCTAGAAAAAGTTTTTTTCAAAAAGCAAAGTCTCACAATACTCCAAAAGAAAATTTTCCAAAAAAAGTATGGTGCATAAGTTTGTTGAAAGAAATAAATTTTTGCACAATGTTAATTGTTCCTCATGTGGCAAGTATGGACATAAAGTTTATTCTTGTTACTTGTCTAAATCCAATGCTTTAAATGTCAATTCAAATGTTAAATTTATGCCTAAACATGCTTATGTTGTACCTAAACATGAAAATGTTAGAAATATGCATGTAAAATCAAAATTTGTACCTACTTGTCTTTTTTGTGGAGTTAAAGGTCATATTAGGCATAATTGCTTTAAATTAAATAATGCTCCAAGAAATAATTTCTCCATGAAAAGTAGAGTACAAAATCAACATGTTAAAAAGTCTAATGTTGTGTCATGTGGCAAAACTAGTCATAAATTCAATACTTCTTATTTGCCAAAAATGAACACTAAAAATATTGGAAATAATTTGAAATGGGTTTCAAAATCTATGTTCACTAACAATGACCCAAGAAATGGGTACCAAGATCTTTTGGTTGAACTTTCTTTTTGTAGGTATGTTTTCAAGAAGCAAATGGTTGCTTTGGACTTCAAATTGAAATTAAATTTTAAAGGAACAACATTATGGCTTGCTTGAAATACAACCAAGGAAAATGACGTATTTGGTATCTTTATCCTTGTTGTTATTGGGATTATTATGCTTTTGATATAATTTATGGAATTATATATCTTTGATGGGTTATACAAGTTGAGATTAGTTTCTTAAATTTTATTGTTTATTTGAATCAAATGCCTTTGAGTAAATTGAGAATATGTTTGACACTTACGTCTATTGATTGATTATTTATGGGATTAGTGAATTAATGCTCTGGAGTAAATTGCAAATATTTTTGACATTAATCTTTTTACTTGATTATTTATGAATTAGTGGATTAATGCTCTTGAAAGTATGTAGTAGATTTTGTTGAGATTATCCATAATATTTATTGCTCACTATTTAAAATATTTGATCATATATCATTGAGAAATTATTGAATATCTATGATATTGTGGATATTGAGATTTGAGAAATATTGTTCTTGATAGTTGAGATATATTGTTTATTTCTCTTGAGAAGAAATGTGTATTGTTTTGTTTCTTAGATGAATTTAATTAAAGTGTTTAGATGTTTTTTTTTTGGCATGAAATATGTACTTAGTCTATTAAAAATAATGTGAGTATATTCTTTGTTTATTCTCTTGGAATAAATTATTTAAATACTTTTTGGTCATAATCTATGTGCTCTCTATGAAAATCAATTTCAAAATTTTGCTCATGGTTGAAATTTGTTTGTTTTGAAATTTTGTTTAAAAAGGGTTGTTGAATGTATTTTCATAGGGGTAGTATTTATGAAATATGTTTTTCTAAAACTTTTGTTAGCTTGTTGCTCAAAACTATTTGATTGATTCTTGTGATTTTCTTTGTCTATATCTGATTTAACTCTTTTGTAGAGACATAAGTCAAATTAGACCTATGAGCAAGTACCATTGGTATCAATGTTTGTTTCATTAATGTTTTTATGATGTCATTTGCTTAATTTAATTTGTAATACTTTTTTTGGTGGTATAATTGGTGATATTGTTATTTTGACAAATTGATATTAATGTTGGTTTTTCTTTATCAACTGGTGTTTATTTTCTAACATTTGATATTTTTATGTCATGATGGTGTCTTAAATCTTGCATAGATTTGTTGTTAATTTTTTTGTTAGATAAGTTGATAAGTTCAATTGAGGGTATTTTACATGTATGTGTGTTCACACGAAATTTCCGGAGAAATTATATTTCGTGGAGTTGAACTTTTATATTTGTAGTATGTGTTGTATGGTGGATCCAATCTCTAATCTTTATCCTCTGATTCCTTCTCTCGAACTTGATGTGAAGATTGAGATGCTTGTTCTTGAATTCAGATTGAAGTTCTATGTTCTTCGAAATTCTTCAAGTCTTCAAGTCTTCAAAGTCTTCAAGTTTTCAAAGTCTTCAGGTTGGTCTTCGAATCTTCAAGTCTTCAGACAGTCTTCAATTTTGTGTGAATTTTCTCAATTATGAAATTTTGAACCTTGAAAATGAATGAGGTCCCCTCTATTTATAGATGTTTCCATAGGCGAAGGTGGGGTGGGCCATTGGGCTTGAATAATTTTGGGTCAAGCTCAATTCTTTAAATAGATTTATTTAAATTTAAATATTAATTCACCTTATTTCATTGTAAATTGGGTTTTGGGCCAAGTTTGTCAACCAAATCGATTCCAAGCTCAATACTCATATGATCCAATTACATATTTTAATTGTCAAATTATCTTTAATTTTAATTTAGGGTTAATATATAATTAATCTCTAAATAAAAGAGATAATGACGTGGCCGTTTATGATTGGCCCAAAATTTATGGTTCTACAAATGCCCCTTTTTGAAATTTATGCCAAATATAATTGTGGCTGAATTTCGAAAATATTGTGCAATCAAAAAGATGAATTTAAGTCATAATTTTTAAAAAATATTAATCGTGGACCAAGATATCGTTGTAGGTCCAACTAACAATAATTTTGCACAATTTAAAATCAGACATCTGAAATTTATTCATTGAAATTTAAATTATCTTTAGAAGTTTTTTTTTTTTACTTTGAATTTAATTTAAAAGTCAAAATATGATTCAAATTCGAATTTGGGATGAATTTGAAAATTTTGGAATTTATCCAACTTTAAATTAAAAACGTTGGATTTTAGTTCAAATTTGAATTTTGGCTCAAATTTGAAAACATGAAATTTTTTTCAACTTAATTAAAAAAAATCGGAATATAATTCAAATTCAAATTTGGGATGAATTTGAGATTTTTTTTTTTAATTTACCCGAAAATTAAGCTGAATTATGGTTCAAATTTGAATTTTGGATCAAAATTGAAAATATGGAACTTATCCAACCCAATTTAAATGTCAAAATATAATTCGAATTCAAATTTTTGAATTTATCCAATTTTAAATTAAACGCTGGATTTATGGTTCAAATTTGAATTTTGGATCAAATTTGAAAATATGGAATTTATCCAACCCAATTTAGAAGTCGGAATATAATTCGATTTCAAATTTGGGATGAATTCAAAATTTTTGAATTTATCCAACTTTAAATTTAAACGCTGGATTTATGGTTCAAATCAGAATTTTGGATCAAATTTGAAAACATGAAATTTATCCAACCCAATTTAAAAGTCGGAATATAATTCAAATTCAAATTTGTTATGAATTCAAAATTTTTTGAATTTATCTAACTTTAAATTAAACGCTGGATTTATAGTTCAAATTTGAATTTTTGATCAAATTTGAAAATATGGAATTTATCCAACCCAATTTAAAAGTCGGAATATAATTCGAATTCAAATTTGGGATGAATTCAAAATTTTTGAATTTATCCAAATTCGAATTCAAATTTGGGATGAATTCAAATTTTTTGAATTTATCCAACTTTAAATTAAACGCTGGATTTATGGTTCAAATTTAAATTTTGGATCAAATTTGAAAACATGAAATTTATCCAACCCAATTTAAAAGTCGGAATATAATTCGAATTCAAATTTGGGATGAATTCAAAATTTTTTGAATTTATCCAACTTTAAATTAAACGCTGATTTATGGATCAAATTTGAAAACATGAAATTTATCCAACGTAATTTAAATGTTGGAATGTAATTCAAATTTTGGATGAATTTGAAAATGATTTAAATTTGATATCCAATCAAATTTAGAATTTGAATTTAAACAAAGAATCCTACTTGGGAGCTGATTTGAGTTAAAATCCCACCAGATTTCAATTTCGAATTTGAATAGGAATTCTATCTGAGTTGGGATTTGATTTAGGTCAACTTAAGAATCCAACAAATTTCCAACCATCATTTGAAAAATGAATAATATTTGTGTTGGGATTTGATTTGGGTCAAATTTAAATTAAGAATCCAATCTAATTTCCAACCATAATTTGAAAAATAAATCATATTTGAGTTGAGATTTGATTTATTATTCTGGTTTGAACTCCAAATTTTTGCCTATAATTGAGCCTTCAAGTGCATTTGTAGAAATACAGCAGAAGTCCAGTGAAAATGGTTGGCTTCAAAATTTCTTCCCTTACTTTTTTTTTTCCTTAAATTATTGACTTCTAGATTCACATTCTTCCTTCTTTGTGCAACTTTGGATTATCATCGAGGTTACCCTCCTCTGTTCGTCCATCATATTTCCATCAACAAAGAGTAAGAAATTTATTCTTACTATTTCTACGAATTTTTCAATCCTTTAACACTTGTCGTATTCTTTTTTTTTTTTTTTTGACTTTTCTTTACTGCATAGAGCTTTTCAAATTTTTTTTTTTAAATTAACACCTCCCATGGGAGGATTTTCAAAAACTTTTTTTTTTAAATAACACCTCCCTGCTAATCGCAGGCAGTTTAAAAAAAACCTGATTTTTAATTTTTTTTTTTTAAATACCTCCCTGCTTTTAGTTTTGTTTTTTTAATTAATAATTCTATTTTAATAACCTCTCGGTCGCATGGTAGAGAATGTTTTTTTTTTATTTCAAAGTTTTTATTCTTTTAAAAACTCATTTTTATGTTTAATAAAAAAAAACCTATTTCAAAGTTTTTTTTTTAACTCTTTTCTTTTTTTAATTTTTTTTAAACACCTCCGACAGGGAGGCTTTTAAAATTTTCCTATTCTTTTAACGAGTTTTTTTAAACTTTTCATTGAATTTTTTTTTTCAAACTCCATTTTCAACTGAAAGTCTTTCTCCCGACATTATTCTAACAATGTTTTTTTTTTGTTAGGAGCCCACTTTATCTTGTCACTTCTTCTATTGGAATTGAGATATCAATTTTCGCTATTCATACAATTATCAGGTTTGTCCTTCATCTTTTGTTTTTTTTTTTTTGCTTGTTTCTCTCTCATGCAGCAAAAAATACTCTAATGATTAAAAAGACCACAAAGACCACCTAATTTGGTGAAGTATCCCTCATGGTTACCTTCCTTTCGAGGATGACGCCTATATAGGGATATTGCCCGGCTCACACATCCTCACAGGACAAGGCCACCTAATTTGGTGAAGTATCCCTCACGGTTACCATTTTTTTGGGGATGACGCCTATATAGGGATATCGTCCGACTCACACATCCTCGAGGGACAATGCCACCTAATTTGGTGAAGTATCCCTCACCGTTACCATCCTTTCGGGGATGATGTCTATATAGGTATATCATCCAGCTCACACATCCTTACGGAACAAGGTCACCTAATTTGGTGAAGTATCCCTCACGGTTACCATCCTTTCGGGGAGGACGCCTATATAGGGATATCGTCCGGCTCACATATCCTCGCGTGACAAGACCACCTAATTTGGTGAAGTATCCCTCACGGCTACCATCCTTTCGGGGATGACGTCTATATAAGGATATCGTCCGACGCACACATCCTCGCGAGACAAGGTCACCTAATTTGGTGAAGTATGCCTCACGGCTACCATCCTTTCGGGGATGACGCCTATATAGGGATATCGTCCGGCTCACACATCCTTGCGAGACAATGCCACCTAATTGGTGAAGTATCCCTCACGGCTACCATCCTTTCGGGGATGACGCCTATATAGGGATATCGTCCGGCTCACGCATCCTCGCGAGACAAGACCACCTAATTTGGTGAAGTATCTCTCACGGTTACCATCCTTTTAAGGATGACGCCTATATAGGGATATCATCCGAGTGGCTACAATTTCTTCACCAACGATCAAGCAGCTGCAATTTTTTTCCACCAAACTGCAACTTTTTTGCTAACGATCATGCAGCTACAGCTCTTTTCCCAAAGATCAAGCCTTCTTTGCCAACGATCAAACGGATGTAACTTCTTCGTCGACGATCATGTGAAGGTCCAGTTTGGTGGATGACACCTATCATGGGGAACAAAACCTAATTTTATGGTTTATGCCCCCAGTGATCATCCTCTATTTTACTGCAGAGCTAGCCTTAAAAAGGGTTGATCATTGTATCGTCACCCTTGGTAAGGTAGTACATATGCGTCTTGCAGCGTCACTATGGCCTCACTTTTTTTTTTTTTTTTGACTTGGATTGAACTTAAAGTTTTCTTTAAGTTGCCTACATACCCTTTTAAAGAAAGGGATTAAGCATAACGTAGTTCAGATACAAGATGTCTTTTTTGGGCCATTCACCTTTTAAACTCATGCGGGCCAAGAGTATCATGCAGTTTAGACTCTTACGATGAGGAGTGTTTATATTTCATATGCTTTCATTTTCATCACAACTTTCATCACATCCTCCATTTTTAGGACTGGTTGAGATGATGAGCTTTTGTTTTATTTTTAAGGAACCTTCTGTATTTATGAGAAGAGAGAATCTTCTCTTCATACGGGAAGGAACAATACTGTGAATTTTCTTGTCATCATTTACTTCACCAAATGATTTCGCCTTCACGATATTCATTGTTTTTTCAAATTGATCGCCTATCACTTATGAACAATCAAAAGCAGATGTCGAAGATTGATTTTTCTTTGACGTGGAGATGCTTAGCCTTTGAAAGACTGAAGGTCGCATGGAGATGGAAGTAAAACATTGATTTTCTTCTTTTGTTGTGGCCATACTCATCCTCTGGAAGACCGAAGGTCGAGTAGTTGAAGGCTTGATGCGATCGAAGACAGAAGTCCTTTGCTTAGTTATTTTAAAGTTGTCAACCTCTTCCACATTTATGTAATGTGAACTTGCAAGATTTTCTTTCTTCTTTTTGATATAGAAGAATTTTTTTGGGAAAATTTCTTTTAGGGTCGTCGATATCTGGGGTCGAAAGTAGTCTTTATTTTCTTTCCTCTCTGATTTAGGCTTGCTTGAATCATTCTTTCCTTGGTGTTCATGCTCTTTGCTGAGCATAGATGACATCTTCTGAGCAAAACTTTGTTTTTGTTTCTTCCAGCGAGTCACAATAGCCCAGTTTTTCTTTCCCTGATTGACGGATTTGACAACATCTTTAATGACATTTCTTGAAGTCTTCTGTTGAGAGTGAACAGATATAGGCTTCAACGTTCCAAATTTGATCAAGTTTATCCCCTTATTGTAGAATAGACTTTGAGGTGTTTGGCTGCCTATATTTGTTGTTACTGCAGCATGATTTGATTGAGCTATTTCATTGAAATCTAGCTCAAACTTTCCTTCTCGAGCTAATTTTAGGATATGCTCTTTTAGAACAAAACACTTTTCCACTGGATGACTAATAACTCGGTGGTACTTGCAATATTTTAGATTATCAACTTTACCCATTTCTTCTGGCCGTATACACTCAGGAAGTACTATCAGTCGTGTTTCCAGTAGTTGTTCCAACATATAAGGGATATCAGAATCAGGAAAATGATAGACTTTTTCTTATCTTACCTTCAAGCTTAGCCATCTTTTCCTATTTCCTTGTTGCTTCTCAATTCTCTTTCCTTTTATTTTTGAAAACAACTTGGGAGAGATTGTGTTTACACCAAAAGATTCATTTGAAGTTTTCTCAACACTTTTGCTTTCTTTCTCTAAGTCCAGCACTAAAGAATCCTTACTTCCTCGATTAGCAATGCTTAGCTCCATATCGTGAGCATGAGTTTCTAGCTCTTCAAAGGTGCGAGGTTTTATACCTTGAAGGATGTAAAGAAGTTCCCAATGCATACCTTGAGTGCATAATTCGACAGCAGATAGTTCAGTAAGCCTATCTTTGCAATCAAGACTTAGAGTTCTCCATCAGTTGATATATTCAACAACCGGTTCGCCTTTTCTTTGTTCGGAGTTCGTGAGCTCCATCATGCTGACGGTTCTTTTCGTACTGTAAAAGCGATTTAGGAATTCTCTTTCAAGCTATTCCTAACTCTCGATCGTTTCAGGCTCGAGATCAGTATACCAGTCAAAGGCATTTTCCTTTAACGTTCCGACAAACTGCTTGACCGTTTTCCTTTAACGTTCGACGAACTGCTTGACCAATTTATCGCCTCTTGTACCAGCATTCTCACAAGTTTCGACGAAGTGAGCAATATGTTGTTTGAGATTGCCCTTCCCATCGAGATACTGGAATTTTGGAGGTTGGTATCCAGCAGGCATTCTCAGATCATTAATCCTCTTAGTATATGGCTTAGAATACAAGACGAAGCTTTGAGAAGGTCTGCTGTATTGCGCTCTGATTGTGTCGTGATCATATCTTGGAGCTGCTGAACAGACATCGAAGCAATCGAAGTGGAATATTGCGATTGATTTTCTTGAGCGATAGTCTTTCCCTTATCATTTATCTTGAGAGCAGGGCTTTGGCTCGATCAGCAACATCTCTGTTTTCAATCTGATTCTTTAGGAAAGCGATTTCATAATCTCTTTCTTCAACTGTCTTCATCAATTCAGCGAGCTTCTTTTCCATTTCAGCTATTTTTTCATCCATAGTGGTTGCATTAGTCATCATAATAGAGACAATGTCAGGATTAGGATCAAACAAGGGGTTATGATTAACAAGAAATTTATCTGTGATAGATGTTTCTTGCGACATCATTACTTTGTTTGCAACAACAGGAGGAGTTTGATGTTCCCGTAGTTCGAATTCATCATAGCAACCATATGTGATATGACCCATATGAAGGTTACTCATGTAAGCAGCTGTTGTAGAAGCCTTTTTAAATTCCATTGATTTTCTAGAAAAACTTTTAGTCTTGAGAAGGAGATGAGAGGTAGAGATTATCCCACTTGGCGTGCCAATTTGTTCACTCGAAATTTCCGAGAAATTATACTTCGTGAAGTTGAACTTTTATATTTGTAGTATGTGTTGTATAGTGGATTCAATCTCTAATCTTTATCCTCTGATTCCTTCTCTCGAACTTGATGTGAAGATTGAGATGCTTGTTCTTGAATTCAGATGAAGTTCTATGTTCTTCGAAAGTCTTCAAGTCTTCAAGTCTTCAAAGTCTTCAGGTTGGTCTTCAAATCTTCAAGTCTTCAGACAGTCTTCAATTTTCTATGAATTCTCTCAATTATGAAATTCTGAACCTTGAAAATGAATGAGGTCCCCCCTATTTATAGAGGTTTCCATAGGCATTGGTGGGCAATTGGACTTGAATAATTTTAGGCCAAGCCCAATTCTTTAAATGAATTTATTTAAATTTAAATATTAATCCACTTCATTTCATTGTAAATTGGGTTTTGGGTCAAGTTTGTGAACCAAATCGATTTCAAGCCCAATACTCATGTGACCCAATTACATATTTTAATGGGATTAGTACATAGATGGTCTATTTAAGAGACCTAATTACATAAAAGGATTGAAAGTACTAGAATTTACACTATTGTCTAACATAATTCCCAAAATAGATGGTACCCATAATAGAAATTACTAATATATCCATCTCAATATTAAATCATTAATAAAATATGAAATTGGTAAATATTTATTAAGATATATGAAATCCCTAAAATCAATCAAATTCAAAATTCAAAAATTGGGATTTTTAGAAACCCAGGATTTCGTAACCTCTTCATCTCTATTGTTTTTTCCTTCTTCACCACTGTGACAAAACCTTTTCTCCATCATCAAGCTTCTGGTCGCGTTTCTGAAGAGATATCTCCGGATGGTGCTTCTCCGTTTTCTGCAGAAAATATCTCCGGCGGCCTCCGTCGCATTTCAGAGGGCAACATCGTCATGCTTCCTTCGTCTCCGGCGGCTACGTCGACTCATTACACTGTAAGTTCTAATTTCATCTTCTTCCTCCGTCGCATGATCAATCCAGCCCGTTATGTCCACTTATACTGTATTTTATGCTATATTTAGGTTTTAATTTTGCACAGAACATTGGAGATATAGTTCTTATTGTATATTCTAAAATTAGGTTTCATTTTTTTGACAGAATATGTTGCTCTCCGGTTTCTTATATCTCAATGTATCTGCTATTATCGTTTATAACAGTGTATATTTGAGTTTATATAATATAGTGATACAGATTAGGATATATAATATATATCTACATAAA
Source organism: Momordica charantia (assembly GCF_013281855.1). Classification (NCBI taxonomy): domain Eukaryota; kingdom Viridiplantae; phylum Streptophyta; class Magnoliopsida; order Cucurbitales; family Cucurbitaceae; genus Momordica; species Momordica charantia. The sequence continues at coordinate 10,425,547 of NW_028275161.1, forward strand.
AGTATCTCCATATATACCGGTGAAACAATTTCCATGGAAAATCTAATAGGATATATAATATATCTCTAGTTTACAGAGGATTTTCGGTATTAAATTGGTATATACAAGTATATTTTTCTTTATTCGTTTTTGTTCTTAGTAACGTATGTATGGTGATATATATTGTTTAGATAAGGATATATATTATGTTTATGCAAGGATATGCACAACAGTGTATTTCTGATTGCAGCTCGAACTCGGCCCCCGGACCGATCTGAATACTTGGGCGGACCTGCACAAAAAGGTGAGCACTCCGACGATCAAGCCAGTACAGGTCGGATTCTTAGTTTAGTTCGAGGTCGGAAATCATCGTACCTGATCGTGGAGTGAGGTCCTCTACTTATGGGTGGTAGTCCCGCTAATCTCGCGACGGTTACACCCGGTAGTCTCGGGACCGTCGGTTACACCCGATAATCTCGGGACCGTTGGTTACACCCGATAATCACGCCGCTGACAGCAGCTCACATCGGCCCCTACCGAGCTTCTCGGTAGGTCGGACCTTGGCCAGGTTCACCTCGGCCCTCATACTTAGCATCCATCAACGCTAACGGTGGTGATCTCGGCAGTCCGAGCTGGGCATGACTCATAAGTCATCTTGGAGAACCAATAGGGGTCCTCCACGTGTCCAGGGTATTCTTTCCCCAAACATATTATATCTCAAGATTTATGTATCTCGATATATACGGATGGTGATTTAAAGTTAAAAATATATTGGATATATACCGTTAATGATTTACATCAATACATATGGATAAATTTTATATCGCATAAGGTTTAGTCTATGTTATGTCAAATATATTATATACTCAATATGTTATAATTTATACCAAGTCACGGTAATAGAAGTGCTCTACCTATATGACATTTATAAAAGTACATTTACTTACATGGGTATAAATTATATACTACTTAATAGGCGTTTATACATAATTGATAGTAGATTTCAATAGTACAAGTATATTATATACCCATCTATGTACTAATCCCTATCTTATAATAACAAAACAACATGAACATAATTTATACCCATAAATATGAATAGCTAAAATGTAATTTAAAACAATATAGTAATAGGAAGTGCAGAAATAATGTGACATTGGAAAAAACTGTGATATTAACCTGTAATCATAAGAAATAATAAAAATATGTAATTGCTGGAGGCGTGAATGACTGTGGAAAAACCAGAATTCATGTTTTGAATGATGAGTGGCGCGTGTAGCATACTGTGTTTTTTTTTTTTTTGAACAAGTGCGAATGTGAGAGGAGTGCAGAAAATTTAGATTACCATTTTGAAACATTGTAGCACCGTGCACTATATCAGAAATCGAAGGGAAAGTGTTCATAGCACCGTAGCAGACGACAAGGATGTTGTGTTGGGTAGTGAACGAAGAAGAAAACGGAAACAATGGAGGAGAGATGAAAAACGGAAGAAAAAACGAAGAAGAAGAAAATCGAGGGATTTGGAGAAGAAAACGGAAACAATGGAGGAGAGATGAAAAAAATCATTTTTTAGGGATTTTGAGGAGAGAATTAAGGAATTTGAATTGAGATAATATCTAGGGCCCACATTTATTAAATGATTGTGATATTAATTTATGAAAATAACAATTTTATATTTCAAAAAATCCAAATCCATTAATAAATGAAAATGCAATTAATAGGGGTAAATTCGGAATTAAATGAAAATCCTACCTGCAGAAATCTAAAAGTGTAAATTTATAGAAATTTAGACATTTATGTAAATAAGTTTCTAAAACAGCCCTCCGAAAATATTATCTCTATTTTAATTGTTAAATTATCTTTAATTTTAATTTAGGGTTAATATATAATTAATCCCTAAATAAAAGAGATAATGACGTGACCATTTATGATTGGCCCAAAATTTATGGTTCTACAATGTGATTTATTGTGCTTAATCATGATAATTAAAATTGCTCTCTTGGAATTATACTTGTCTTATGCCATATTTTATTGAATGAAAATTTTGTGGAATATTTTGATAATTTGTTTAAGATAGATTGATATACCATGATTTATTTTTAATATATCTATCTTGTGCAATTTGTTAAGATGATTTTTCTTGGATTTAAAAAAAATCTTACCGTTGGGTTTTTAAAAAAAAGAAAGAAAAAAAAAAGGTGTCAGCGGCGCAGGTGGCTGAATTAAAAAAAAAAAGCGCCGTTGGAAGGTTGATTTATATATATATATTATTTTATTATTATTATTTTTATTTTATTCAATTAAATTTCAACATTTCATTTTCAACGATTAAAGATCCAATGGTACAAATTCAATTTCGATTGCAAATTTATTTTCAATTTTCCTCCTCTATTTAAACATCTTTCTTCTCCCAAATTTTTACATCTATTCTCTCCCAATTTTCTCTCCAATTTCTACATTGTTAATCTCTCTTCAAAGCTTCAATTTTTTGTCTAAATTATTGAGAAAGATTTTAGTTGAGAGATATTTGAGCTTCCAATAAATGGGAGGACGAGCTAGAAGAAAGACCTTCAAAATGAAGAAGATTTCATTGGACACACCAACAAATTTTATCAATCTTGAAGACCAATGAACTACCAACAAAGGTCAAGAGGAGTTGCGGAAAGGCCAAGCGAGTGGCCACATCTCCAAGACACGTTAAGGACATACCCCAAGGACACGCCAAGCGCCTTGCACGCGCCATCACACGCCCATTCACGACAGCGCCCACATGCCCTTGCCCACACCTGGCGCTAACCTCCAAGCACCCTCCCAACGCCCGCACGCTCACCCTGTCGCCAGCACCAGCGCACTTGCACGCGCCCTCGTATCGCCCCCCGCACGCCCTGCCACCATCAGAGTGCGTGCGCCATGCCACCAGCCCCTCATGGGTGACCCCTCCACATGATGCCGCCACCTACCATGGGTGCCCACCATTTGGCACCAATTCCCTTGCTTTGCCGTCCAGGTGCTGGCAAGGCAAAAGAATTAGTATCGTGGAGCATTTCCGACCTCGAGCATAGTGAGTATTCTATTTGCCCAAAGTAACGACTGCAAAGGTAATCACTCTAACTCTTACCTTTCTGGTTGAAACCATCTCTGCTGCTAGTAGAATTCTGAGCAATGGCATGTTGTAGACGTCTTCTTGCCTCAACTTTCTGGTTATGCTAGCATTTGTGCTCTAACCACGACCACACAATCATCTTGGAGACACCACACTTCCTCAAAGCGGCAGATTCTCCTCTAGATCTTTCTATGGTGGGATTATAGAATCAATATGGAAGGAATTATAACCGAACATGTGTCCCAAAAGGAACGATCTAGATCAGAAAAAGCTTGAACGACGGAGGTACTCGAGAATGTGTCGAATGACGGTTCCGTTTTCAAGGCTTTCCAACGGTAATGTTTAATATCTCGAGTCTAGAAGTCGCCACGTGGATTGGTTTCTCAGAAAAACAACTTCTCTGCCAGATCGAGCTCGAACCTGGTAGAGAGGGGGCCAATGTTTGGGGGTAGAAACCAGATTGCCACGTGGAGGACAGTGATTCGTTGCGAAGGGAGATGCCTTTAAACAAAGTTTCATGCAGCTCTACCTCGGAACCTTCCAAGGTGGATGACTTCGCCATTGTCTCCACCATTAAGTTATCAATACGAGTAAAAACGTCTGGGTTCGATCTACTCAAACCCGACAGTTCCAATCTTAACTCCAACTAAGGGAACCACCTGTCGTAACCCCTGTCGTAGCTTAAATCTATAAATAGAGGGTCTCATTTCACCATCAGGTATCAAATTTCTTCTCGAACTTAATATTGAGTCCGAGCTACTTACTGACTTGAGCGTCGGAGATTTTGTCCTCTTGTTCAGGTCTTCCCAGTTTGTTCTCAATCGGAGTGAGGATCGAGTTCGAGCTTGACCGAAGTTTGACGTTGTGCAAATTCTTGCATAAACAATATCCATAATGAATTGTTAGCAATTAGTTTATACAAAAAAATAATAATAAATTGCATTCAAAAGTTCCACAAAAGTTATGACATTAGTGAAGTAGTCCAAAAAAAAGTCACACCCAATGGACAAAGAGATTTTTGACTTTAACATCTATAGACTTTAAAATTGTCGAACCTTAGAGAATAACATAAAAAAACAACCTGAAAAAATAAAGCAAGAATGGTATCAAACTAGTAGCCTAAAAGTGTGTGACAAGTTAATAATAATAATTATTATTATAATAATAATAATAATAACAAGTTAAAAATAATAATTAAAAAATGCCTAAAGGGCCTAAAAATGTATCAAACTATCCTAAAAAGGACTAATCAACATGTATTATATAAGTTAACTCAACCATCCTTGCTCACCCTAATTAAATGGCATGGCATCTAAAGTAGCTAATAAAGTGCCCAATACCCTAAACATTCCAATCATTGTTTTTCTCCTTTTAGAATCAAATTACTTAGGATGTGCCGAAAGTGAATATAAAACACATGATCCACCCTTTGCACTTCAAACTAGCCTAAAAATTTTCTAAGGGCCTACTCTACATGTATATGTATATAATTAAAGTTAACTTGAACCACTCTAAATGACGTCCAAAGTAGCTAATAAAATGCCCAAGTACTTTAAATGTGCCAATCACATTTCTTTTAGAATCAAGCTATTTAGGATGTGTCGAAAATGAACCTAAAACATGTGACCCACCCTTGCACTTCAAACTAATCTAAAAAATTTCTAAGTGCCTAACCGATATGTATATGTATATATGTGAAGTTAATCTGAACCACCCTTACCCACCCTAAATGGCATCCATAAGTAGCTAATAAAGCGCTCAAGTATCCTAAACATGCTAATCACAATTTTTTTTTCCTAAAATTAACCTACTTGGGATGTGTCGAAAGTGAACATAAAACACATGACCCACCGTTTCCACTTCAAACTAGCCTAAAAGTTAAGAATCTAATCGACATGAGTTATCCCAGGCCACCCTTATCCACCCTAAATGGCATCCAAAAACATATGTCATGTTAAGGATCCCACATTGAAATGGAAAGGGACCTTACATGGTTTAATAATAGACATGGGCTACTCCTCTCATTGTCAATTGGTTTTGAGATGCATCTAGCCCAAGATTTGTGAACCCAAAAAATGCACCATCTTGAGGAGGCATATTAAGGATCTCACATTGATAAAAGAAGGGACCTTACATAGATACCATTTCACAAACCTCTTCTTCTATTGGTGGTTGGATCCTTCTAAGACAAGTACTTATTTCAATTTTAACCTTTCATTCAGCATTTATTGTTTAAATAAGTATAATCCTAAATACATAAAATTTAGATTAAGAAATATTTGAAATTGTTATTTAAACTTTTGTTCCGTATGATTTCAAATGTTGTATTTCCTATGTTTTGATTTGGTCTTTATATATATTGAGGTTAGCACTCATGTTGCACCTAAGCGTCTTATGCACATGGTACTACATTAGTGGTTATGTGACACTATCCCTCTTGTCAATCTAACCATAGTTCAATGGGTTAAGACATATATTTTCAATCAAAAAGTCATGAGATTCAGTCAAGGTTTTGTTGTTGCGCTCGATCACATATTCCAGCGAATTGAAATAATAGCATTGTACCATAAGGCATTCATCTGGACACCTCCAAGTATGGAGGAGGAGTACGTATTATGCATCAATTAGGTAGCGATGGAGGCTATGATCTCGATCACCGAAATGTTTCCTTAGTCATTTGCAAAGAAAAGCTATGTTTGTATCACGAATCTTGCCAATATATCCAACGAATTAAGTGTCAACCCCTTTCAAGTTGATTCCTTCTCAAAAGAAATTTCTTATTTGTCCTTGGATGTCCTTGTAAACCTTGCAAGGAGATAAGTTGGAAGGTTGTTAAGAACCCTTTTTTTTCCTTTTTTTTTTAATTAAATATGTCGTGCTTCTACCATCCTGAGTTTGGTGACCAATCACTTACATTTATTCCTCATGATTCTTTCGGAGTGTTGGGCTCTGATACCATATTAATATTCATAGGGTTCCATCTCAAAACCAATTGGTCATGAGGGAGGAGTAGCTCATGTCTATTATAAACCTATGCAAGGTCCATTTTCTTTTCAATGTGGGATCCTTAACATAGTTAGAAGAAGAATTTGGTACTACGAGAGTATAAATGTTCCATTCATTCACTATCTATCACGTCAGTATCGTATTAAAAATAATGTGAGGTCCATCAATATTAATATGAATAATAGGATTAACAAAAGGAGCATACAATTGTAAATATTTAACCTTTTTTTTTTAATTTCAATTTCTGATTTTTAATATTGGATTTTCATAGTGTCAACCTCCAAGTTGTCAAGTCCAGTTATGGATGTTCATGGTGTGGAGCGGAGACAGAGAAGCTTTCCACATCTACATCCCCGTCCCCGCCCCTATTTAATTCTCCATCTCCCAAATTTTCCATGAAATTTTACGAGGATTGGGACGAGAATCGGGTTCCCCAGTTCCCCATAAGGAATTTTTCTTGGTTTATTTTTTGATTATTTAAAATTATTTATCAATTAAATAGATTTTTCTAAAGAAATTAATTTCTAACTAATTCCTTAATTTATAATGATAAAACTTGCTTTACATAGTCTAATCCTCCTCTATGTATATATTGGGTGGATGGGTAGAGAAGAATACATTTTTTTAGTATATGTATTATATATAAAGAATAATAATATTATTCTAGTGTGTGTGTATATATATATATATATATATATATTATATATTAAAAAAAGTGAGACAGGCCCATCCCCGTTTACCTAGTGGGAAAAAACTTCCACCATCCCCGTCCCACGGATAATCTAAATAGAGATTCTTCGCCCGGTTTAGAAGAGCTACACCTAAAATTATTTCCTGAGAATGAGCTGCTATGAACTAATTGATGTAGGATCCAATCCAATCCCATATAACTTCTCTTGATTTACCACTTACACAAACCTCATCAAACCTTTCTTTACTTCTAGCAAAATATAGCTAAAAACATACCAAACATATCCTTAGAGAGAGCTTCCCAAAACCACCATAACAGATCCAACATAGAGTTGAAGCCCCCAAGGTTGCTTACATCTTCAAATAGATAGGGGCTTTCAGCCGCCCTCCAAATCTAAAGCATCTAGGATCCACTTCCATCCCTCATCTTGTAAGGGTTGATCCTATAGGAAGGAAGTCTGTTTGGGGAAAGAATACCCTGGACACGTGGAGGACCCCTATTGGTTCTCCAAGATGACTTATGATTCATGCCCAGCTCGGACTGCCGAGATCACCACCGTTAGCGTTGATAGATGCTAAGTATGAGGGCCGAGGTGAACCTGGCCAAGGTCCGACCTACTGGGAAGCTCGGTAGGGGCAGATGTGAGCTGCTGTCAGCGGCGTGATTATCGGGTGTAACCAACGGTCCCGAGATTATCGGGTGTAACCGACGATCCCGAGATTACCGGGTGTAACCGTCGCGAGATTAGCGGGACTACCACCCATAAGTAGAGGACCTCACTCCACGATCAGGTACGATGATTTCTGACCTCGAACTAAACTAAGAATCCGACCTGTACTGACTTGATCGTCGGAGTGCTCACCTTTTTGTGCAGATCCGCCCCAGGTATTCAGATCGGTCCGGGGGCCGAGTTCGAGCTGCAATCGGAAATACACTGTTGTGCATATCCTTGCATAAACAAAGTCTTTAAATGTTTTCACTCGACCACTTTCATTTTGCTAGGAATGTTAAGCGACCACAAATCCTTCCACCATTGTTTCTCGATTTACTCCAAATCATTCCAGATAACACTTCATCTTCTGTATTATCGCAGTTGTTGGCACAAGGAACCTGGCCTAGGTACCCACTTATCCTTTTGGATAATAGTTTGATCACCATTTCCGACTCTTCATCAGATACCTTTAGAGAGAAGTTGCTTCCCCAAATAATGCTCTTCCAAACAAATGGATCTGTTGCCCTGCCGAAACTTCTAAAAAGGAGTCGTCATCAAAGTATTTTCCTTTTTGATTAATAGTCGGAGAGAGTTCGGCTTGGACATGATTCGCCAGCCTTGTTTTGCCAAAAGAGGCTTATTAAAGAGCTCAGGATCCCAAAAACCAAGGTCATCCTTAAATTTTGAAACACATATAGACTTCGCCCAATGTACTCGTCTCTAGGTTACATTCATGAATAAAGCCCTTAGGGAGCCTAAAACATCACATTGCATATGTCAGAATAGCTTGTACCATTGCCTTTATAAGAATATCCGAAAAAATCACCTTTCCACCCTTGGAGATATTTCCAAATTCTATTGGTAAGGAACGAAAACGACTGATTTTTCTTTCGTGATAGAGAGGTCTGGAGGCCAAAGTACCTTTCATGGCACTGGACTCTACTGATTTGGAGAATTCGAATCATAAAGTTTGCTCCTTCTGGACTTATATTTGGGCCTAAGCAAGTGGCCGACTTTTGAAAATTTATCTCTTTGCTAGTCAAACAAGAAAAGAGATGTAGAGCGTCACTATTACTCTTGCTTAGTTTCAAAGGAAAGGAGACTGTCGTCAACAAAAAGCAAATGTGAATAGGAGGGCTCATTTTGGCAATCTAAAGACCATCAATAGCCCTTCTCCATTGTAAAGACTCTAGAATTTTGGAAAGAGCATCACCTTGCCGAAGTCCTATTCCTGGCCGAATAAAGCTTCTATGCTTTCCATTGAGCAAGAAAGTGTTAGAAACCGAGGATAAATGTCTCATGATAAACTCCACAAATTTTGGATCCATCTCGATAGCAAGTAAGAATCGATTGGGAAAAGACCTCTCAACCCTATCATGTCTTGCTCATATCAAGTTTAAGTGTCGCCCATCCCTTGTTACCATTATTTTTTCCTTTTAAACAATGAAGATTCTCATACCCCAATATCGCATTGTCCATAATCAAGTAGCCTAGAAAAAATGCACTCTGGTTGGGAGCAACAGTTGCCTCCCAAAATTAGCTTCAGTTTTGCAATAGACTTAGAGATGATTTTATAAACCACATTACATAAACTTATCGAATGGTAGTTGGCCACATGCTTAGCAACTTTGACCTTTGGGATGAGGACAGTCGTCGTATGGTTCAAGCTTTTCAAGCTCGCACCTCTATTTAGGATACTAAGTATGTTTCAGTGACCTCAAAGACCATAATATGCCAGTATTTCTGGAAGAAAAGGGTCAGGCACCTTGGAGGGACTTATATGTTCCACAACCAGCTCAATATCATGTTAGCAAATTGTTCATATCCTCCGTGATGTAGGGAATCACATCCTTATAGAAATGATCTATTTGTTTTGAATTGTCTTAGCCCCTAGAGGTGAACAGATTTTGGAACTAAAAAAAAACCACTTCCTTTGTCTCTGAACACCAGACGTCATTTGATGTGATCATAAATAGCTCCAAACTCCAAGAACCAACCTACATCAACAAAGAGGACGAGCTAGAAGAAAAACCTTCAAAATGAAGAAGATTTCATTGGACACACCAACAAATTTTTTCAATCTTGAAAACCAATGAACAACCAACAAAGGTTAATAGGAAGAGAGGAGTTGAGGAAAGGCCAAGCAAAGTGGGCACATCTCCAAGACATGCTAAGGACATGCTCTAAGGACACGTCGAGCGTCTTGCACGCGCCATTGCACGCCACGCACGACAGCGCCCTCATGCCCCTGCCCACACCAGGCGCTAACCTCGCAATGCCCCTCAGCGCTCACGCATGTTGCTAGTGCCTGCGCGCTCGCCCTACCACCAGCATCCGTGCACCCGCACGCATCCTTGCATCACCACCCGCACGCCCTGTCTGCCATGCCAGCGCGTGCGCCATACCGCCGACCTCCCATGGGTGCCCCTTCAGCCACCCACCATGGGTGCCCACCCTTTACCACCAATTCCCTTGCCTTGCCACCCGCTCCATGAACAATTTAGGAAATTGTTTTCCTTTTTTGTTTCAAAACATTTGTGGGATTTATTTTATTTGCATTTTAGTTTTAGCATGTTTTTCAATTTTATGAAAGATTGTTTAATTTTTATTTTTCATAGAATTTAGGATTGTTTTTAATTTACAATTTTTCCTTGTAAAGGTCATGGGCCTTAGCCTATAACCCCCAAAATATTGATTATGTGTGGTTGAACTTAGGATCTCATATTTTACCCTCAGAGCATGCTTGTTTGACTGGTCATCAAACTCGTGAAGTGTTTCGGACCTCGAGCATAGTGAGTATTCTATCTGCTCAAAGTAACGACTGCAAATGTAATCCCTCTAACTCTTATCGTTTCTTATTGAAACCATCTATATGATTGGATTCAAGTGGCTAGTGACTCGAGTAATCCATACGTGTTGCATATTACCATTTTGGTCAAAATTACCATCCATCTTATTTCGCTTCTTCCTTTGGGAAGCTTTTCGATGGAACCATGTCGTATTTCGGTCACCCAATTTCAGCCAATCAACTCTACTCTGCTGCTTTTAGAAAACTTCCTCCTCATCGAGCAGCAATGGCATGTTGTAGACGTCTTCTTGCCTCAACTTTCTGGTTATACTAGTCTTTGTGCTCTAACCACGACCTCACAATCATCTTGGAGACACCACAGTTCCTCAAAGCGTCAGATTCTCCTCAGGATCTTTCTATGGAATGAATTATAACTGCCAATTTCAACATTTATTTCATTATTACATAACAAACAAAGGCCACCGCTCCGGCCCTTACAACTTATCGCAAAAGCAAAAGTCAAAACCATTGTCAAAGCCTAATTGTAATTGTAAAGCCTTTGATTTTATTTCAAACCAAACTTTTTTTCTTTTTTTTTATTTCCATGTTTTATTTTAAACTTGCTTTCAACTTCTTAATTCAAAATTAATTTCAAGGCACAAATACTTGTTCGTCCATGTTCCAAATTTATCGTCTCAAAATTAATTATTTTATTTGTGCCCATCTTTACTTTTTTTTTTCTCTTCTCTTTGTTATTTTTAATAATTTTTTCGTTTGTTATTTTAAAAGGATTTATTACACTAAAAAGTAATATCAAACTCGACCAAATTAAGTATTGTGTGATATATGTATAGAAGTTGTTTGAGTCCGAAATTGATTGAGCTCAGACACGATTTAGATCGGTGTGCTCAGGACGAGCTATAGCCAATAGTCCCGCACCTCCCTTGAACAGTTCTTGAGACCTGCAAAACAAAGTTAGCACTCCGACGAGCAAGTTAGTTCTAGTCCGAGCTAACTTGCCAGAGTCTACTTAAGATTGCGTACCTTGCAAGGGTTTCTATTTATAGAAACCGAGCCCGACAGGGATTCTGACACACCCTAAAATCGCGGCGTGTTGTCGGGTACGGAAGAGACATTGTTACGGACTCCATCTCACCTCGGCTCTACACTATATGTCCTACCCTATCCTCCAACCTGCGTACTTCGGAGTCAATTTCCATGTTTCGACTGCGCGTTCATACAATCCACCTTTTCAATCATGGCACGTGGCAGGCTAGGATTCGCCTCCAACATTGGCCCCCACTTCGGCGGGCGGAGGTCGGCCCGGCAAAGTCCTCCGAGCTAACTAGTGACGGGTCGAATCCACGCGTGCATGTGTGACGTCATGGATGTCATCAGCCCTAGCTTCTGCTTCGGGAACCCAAGCGTCGTCACGGGGGATAGCCTGGCGTGGGTGAATCTTGTCCGTTGATCCTTTCTTGATCGAACGGCTCTCGTGCCTCCAGGCTGTCCTATAAAAGGGGAAAGTCTTTCACTTTTCACTTTTTACTTTTCACTTTTGAGTTTTCGTGTACCTCGGCCGTTTCCAAGTCAGGTACTCTCTCCCTCTTTCTTTAGATAGTTCTTTTAGGTCTTCCTAGTCAGGTCTGGCGATGAGTAGCTCGTCTAGGGATTCATCGTCTGGGTCGTCTAGTTCCTCTAGTTCAGACGACGTTTTAGGAGATCTGACCTTAGCTTCTACCTTAAGGAACCCTTACGTCGTGGATAGCTCGGCAAACCCAAATATAGCCTCGACCTCGGGAAACCCTGACCTCGGTCCTGTAGTTGAACTTCCTCCTTCATCCTGCTCGGTAGGTAGGTTGGCCGAGCTCCGCAAAACTTACTCAATCCCCAACTCTGTAGAGCTTAGGGTGCCTAACATCGGGGAACACCTCGACGACCCTCCTCCGGGCTTCGTCAGCTTTTACCCCCAGATGTTCCATAGGGGGGTTCGACTTCCACTCCACCCTTTTATACAAAGGTTCCTTAGTGCAGTCAACCTTGCCCCAGCTCAGCTCTCCCCTAACGAATGGTCTACCGTGCCGGGAGCCTACGTCCTGTGGTGGGTCCTCCGAGACGAGGATGAGGACAGGCTTACGGTGGACCAGCTCTTAGCGACCCATACCGTCAAAGCTTCCAACGAGGGAGAGGGTCGGTACTACCTCTCAGCTCGGCGGAACGTAGGTCAGCTGATCAGGAACCCCTTCTCTAACAAAAATTGGAAGGAGTGCTGGTTCCTCGTCTCTGGCGAGTGGCTTCTGAGAGACAGAGGGGGTGAGCCGACCTGCCAAGTCCTAGTAGAGTTCGGTGACGTAGGTGAGTGTCTTAGGCGCGAGCTAGGGGGTGTGTTTTTGTTTGTCTTCTTAACTCGAGCGACCTCGTTTCTAACGTCGACTTGTTTTGCAGCTCTTCCATCCCCCGTTCTGAGGATCAACAACAAGTCTTGGGAGATCATCAAACGAGCCCAAGGTCGGAGACTAAAGTACGCGCTGTGGGGTGAAGCACTCGTTTCAAACTCTCACCTCTTCTCCAGCGGCCTCAGTCCTCACGATCAACCAGACGAGCTCAAGAAGCTCCCCAAACCTCGGCAACGCAGCTCGCAGAAACGCAAAGCTCCTGAAGGTAACTTCTTCTCGGCACCCCAACTCATTCAACGGAAGTCTCTGAATTAACCTCGTCTTTTTTGCAGGAATGGCTTCCAAATTCCTCGCACTCAGCAGTACAAAGCGGCAGCGGGCCTCGGCCTCGATTGCTCCGTCGGCGCCCCCCCAAGTTCGTCATCGCACAAGCAGCGCCGACGTCCCGGCCCCAGGGCTGGCCAACTTGGCGAAGCTTCAGGCCCTTCAAGCTCAGCCCCTACAGACTGTCGCTGGGGGTGAGGGATCGTCCACCCCTCTGGTAAGAAAGAAGCGAGCGAGGGATACGCTTCCCTCCGAGGAGGTCAACTCCCGATCTCCGACTCCTTCCATCGTGGTCGACTCAGAGGAGGGGTCGCTACATGGTCGGGGTCATGGCGCCGAGCTCCCACTCCCTTTCAAGCTCGCTTTCTCCCGCCTCAGTATTCAAGAGGCCGCGACGAAAGTGAGGTCCTCGAGCTCTCACCTGGCAGAACGAGCTATTCAGGCGCCCGAGGATGCTGCGGAGGTAAGCTCGTGCCTACTTTTCGCTCCTTTTTCTTTCTCTTTCCCGATCTAACCTTGAACTTTTGCAGCTGCATTATCACGCCTGCCTCTCGGCCTCGATGATGAGCTTGAAGCTCGACGGACGGGACTTGAAGGAGGAGGAGACGAACGCCTCCTATGAGCGGAGAATCTCTGAGCTCCAGGCCGAGGTTGAAAAGGCGCGAGCTGAGAAAGAGGTCGAGGCCGATAGGTCGAAAGCCCTGATAGCCCAAGCACGCACCGACCTGAAGAATGCCAGGGGCCGAGCCGAGTCTGCAGAGAAGGGCTAGAATGAGGCTCGACAGAACTTGGCGAGCTGGGCCTACTTGGAGAAGAGAATCAAAGAATTCCCCGAGTTCGACGGCCTAGCTCGCGATATGGCAAACAAGGGCTTCTACTACGCCATTAACAGGCTCGACACTGCCTGCTCGGAGGATGCCATCGGCACCGTCGAGCAAGAATACGAGTCCATCTGGGTGGAGCGACCTGCTGAGGCCGATAAAGAGGCTGAGGTTGCTGGTGCCGAGGCAGGGTCGAGCAAGCCCGTCGACCCTCCCCAGGAGTAGATCGTCTCGGCCTTCTGTTGCTTCTCGCTTTTCCTCTCTTTTTTTTTCTAATCAAATCTGTACTGAGCCGAGGCATATATACCTCGGCTCTCCATTAAACTTTAGCTTAAATGAAATGATGTTATTTTGCTCAGATCCGAGTTATTCTTTCCGAGGTCCTTATACTTGTTGAAATTTAATTAAACCTTAATAATACCTCGGCTCTTCATCAAACTCTAAATTCAATGAAAACAAACTTCGTCCGAACTTGAGTTGTTCTCTCCGAGGTCCCTATACTCAGAGGAATTTAATTAAACTCAAACTTCAATTTTAGTTTTGGCGTCGTTGTCTGAGTTTCTCAAGTTTTAGTAATTTCTTACTTACACAACGGCTTACGAGCCAAACACTTCAGCTCGGCGGTGTGCATTTGGGATAACCAGGTTCCTACGAGTTGACCATTACTTCGCGCGTTTGTATTATTGTAGGTTGTTTAGCATAGGTCATACCACGTAGTCTTCCTTGGCCCCCATTTGATGTAGCTCGGTAGTACTAGGCGACGCTAACGGATAAAGTCAAATTTTGCACAAGTCATTGGAGATTAGCTTTCATTAATGAATGAAATTTTACACGTCGGATTACACACATTTCACTGATAATAAACTCGCAAATGCTCGGCATTCCATGGGTGAGGGAGTTGTCTCCCGTTTAGGTCGGACAGCAAATACGCTCCAGGTCGGAGTATTTTTAGGACTTTGTACGGACCTTCCCAGTTCGGCTTGAGTGCTCCGACATGCTGCATTACCTTCTTGAGGACGAGGTCGCCAGACTTGAACGTTCTGACTTTTACCCTGGCGTTGTAGTACCGAGCCATACGGTTCTGATATTCTGCTAGCCGGAGCTGAGAGTGAGATCTTTTCTCCTCGAGGAGGTCAAGATTCACGAGTAGGGCTTCACTGTTGGCTTGCTCGTCGAAATTCTCAACTCGGGGCGTTGGCATGCCGACTTCCGCAGGGACAACAGCCTCCGACCCGAAGGCTAGGCCGTATGGCGTCTCGCCGGTAGATCGGTGGGGTGTAGTTCGGTAAGACCACAATACCTCTGGTAACTCTTCTGCCCACCGAGGAAGTATGGTCGTATGGTCGTAGGCGTCGCGCCGAGGTTACCAAGGCTAGGGCCAGTTTCTCAACACAGGGGTAACGAGCCTCGGCCTCGGTCAATGATTTGCTCGTGTAGTAAACAGGGCTCTGCCGCCCTTCCGCCTCCCTGATAAGTACTGAGCTCACTACATGCTCCGACACTGCTAGGTACAGGTAGAGTACATCACCAGGCAGTGGCTTTGACAACAAGGGAGCCGAGCTGAGGTATTGCTTCAACTGCCTCAGTGCAACTTCGCAATCGTCGGTCCATTCAAACCGACCCTTCTTCCTTAGTATTTGGAAGAAAGGGTGGCACTTGTCCGTGGAGCGAAACACAAAGCGATTCAAGGCTGCAAGTCGACCGTTCAACCTCTGCAGCTGTTTAACATTCCTCGGCGCTTCCATCTCGAGGACAGCCCTTATCTTATCCGGATTTGCCTCAATTCCGCGTTCGTGGACCATGAACCCGAGGAACTTTCCCGACGAGACCCCAAAGGCACACTTGCTCGGGTTGAGCTTCATCTGATACTTTCGAAGCACGCCGAAGGCCTCTGTTAGGTCAGCTAAATGGGAGCTCGTCTGCTTGCTTTTCACCAACATGTCATCTACATAAACCTCCATGTCGCGTCTGATCTGCTTGGCGAACATCATGTTGACCATCCGCTGGTAGGTCGCCCCGGCATTCTTCAGACCGAACGACATGACATTGTAGCAATACAACCCTTGGTCGGTAACGAAGGCGGTATGCTCTTGGTCGGGCACATGCATCCGAATCTGATTGTACCCGGAGTAGGCATCCATGAAGGAGAGTTCATGCCCTGCCGTTGCATCGACGAGCTGATCTATCCGAGGCAGGGGAAAACTGTCTTTCGGACACGCCTTGTTGAGGCTTGTGAAGTCAATACAGACGCGCCACTTGCCGTTGGACTTTTTAACTAAAACTACATTAGATAGCCACACGGGGTAATGAACTTCTCTTATGAATTTAGCTCGTAGCAACTGCTCGACTTCTTTACAAATTACATTGCTTCGCTCGGTGTCGACAGGCCGACGCTTTTGCCTCACAGGCCTATAGCTAGGATTTACATTAAGTCTATGCACCATTATACTTGGGTCTATGCCCGACATGTCGTCATGAGACCATGCGAACACATCAGCGTTTGCTTTTAGAAAACCGACAAGCTCCTCCCTCACCTCGGCCCCCAGTTTACTGCCGATGCTGACCTGCCTTTCTGGCCCCAGCAGGGGGACAAGTTCTAGTTCTTCAGCTGGGGTGCCACGGCTCAGCTCTGGTTCGTCGGCACACGGCTTGGGCGCGCTCGTGACCACCGCACAAGTGGCTGTTCCCTTCATCGCAGCGGCGTAGCATTCTCTGGACGTCTTCTGCTCACCCTGGACTGTCGCAACTCCAGCCGAGGTGGGATACTTCAAGACCTGGTGGTAAGTAGACGGGACTGCCCTGAGATCATGAATCAAGGGCCGACCAATTATGGCGTTGTACGCGGAGCTCCGATCTATCACAACAAATTCTGCGACTTTAGTTATTTGTTGATCTCCCTCGCCGATGGTAACAGGGAGCGAGACACATCCTTCCGCACTCACCGACTCCCCTGCAAAACCGACCAATGGCGTCGGGCTGAGCTTCAAGTGCTTCTTCTCCCACCCTAAGGCCGTGTAGGTCGAGAACGATAAGATGTTGGCCGACGTTCCACCGTCAATGAGAACTCTTCTCACCTTCACGTAATCTATGAGTGGGGCGATTACTAGGGCGTCGTTATGGGGCATGTGCACTCCTTCGCCGTCTTGGTCGTCGAATAAGATCGGCATCCCAGGCTCCTTGGGGTACGAGGTACAGACCTCGTGTGCTGCTTCCCGAGCCAGAGTTTTTCTCTTCTGCCCCGACTGTCCCCCACTTGGGCCCCTATGGATGGTATTTATAACGGTGGGTCGATCGTCCTTCCGTCTTTGCGGGGGCGATTTCTCTTGCTTGTCCTCTTGAGCCGACCCCCTGGCTCCGCCCTTTCACGCCTGCCGACGTATTTTTTCAGATAGCCCCTCCGAATCAGATCCTCAACCTGCTCCTTCAAGTGGAAACAGCGTGAAGTGTCGTGGCCATGATCCTTGTGGAATTGGCAGTAGAGCCGCTTGTCTCGTTTCCCTGGAGGTCAGCGAAGCTTTTCCGGGGCTGCGAAAAGTGCCTCCAGGTCGGTGTCTTCGGCAGCCGCGTAGATCCCCGCGATTGAGGCATTCAACGGAGTGAACTTATCGAACTTCGGCCCCCGATGGTCTGAAGGGGCTTTCTCGTCCCGACGGCCTCTACTCTTACTGTCGTCGGCCCGTCGAGACGAGCTCCAGCCGTCGCTGCGCTGCTTCTTGGGAGGAAGGGACTTTTGGTCCCGATCTTTACCACGGTTGCTCCGCCGAGCTCCATTGGCTTTCCACAACTCCAAGCCGTCGATGTACTGGCGAGCTCTAGCGAGCATCTCGTTCAGGGAGGCCGGTGGTCGGCTTCCGAACTCTATCGTCAGGTTCCTGTCGTTCAAGCCCGTGGTGAAGTACATCATGGCGATGTCATCGGTGCAACTTACCACTTTGACATGCTCGTCCATGAATCGAGCGATGTACTCTGTCAGGGACTCGCTATCCCGTTGCTTTACTGTTCCGAGGTGAGAGGGTGGCAATTTCAACAACTGCCGAGCTGAGAACTGGTTGATGAACAACCTCCTCAGCTGTTGGTAACTGTCGATGGACCGGGGCTTCAACTGTCGGTACCACAATCTTGCCGAGCCTTCCAAGGCTATTTGAAATGCTCGGCACTTCATAGCGTCGCTTACGGCCAGGAAATCCATCTTCCCCTCAAACACCTCTACGTAGGAGATCAGATCTCCAGATCCGTCGTAAGAATTCATGACTGGAGCCTTGAACCTCGGTGGGATAGGCGCATCCAGGATCGCTTGGGAGAAAGGCGGTTCCTCTTGCTCGGCCACGCGATGTGGATCCACAGGCCTGCACTGTCGCTTGAGATCTTCTATCTCCCTCTGAAACTGATCCCGGAGGAGGTCCACTTCAGACCGGAACGAATGGTCAGCGTGAGAGGACCTCTCTCGAACATCGACCTCCGGGCTATCCTCCTCATCGTCAACCAGATACTCCTGATCTCTGGGTGCCACTACTCGTCGCCTCGTCGTCTCTTCACCTCGGTTCTGATGAGCGTTGGAGCTATAGTAAGATGCCAAGGGAGTCCGAATTGGTCGGATCCTCGGGTGTCGGCCCTCGACCCGGTTGTCCTGCTGAGGATGGTCACGTACCTGTGCTCTCACGGCACTGCCTGTCCTCACCTGTTGTGGCTTTCGCGAGGGTGCTCCAGCTCGGGCCTCCCTACGAGGTCGGAACTGATACTCCGTTCTTTGGGTCGGATGCATCGGTCCCTTTCCTCGGATGGGATCCCTGGAGATGGAAGAGCTGGACACCTCGCTGCCTCTTTCGACTACCTCGAGCCTCGCCTTGACTTCCGTGAGCTCGGCGATCACGTTGGCTACCATAACGGGGTCCACACCTGCCCCGGCACTTGCCCCGGAGCGCGCACCTGTGTTTCCCCAACCGCGGAGGCGAGGTGCACGGGGCGGCAACCCGTTTCTCTGAGGTTGCAGTGGCGGGAACTGATCTGAGGCGAGGTGGAAATCCCGGACTGCTACTGGATCGGATGTGGCCGGCCGACCTCCATTCTCCTTGACCGCCCCCGCGTGGGGTCGTTGTTTGACGACGGGAGTTCCTGCCACCTGAGAATACGTGAGTCAAGGATGGGCTCGGGAGGTGACCGCATCCCTCATCGGAGAGCGGATGGGCGAAAGTTGAGATCGTGACTGTTGGGGGCGAGTTTGGGCCATTGGCTCAGATTGCAAAAGGTGAAGCTGACTTCTAGATATGTCGTCCCCACAGACGGCGCCAGATGTTTGAGTCCGAAATTGATTGAGCTCAGACACGATTTAGATCGGTGTGCTCAGGACGAGTTATAGCCAATAGTCCCGCACCTCCCTTAAACATTGAGACCTGCAAAACAAAGTTAGCACTCCGACGAGCAAGTTAGTTCTAGTCCGAGCTAACTTGCCGAGTCTACTTAAGATTGCGTACCTTGCATTTAAGGCAAGGGTTTCTATTTATAGAAACCGGGCCCGACAGGGATTCTGACACACCCTAAAATCGCGGCGTGTTGTCGGGTACGGAAGAGACATTGTTACGGACTCCATCTCACCTCGCCTCTACACTATAGGTCCTACCCTATCCTCCGACCTGCGTACTTCGGAGTCAATTTCCATGTTTCGACTGCGCGTTCATCCAATCCACCTTTTCAATCATGGCACGTGGCAGGCTAGGATTCGCCTCCAACAGAAGTCATATAAATTGATCAATATCGAGTGGACAAGTATGAGAAAGACAAAAAAAATACCAAGAACTAAAATAGTAACTTTTTTTTCTCTGTCACGTCACTTATTACCCTTCCAATGATGTTGGGGGAGGAACATGAAATTTTAAGTGGTGTTCTGTCTTTTGAATTTTATAAGCTAAACAAAACAGAATTTGACAGAAAAAACAAAATTTACTCATTAGCCCTCCAAAATAGGGAGGAAAAAAGGCCAAAAGCAAAAGCAAATTTCACGCAAGCATGTCAAACAATCACTAAGAAGTTTTCAGATATCTGATCCTTGGCTTCTTTACACAAAACTTGTAAACAAAGAAACAGCACATTCAACGTTGCCATCTTTTGGAACTCAAGGAACCAGATTTTCATCCTCCTGACCCTACAAAGGCCTCTCTTTCCGGGTCCGATCTATACAAAAATATTTTACTCTACTAAACTGTAATTTTGTTTTTAGCCTCTACCAATATTGAAAGTTCAATATAATCTCCATGATTAAGTTAATCTCTAAAAAATGTTCATGTGGTAACTGATAGGTTAATAGTTTTCTTACGTGGTAAAGAGTGGTGATGAACTGACTTCAATATAAGAAACGTATCAACGTTGAATTAACTCACTACATCTGAACTTGAATTAAAATGAACCAACTCTGAAAATTCATCTCTATATTTTACCCAATTTGAACAGGAATAGTCAGCTAATTCAAGGTTCACATGTGCATTATGCTGAGCACAAACTCATCGTCTCTCTCAGACTCATCACTTCTTTATCCTATGTCCAAAGAAAACATCTCATATAAGAAAACCGATGATACCTAATAATAGATCATGATAAATTAATAGTGACCAAATTAAAACTTTTAAAATCGTGGGACCAACCAAATTGAAACTAAACACAAACTAGCACTAAAATCACAATTTAGATCCCTTTATCTTTATGTCAAGAATCCACTAAGTTGTTCTTGGAAAAGTCAATAAGGGGAAATAATGGGTCTATCAAGGATAGGAAAATACATATGTCAATAAGTGGTAAATAGCACAGAACTTGTGACTAAAATTGGGGGAAAACAAGATTTCCAGCCTCCAAAAGCTATATTTCTCTTCCTTTTTGCATAAAGAAGGGGAAGAAGAAGAAAGAAAAAAAAAATTAACGAATGCAGTATTGCCCTGGAAAACATATATGAGCCTTTTATATTTACATACAGATCCAGTCTCTTCTATATTATGTTTTTGATTCTCCTTAGTTTATCGCAGTTAGAGGAACTCTAGAGTCTCTTACTGATTGTGCAGCTTCATGTGATCCTGCTAAGTGTTTTACATCTCCATTTGATTGCTTTGAGTGTTTCCAATCCCAGAATGACTTCAGAAGCTCGTCAAAAGCCGGTGTTCGAAGTTCTTCGATCGACGCAATGCTCGGCAAGTTGAATGATCGCTTTCTTGGTGTTGAACAAGATGGTTCATCAACCTGTAGTAAATAATACGGCAGAGAAATAAATCAATATGAATTAAGTATATAGCTTCACTGGAGCAAGAAATGAAGTATCAGTTTGTGATGTTTTTATATACCGTGTATTCTGTCAGCAGACATGCTCCTGCATGTTCAGTGATTTCTACTATCTTATGGTAGTGGCCACCTTTCAAATCTCTTAGCTCCTCGCAACAAGGAGTAATCATCGAATTGAGGTTTCCGCATGCTTCATTGTCGAGTTCTAATGAATCTGCACGAGCCATCAAGTCATGAGTTGATGATTTTTCAAGATAAACAAAGATTGAAATGACTATGCAATTAGTATAGGACACTGACGATCAACAGATGAGAGGAGGTTCTTGTTTGCATTATCGACATCTTCAAGTGCAGCAGATGCAGCAGAAGAAAATCGAGCACGTAGCACTTGATTCGATTCCGTACCATCCCTAATTGAAATTGAAATAGGAAATTAATGACTGATCTTGAACATGATACAAGAACATTTATTTCTTCATACACATTCCTCTTTCGGAAATACTAAACGTGTACCGGAAAATGGAATCCACAGAAGCAACACTATTGTTTTCTAAACCGAGCAAGGATTCTTGAGCAGTCCTCCATTGTTGTGCACCCATTTTTGCCTTGTTCAAGCTAACAATTTTACATAATACAGATTAATATCTGGAGGGGCTAACAACAAAGTACTTTCAAGACGAATTAAGTTAGCCGAAGTAGATCGTACCAATTTTGAAGAACCTCTTCCATCTCCCGCTTCCCGTGTTCAACAGCAGTAGTATCTTCGTGGTAGTGTGACTCTGTTTTTTCCAAGTGCAATGCCCATTCAGTTTTAACTGAAGAAGTACACTCCTGCATGGTGGACATTTCCTGCTGCAGCATGTTGGTTCTACTTGTTGCACTCTCTCGGAGGTCACTGATTGCTGTTTGAACCTATGAGGAAAATGAACCATTAACCTTTAGACTATATTATTAAGAAAAAGTTGTATCTGATTTCCTAAGTAACCAGGTAAATTCCAACATGCAATTAGCTGTCAGGCTGAAGGTAAGAAATACCAATTGTTTCTTTCTCGCGTTTGAACTCGCTAGCAACTCTGCCACTTTTTCCAGCAGTTGTTTTTCTTCATTGGCAGCACACTCCTGCAGGTATCAAATGAAATAAAAGCTCAGTGTAAGACTCCCGCAATTAATAAATCTACTACAAAGTCTTAGCAATCTGCAACAACCTCAAATTTCTTTTCAAGTTCAGACAATTGCTGCTCATTGACTGATTGTGCATCTTCAACAATGTGGGTGAGCTTTGACGCATGCATATCCAGAGTCTTTATGAAGTTTGAGGTAATTTTAGACACTGAACGTGTGGTTTCCACTGCTCTGGCGTGCGCCTGTACACACACAATCCCCAACCCCAAATCAAGCAATTATTTAAACCATCTTTGAAATTGTTGACATGAAAAATAATTGATCAAAAACCTTGTGCTGCTTTTGAGCATATGCAGTCAACTTCTCCTCTTGCCGGTGAAGACTATTCTGAAGATCACTGAGCAATTCCTCAGCTTCTGAAGCAATACCATTGAAAAGCTGAATAGACCAAAATCAGTCAAACAAGAACATGTTAAGTAGAAAGGTGACCAGAATAGAAGGAATCAAATGCTTACGGTCTCGAGGGCAGATGAATGCTTTGAAACTTCAGAATTTATATCACCAAAGGTTGATTGGAAGTTTCCATCAAGCTCTCCAGTTATATCATTCAGAGCTTTAACTCGAGAACCATATGTTACTTTCAGATTGCCAATCCGATCTCTAAGTTCTTCAGTAGCCTACACAAGCAGAATGAAAATTAAAAGGAGTGAAGATGAAAATGTTCCAGTGAAATAATGGTCTCAGTCAAACCTTACCTTAGCCTTTGTTGAAACAAAAGATTGCATATCTTCCTCCATGTCCCTCAGTTGCTGCTCTTGTTGGGTAACTGAAGCAGCTACAGTTTTATGCAATAACTCCAGCTGCTGAGTTAATTGAAATTGGAATTTCTGGACAAGTAATTTGTTTCTATCTTCAATTTTGTCCTTGCGCTCTGAATAGCCAGATGATGATCAACATAATCAATACTTCTGAGGTATAATGGGAAAAAAGGGAAGCTTCAAAGACACTGTAACTAACCAATTTTGTCAAATAAACCAGACACATCTGATGCTGCATTTTCCAGCTCCGCTCGCAACTCAAAAGCACGCTCAATAAGTGATTTTTCTGTAAGAATTAACAAAGTAAAATTGTCAGAAAGTTGGGTGGAAGCAAAATTGTCAGAAGTCCAAGCTTCTGAAGCGTCAGAGTAAATTTAAATGACTAAGCAAATTGTAGGATAGAAAGTAGAAAGAGTAAGAAAGATAGACACTAGTATAGAAACTTATTCTAAGACGAGCAAAATTACACGGAAAGAAAAACCTGCTAAAAGGTTGGATGAAACTTTTCTTACCAGACTTGAGAAGATTAATTATCAAAAATTCCTTTTCTTTAATAGTTGCATTTGCTTGGCGGTGTTTCTCCTCAAGGTCAAAGAAAGCATGTTCCGTTTCCTCGAGCTTTTTCTGAAGTTCCATACAACAACAGGAATAAGTATCTTTTTCCAAGGATAAGTAGAAGAAAGTGAGGGATATTATTCTCCTGAATAGTTATATGATAGTCTTACTGAACAAGCATGGATACTACCTCTGTTCTATCTAATTTATCGCTTAACTCTTCTGTCAAAAGTTGCTGAGAATCATAAAGCTCCTGAAGCTCCATTAATTGCTGCTCACAAGTAAAAGACAATTATAAGAGTTCCAATTAAGCAATATGAAGTGACCTCCAGAAATAAAATCTAGCCGACTCCCAACAAACCTTGTCCTTGGAGTCTGAATCGAGCTCCATCCGTTCTATCTTTTCAGCCATTGCCTGGGGTAAAAATTTTATGGGTATGATTTAAATAATAAGAATAACAGAGTCAGGAGTTTTCCTAAATCCAAATAGTCCAAAATCAACCTTCTTCTCAGCTTCATCATTAAGGTAACGATCACGTGGTATGTAGATTCCATTCTTCTCCCTTGCAGCATATACCTCTAGTATAAAGAAACATATAGATTATTTCCAGAAACTAAATTAACAAGGGGGAAATACATCAATGACTTGTTTTCAACCATGAGAGAGAGAGAGAGAGATGTTCAGTAAATACCTTGTTTGAGCCGATCAATTTCAGAATATAAATCCTTGATCAATGCAGATTTCATCATCTTCTGGTTAATCTGAATGATCATGAATCATTTAAAAGATGCACAAAATGATGAGGGGAAAAAAGGAGTATGATGGATCAACCAAAAGATAATATGCCAGCAACAAGGACTGAACCTCTGGTTTGTTCTTAATGTTTTTGGCACGGTGTGCATAATCTAGTGTACTGAGTGTTTCTTCCAAACAGTGGATGGAGGGTGATATTGTAGCAATGATGCACGTCTTTGTTTTTCCTCCCAAAGAATCCCTCAATAATCTTGTTAATTTGCTATCCCTGATATTTCAAACATTCCAGCAACACTTTCAACTTCATCATCCATCCTTTTATCAACGAATGAGATTCCATTTGTGATCAATTATAACCAAAAATGATTCTTACCTATATGGAACATGACCCGAGTGCTCTACCAGGGCATTGATGACACGCCCAAGTGTAAGTAAACTTTTGTTTATCTCCCCAGCTTCTCTTGCTCTCCCCTGCAAGTGTAATCAAACTTAATCAAGTACATGAGGAAAAAGTTCTCAAGCGGAATTTTGGTGTATTCATTTGGAGGTAAATGGAACATCAATGGTGTTAAGAATGCTACACCTCTCGTGCACCAGAACGTGAAATGTTCTCAGAGCCAGCAAGATCAACAAGATTTAGCTTCCCACACTTAATCATCTCCTCACCCTCTGGAGTGCACTCCTTAATGTGAATTGTGATGGAAAATATGGAATGGGACCGACTACTTTGTTTATTCAGAAGAGTTTCGGCCGTCCGCCTCTTTGCTGATCCCCTCTCCAAGATTTTATATATTTCATTTGCAGAACAGACTATCTCTTCTTCCAAGCCTCTCACAAAAACACCCCCTTTTCCATCTTCCATGAGAGCGATCGGTTTCTTGGACTTGTCATCAATAAATTTTGAAGTCTCTTCGGGGGCCAAAAGATCTGTTATCTCTTCATTGTACAACTCCAGAAACGTAACTTTCATGTTATACTCTGCATTTTGGGCTTCCAAAATATCAAAAATTTGTTTGACAGCTCTAGGAATAACACCAGCATCGCTTGGAAATTCTCCATTCTGAGATTAGCAAGTAATTCAATTTGACGGTGAAACAGAAGAAATACAAAAAAATATGTGTTCGTTTCAAGAAATTTATGTTGGGATGGGGACCTTTTTCCTTGCTCCACCTTCCATCGTATATGTCTTTCCAGTTCCAGTCTGGCCATAAGCGAAGATAGTACAGTTATAACCCTCAAGAACTTCATACACAATAGGTGACACAGCCAGGTCGTACAATTCCTTTTGTTGAGATGCAGGGCCAAATACCTATACCATATTATCGAAAATTTGATAATTCATCAAGGCAAGGAAATGAAAAAGAAAAATAGAACTGTATAGAATTCCCATTATCTGCTCCACACCCATGAGAATTTGAGCTTATTAAGAACACGGCTTAAGATTAGCTCGAGTTCAAACACTGAAATACAGAGCTGATCGTCATCTTAAGTTGTTCAACTGAATGAACCAACTCATTAACAAAATGAGATAGGATTGAAGGAAAAGAAAAAGGGAAGTAGAAAACCTTATCAAATGCAAAAGTTCTATCAATCTGCTTGTTGGCTATAGTCTGAATTGCAGAGACTTCTCTTCTACTATCATTGCACGAAATCACAACAGGAGTGTGCAATCGCGTTTCTTCCTCACTCAATGGCCTAAAGAAGAAACAATTGCCAAATCAGAAGTCGGAAAGAAACAATAATTGGAGCAATAAATCAACGGATTCCCCCATGTAATCACCTGCAACGCACAAGAACCTGCACATTCACACCCTTGTCTTTATCGTGCTTATTACTTGAATTCGAATCCCCAGATCGTAGATCTCGGGTCGCCTTATCGCTCGAACGAGGAGTCTGAGACGGCGATATCGGCACTAATCCTCCTTTTCTCTGCTGCGATTGCGCAGATTCCATCGCAAAACAATCGTCCTTTCGATCTCAGACCTTTCTGAAACCAGTAAGACGAAACTCAGCAAAAATCGCCCCCAAGTTACCTAACACAAGATAATAATCTGATCGAGCTCCTAAAATACAGAAGGATAAATTCAAGTGATATTGCAATGCGGCACTGCCATTTTACAAACACTGTAATTATAAGAAGATAAACCTAAAATTAAGCACAATCTGAAGCTCCAAAGCTCTCCGTACACGGAATACTAACAATGGAGGCTCCACCTCCATCGATCAGTTCAACTAAATAATCTCTATCTTCTCACATACTAAAAACTCACGCATATGTTTACATTCCACAAACAACGAAGCAGAAATGAAAACCACGAACACTGTAAAAAAGTACGCCGTAAAAGGAAGTCCACAGTAGGACTTACAAAATAGGGGTGAATCTGAGTTGGATCGAAAATGACGGAACGAACCCGAAAATCTTGTGATCGAATCAGAAAGTTACAGTAAATGAAAAATGAAACACAAACACACAATGATCCAATGGCCGGCCAGAGAGGAATTGCATCAAACGCTGAATCAATGGCGACGATTGTAGTGAGAGAAACTGAACAACACCGACTGAGAATGAACAAAATAGAGTGAGAGAATACGAGAAATGGATTGGATTTGGAGGATTTGTTCAATGGTTGAATACAAGAACAGGAGAGAGAGAGATGGAGATTTAGAGAGAGAGAGTAATGGGGGAGGTGTGAGGAAGAAGAAGATGGAGTGTGGATCAGTAGTTGGAGATATGAAACTAAAATATTAGAACAGATTTTAAAAAAAATAAAAATAAAAATAAAAATAAAAAAAGAAAGAAAAAAGAATTGGAAAACGAAATTTAAAAGACGTTACGTTACGAGGAGTTTGAAAATCGTCGGCCGGCAGTTGACGGTCGGCTTAACGGCGTTAAAAGAGCTCCGTTTATAATAACAACATTTCGTTACTTCCGACCGTTATAAATGGACAAAATCATAAAAAGCTATAGCCTTATTTTAGTCATCTCTTTTTTCTTATGAAAATTATTCAAACTGAAATCCCAGCTGGTAATAGCCCCTCAACTTCAGTGATATTACAAATTGACCCCCGCTTTCGTTTTTGTTTTTTGTAGTTATATCTTTTTATAAAAAAAGAAAATACTTTCTTGTTTTAAAAGATTTCACAAAATTTTTCAAATTTTAAAAGTTCAGAATTGAATGGGTATTTGAACAATATTTTCTAAAAAAATAATAAAAATAGAAATTTGATTAGATTTTAAAAAATGCTTTTTAAAAAAATTAGTGTTCAAACTGCGTCTAATTAATTTTATTATTTTTAAATTTGAGTGACTCTCCTTCTTTTTTTTTCTTAGGCAATATTATACAAAAATAAAGATTCTTTATAACATATATATATTAGGCACCAATCTAAGTTACATAAATAGACGTCCCAACTACAAATGCAATACTATTTAAATTATAAAAAATGTTGCTAGTTATAACAATATAGTATTTTATCTGTCAAAAAAAAAATATATATATATAGTATTTTATTATGTTATTTACAATTTTTTAAAAAAAAACATCAGCTTAGTTTGGAATTTGAAACTTATATACCTAAGAAACTCAAACAAATAAAAAAATAAATATATTAAAATTAATTTGAATTTGAATTTGAATTTGCGAAAAATTCGAAAAGAAATAAAAAAAATTTATATATATATATATATGTTCTTTGTTCTGCTTTTGTTTTAGATGTTATGTAGAACTAAAAAAAATTAAGTAAATTCATAATTTTTCTAAAAGAAATTTATTAAACCACTAAATATTCCTCTAATCCAAGGCACATTTTTTTTTTTATAGTTTAGTAAAGGAGTGAGAGGAGTTCAACCCTCCCACACCAATTAACTTAATTATTTGTTGGTCTTCTTCAGAGGAAAAAAAACCCTTATTTGTTGGTCAAAAAGACCATTTTACTAGCTAAACCAAAGGCAAAGCAAATAAATAAAGTCAATATGAACATAACACGATCATTTTGATATCTTTTAATAATCATAAATTTGAATTTTTAATCATAAATTTGAATTTTTGTCGTTAAAGACACCAGTAGCGACATTACTCCACGATCAACGCTGGGTCGGTCTGATTAAGACCAACAACGAAAATTTCACTTCAGCAGCTTAAATTTTCCATCAAGCATTTTTTTTAGTGAGTTTGATAATCCTTTCGTGGATTTTCTATTATTTTATTTTTTTTTCTGAAAAACAAGTTTGTTTCATAATCAATTCAATTTTTTATCTTCCATGTTTTTAAAAAGTTTCTGAAATTCGAAGTGAATATTTTAAAAACTGAAAACAAATTTATGTTTTCAAAATCTTATTTTTCTTCTAAACTCAACTTCTAGTTGTTATATTTCTCTCCTCAAAATTTCCGACTCTATATATTTTTATTTCTTTCTTTTTTGTTTTAACACATCACTCTCATTTTTCTTTCTCTAAAAATTTGATATTTTATCCAATTTTTTCATATATTAATGTAATTTAATGTGGTAAAAAATAAATTAGCTAAAAGTGGGGAGTATTGACACAAGTACCAAATAAACCCTTAGAAAAGAAATTGTACTTATAGCTACGGGATGTAATACAAAATTAAGCTAAAGGAAGTAATTTTATAATTTTATCTTTTTTGTTTAGAATATTACATTTATAAATATATATGAGTGAAGTTTTGAAGCTACTGGAAAGAGAGAAAAAAATCTTAACCATCAAATAATTTAACTTATGCCCATACGAATATAGCTGTAATTGACACCTACTCCTTGTGTATTTTTAAATAAAGTAGAACGTTACATATTTTCCAAAAATAGCATAATTCAAATCCAAAAAGACTCATAAGTTTCAATACCCACCCTTAAATTTATTGATTAATTTTTTTTTAAATATAATATATGTGGGATGAGAATTCGAACTCACATCTCATTATTGATATAAAGAATAAGTATTAATTATCCTCCGAAAGAAAGTGTAATTATTAATTAATAATGTTGATGGCGAATTTTGGAGAGTTCCGTCCCTCGGATGTGTGCATTCGTCGAAGAGCAGAATGAGCTTGCAACCAGAAACTCGACGTTGGTGTCAAACAAGTAATCGAAGTAGAAAGGTGGTTAGAGGTATACGAGCACATCGAGCTATACGAGGCCCTTACAATGGGGGGAGGGGGGGCGGGAGAGGTGGTCGCAGGCTGTGATCCTTGGCGCTTTACATGTACAGCTATGGTAGCGATGTGCCCGTATGCACGCGCATCGTATGAAGCTAACCATTTGTGGTCTCGTACCTCGCTGTCGACCTTAATGCTCAATGCATGTCCTGTTTAAAGGTAACATGTACATTATTTACCATCAAGGATTCGAAATTACAATCGTTTCATCGAAAATAGTTTCTTAACTAAGTTTAAGTTCATTCCTCCCCCAATTTCTCCACCAACAAATAACATACATTTTCTTATAAGAAAAGAAAAAAGAAAATAATTTCTCAAATAATAGGAAATTGAATTTAAATTTCAAAAGAGGGTAACTTAAGCAGCTCCATAAGGAGACAGGTTCCCCCACCAGCAGCTCCATGGGGCCATCGCAATATTTTCACCAGATTTTTAATTTCCTTAAAATAATCATGGTGACGTAAACAATTAATTAAAAAAAGCGGGGAGGTTTTGAAATTCCCCTCTAAATTTAAATTAATTACTACTTTCAAGATTATGGGGTGTCGTAAGTTTTCTCTTGGAAGGGACGAGACATTTCTTTATTTTTTATTTTTAGTACACAGACAAAAATAAAATAAAATTGGAACGCCCATATTTTTAATAATTTTTTATAGAAAGACGAATTAAGGTTTGAAAGATTATTATAATATCTATTAAGCTTTCTTAATTGAAAAGGAAGAAAAATAGGAAATCCTTTTAGGAATTGGAATTTGATTCAAATTAGGTGTTTAATCTCTCTCTCTCTCTATCTATATATATATATATATAAATATGACCATTATTAGGTTATACAACCATAAAGAAAGAATTGTTCCCTATAAATTTTCTCTTCCCTTTTGGCGGCCAACTCTTCTCTCTCAATTGCTAATTCAAATATTTTATACGCTCATTATTAAGGTAAGTTATTTTGTTCTCAAAATGCATAGGATTTGTTCATGAGGTTTGATTTTATATTAGTGGTTTTTTTTTAGGAATATATTAGTGGTATGTTTGGATTATATATGTTTAAATTTAATTACGAATATTTTTCATGTTGCATAGCATGTTAGAAAGTCATGTTTATTTAACGAGACCTTAGGATGATAAACATATTTAAAAAAAAAAGATGGTTAGAATTACTCTAACTTTTTCATAACTATTCTTGATGGGGTCTTGCACTATTGATTGGGTATACCAACAATCTGTTAAGGGTTTTAATTTTAACTTTTTTTTTAATTACATTTTGGCCAAGTTATTACCGTGTTAAGAAGTTTTAAGTCATACATATTTTATGAGACAAAGAATCATACTATTTTTATTTTAAAAAATTATACTAGTGTGTATGCATCTCTTATCATCCAACTACTTCTTGAGTGTTTCTAATACTCACTAGCTCCTTCTCTATGTTTCTCTTAGGACAAGACGAGAATGTGTGTGAGTTGCACAATGACGAGGATGTGTGCTGGTTGTGCCATTGGTTTCGCTTCTGCATTAGTTTTCATTAGTTTCATGTTTTTGTTTCTTCAAATTTTGTACGGTAGAAAGTTATTTGTTTATTTATCAGTTTATCTTACTATTATGTTTTGTAAATTTTTCTTATGAGATACCGAATAAAGGTTTTTAATTATTTTATATGTTATGGGATATTATTATTCTTTTTCTACACCCTTTTCTTACTAATTTTAAGGTTAAAAGTTGCATGGTATTAGCATCTCTAACCATATATATTTATATATATGTGGACGGTTTCGACGGCTCCCTTAGGATTTCCCTCAGGATCAAGTTGACCTTGCAAACAAGAAAATCGTCCTCCTAGTTGGTTACCTATAATTCACGTTACATCTTTCCAATTTATATTAATTTAAAATAAATATAGTTTAAAATGAATTTAATTAGCCTATGTAAATATAGTTTATCTAATTAAAGCATATATTTCTCGATCGTGTTCGAATCTCTAACTCCACGTGTTATTGTATCAAAAAATGACTTTAATTATATTCTAAAAAAGTAAACTTTATAATGAAAATTAGTATTTCAAAAAAATTATAATAAGTTTAGTATATATTTTAAATATTATTTTGAACTAATTAATATAAAATTATATAAAAAGAATAGATGTATGATTTTTTTTAGTACATGTATAATATGTGGAAGTGGAGGATCGAACTGATAATCTCTGGACATATATACCAATTAGCATTGAACTATGCTCACTTTAACAGAATAAATGAATGCAGAATTGATCCCGTAATTACTAATTAGTAAGATATATATATAGATATAACCTTTGCAAAAAATATATATAGATATAGATATATATATATATATTTTGCAACTATATAATTTTTTTCTTTCGCAAGGATAGGTGTGATATCATATCTATACTAGAGAACCAAACATAAATTTAAGATAAAATACACTTTTGATCTAGAATTTAAGACACGTTTTCTATTTTCCTTCAAAAAAAAGACATGTCTCTATTTGTTCCCTACATTCAAATAGTGAAAGTTTAAAGTTTAGTCTAGAAAATGATTCTAAATAGTGCTAGCAAATTTTAAAGGACATAACAATATTAAATAGTTTTATATTATTTTTATTAGGTCGAATTTTTTCTCACTTACCTTGTCTTTCATTTCTTCGATTTTGCTGCTCCGAGTCCACGGTAGATTAATCTACATCGGTAAATTCGCGTTTTTTTTACTTTCTCCCCCATAACACCATCTACTCCAATTTCTGCAATTTCGACCAAAACTCCTCCCCTCGATCTACCCAAGACCCCAACTCTCACAAAATGTTCTCTCCTAGTATAACACATTTTGAGAGCAGTAGAGGACGAATGGGGAGGGAAGAGGGAGGAGAGGAGATAAAAAAACAAAAAGAGGCCGTGGTTTCGAATTCTCATCAGAAGAATGAGGGAGGGGAGAGGGAGAGAAAAACAAATGAAAAGCCCCATAATTTTTCAAATCAAGATCATAGAATGCCACATAGTTAAAGTAAAGATATAAGCAAATGTCACCTAAGGCTTCAAAATACTAGGTCAAACGATTAATCACATAACTCTAAAGACCTTTTGTAATCTATAAACTGTTACGTTTTGAAATTTAAAGATTAAATAGAAATATGTCCTAAAACCCATGGATCAAAAAGTGTATTTTATCATAAATTTAATTATTAGTTATCATTAAAATGGATTAAATAAAATAATAAATAAATTAAGAATTAAAACAGCAACTACTCGTTAATTGGGAACAAAAAAAAAATTAAAAGAAAATATCATATTTTTTATTATAATTCATTTTAACTGAGAATGAATAGAATTTTGATTTAGGTGAAATGGATGTTGATTTGGTGTTGAGAGTAGTCCCGAAAAAGGGGACCGAGAGAATTAATAACATTTTTGGGATACAGTGGAGTCGGAAACTTTAGAAAGCTATCTGGATGTGCTAAACAGGCGAAACAGCATAGAAGATAGGAATGCAATAAACATTTTGCTCTTAGTCTTAAGGTGGATCATCCAAAGTTAATTAGTTTCTGACTTTCATCCGATTAGTCTCTGTAATGTTTCTTACAAAATAGTAATTAAGGTGTTGACAAATCATCTTAAACGTATCTCAAATAATATGATATCTAAAACCCAACCAACCTTTGTGTCGGGGAGAGCAATCAGTGACAACATTATTATTGGGCACGATGCCTTCATGCTTTATAGGGAATTAAGATAGGTAGAGAAGGTATTGCGGCTGTCAAATTCGATATGAGCAAAGCTTATGACATAGTTGACTAGGTCTTTCTAGAGAAAATGATGTTGGCTTTTGGATTTGATGAACATTAGGTTTTGCTGATTATGCATTGCATCTCAACGGTCAAGTTTTCTATTTAGATTAACAAAGAGTCTGGAGGCAATATTGTCTCGAATTACTCATTGTTACCCAATCTTTTTCTTATATGTGCTTAAGGTTTTTCCCTACTTATAGAAGATGCAATTTGCCCTATCGGGTTTCTCGCTGGCAGGTGATTGCCTTACTATTTCTCTATCTTTTTTTTCTGCAGACGATAGTCTCATTCTCTTCAAGGCAGAAGAAAATGAATATTATTGGCTAAAGAAACTTTTAAATAAATATGAGAAAGCTTAGGGTAGAGCACAAATTTTGATAAATCTAGTGTCTGTTTTTGTCCAAATATCATCCAAATATCGAAGGAGATAGGAGAGTTTATTTGCAGACAATTCTTGGTATCCATTTGGTGGATAATTTGGGGCCGTATCTGGGCCTCCCATCTGTTTTCTCTAGAAGGAAAAAACCAAGATCTTAAGAAAGTCAAGTTCAAAGTTTGGGGGCGATAACAGGTTGGAAAAGGCGAATAATGTTTTCAAACTGGTGGTAAAGAAGTGTTCATCAAAAGTGTTGGTCAGACAATCCCAACTTATACTATAAGATGTCTTCAGGCTTCCTTTAAGCTTTTGCAAAGAAAATTCCAAGATCTTTGCGAGGTTTTAGTGAGGTTGAGCGAATATCATAGAAAAATCCATCGAATGAAATGGTAAAGCTTTTGCAAATCGAAAGAGCTTGTAGGAGTTGAAATTTAGGGAGCTTGAAGGCTTTAATCAAGCCCTCTTAGTCAAACAAGTTTGGAGGATGATTCAACGTCCTAACCTACTGGTTTCAAATATTATCAAAGACAAGTACAATCCTAACTCTCACTTATTAAATACTACTGCTCAGAAATCAGATTCAGATTCTTTTTTCTGTGGGGGCTTCCTTTGGGACAAGATGTTGCTTTGCCCATGGTTCATGAAAAATGTTGGTGATGGGAGCACAATTTGAGCTTCCAAAATAGTTGGATTCCTAGAGAAATGACTTCTAAACCCCTTATCCCTCCCCAGTTTACATGGATTTGATGGTTGGAGAGCTCATTCATCCGAATGGACACTGGGATGTAATATAATTAAGCTAAGTTTGTATTTTTGTCAAGATGACATAGCAACTATTATTCGGTCGATTCCTATCAGAAAGTCAAACAAGCATGATAATTGCGAAGTATGTGATTTCTTCTAAAGTTACTGAGCTTTGGTCTCGTGATTTTTTTGTTTGGTTATCAATTACGCAGATATCTATCTGTGATTTTTTTGTTTGGTTATCAATTATGCAGATATTTAGGTTTTGTGTTCTCAGCTCGTGTATTTGTAATTTATGAAAAATTATTTATTCAATAAAGAATTATCTTATTATTTCTTCGCATTACTCGTATTCTAATAAACTAAGATCCAAGTTATTTAATGTAACTGGAACAGTATATATTTGATATACAATATATATTTAATATAGAATGTATATATTTGATATATAGTATATATTCGATATACAAATGGATAATGTTCCAATAATAACTTAAATGGTCTATAGTACACGAATGAGGTTGGATACCTTATCCTACTAACACTATGGATACGACCCGCTTTGTAATAGTTACAAACGACTTTATCCAGGTCATTCATGTATAGATATGCGAGTGAGGGTATCCTATACAATGAGTTTGTATAAGATCGCACCACGAATAATTAATAATTGGTTCTAACACCGTTAGTCAATAGATTGTTATCTCATAGGATGACCAGGTAATTCGATCTTAATCCTGAGTGAGTTATGGACTCCTGCCTATAAGGGATCGTCCTTTGATTTGTATGGGTGAGAGTGGCCCCGGTTGTCGACTCAATAATCCTATCATTTTGGAGACGAGATCAAGTGGGGAGTTGGGAACATAACTACACAAGATAGAATTCACTCATTCCCGACTTTAAAAAAGTAGATGAGTGTTCCCTTACATGCTGACTCTGGGACTTGAACAAGAGGCCTCACCATCTCACTGGCCCGAGAGGAACTTATGGTTATTGGTCGGACCATAACTCAGTTGTTCATCAGAGGAGCAGTGATATTTAAGAAGCAAGATGTAACTTAGGGGTAAAACGGTAATTTGACCCAGCTAGAGTTACGAGCACTCGTGAAGGATTGATGATACGCGATAACCCAAGCGTATTGGACTACTCGAGCCACAAGCCACTTGAATCCAATCGTATAAGTGGTTCAACCTGAAAGGCCAAGGGTTAGATGGATTATCTTTGTAGTCATTACCTCGAGCAGACAGAATACTCACTATGCTTGAGGTCGGAAACACTCCACGAGTTTGATGACCAATCAAACAAGCATGCTTCAAGAGGTAAAATATGAAAATCTAAGTTCAACCACACAAAGGAATTCGATATTGGGGGGGGGGGGTTTGCACACGGCAAAGAAGAGAAACACTCTCACAATTTTATTGATAATTCCAAGATGCTTTCAAATGAAGGGGAACACGCCTATTTATAGGCTAGGGCCCATGGCCTTTACGAGGAAAATAACAAAATTAAAAATAAAATTAAAGTTGATAAATTCCTAACGATCGAAAAAGATGCCAAAAATTGAAAACAAATAAAAATAAAAATAAAAATTATTCCTCAATTGCTCTTGGAACAAATTAGGAAAATATATTCCTAAATTGTTCCAAGAGTGGGTGGCAAGGAACTAAGGTTGGCGCCAATAGAGGGTGGTGGCATCAAGCTTGTAGAGCGCCCATGGGAGTTGGGGCGCATGCAGAGGCTGGCGGCGTGCGAGGGCATTGGCGGATGCGGGCGTAGGGGGCGTGTGCTGGTGTCTAGTGGGGCACGCGCAGGGCGTGCGGTAGGGGCATGCGGCGGTTGGTGGGGCGCGCTGGCATAGGCGATGGCACGATGTGAGGGTGCTGGTGGCAGGGCGTGGGCGCGCTTGCGAGGTTAGCAAGGCGTGGGCGTGGGGGGCAGGCGGTGTGTGCTATGAGGTTAGCGCGTGCGCACGTTGGCGTACACCTGGCTGGACGTGCGCGCAGGTGGCCATGCAATGGGGCTTGTCCTTGAGGTGTGGCCACTCGTTCAACTTCTCCTCTGCTCCTCGCTTCCTCTTAACCCTTGTAGGTTCTTCATTGGCCTTCAAAATGGTCGAAATTTGTTGTTGGGTCCAATGAAGTCTTGTTCGTTTTGTGGGTCTCTCTTTGAGCCTGTGACCTATGTTAGGTCCATAAGATACCACAGCTTTTAGTGTTCTATGATTCACCTCCGAATAATGAGTAGGTAGTTCGATCCTTTTGATTTTGCTCTTCATAGTAAACTGATGGGGGGATGCGGAGCAATAGGTCGAATTACTATATAAAGAAGAGTTGTAAACTATAGGACTTCTTGTTCGAGTAGGAAGATTTCGGTTTTTCTCGTTCCTTCTATTCGATAAGAATAGGGATTTAAAATGATACAAATTCCTCTCCATTCTGTTGTGCTCAGCGAAGGAACTGCCTAAGCATACTTTTTCCGATCCAAACTTCTTTGTTCTTTCTAAGTCTTCTTCCTGCTTGTTGGAGTAGGTGGAGTCTGGGAGCTTGGGGCCTATTATGATCACATCAATTGACTTGTCGTTAATGGTCATACATCTGTGGATACTAAAATATTCTGTAGTGAGAAGAGTGCAGCTGCGGGTTTTTAGTGGAGTGACCCACAATTAACGAATATTGATTAACTCGGTTAATGAGTTTGACTCATTAATCTTGTATCGTTGGAGCTTTTGATCTGTAGGTCCATTAGGTCCCTTGCCAGCTCGCAACGGGTAAAACGAGGATCAAGATTTTGAGAAAATTTGAAATGTTCAAATTATATATAAGGGAATGTATATAATGTATATTATGATACATTATATATAGTTTATTTTAAATAAAGATTCAATAATTAAACTATATGTTATGAGAGTAATATTTGAATAGGATTCAAATAATTAATATGAATTGGATTCTTATTAAAACTATAGGTTATACCAAGAGAGATACATTTGAATATGATTCAAATATATAGCTTTAATTAAATATGTGATATTTAATTAAAAGTTAAATAATTAATTGTTAATTATTTATTTATTTATTTAATATTTAGATTTAAATTAATTAATTATTAATTAGATTAATAGTTATTAATTAAATTAATTATTAATTATTAATTAAATTAATTCGTTTATTATTAATTAAATAAAAACAATAAGTTATCCTAATGGTCTTGGGATTTCCTTAGAGAAGATATCTTATATCCAAATGGATAAGATATCCTATTGACTAACCCTAAAAAAGGGTTAATGCCTAAAAAAATCTCTCAACTCTCTTACTCTCTCAATCCCTTGCAATTGGATCCCACAATTCGGATTCTCGACTGAGAGACACAACGAGGAAGATCAAGTGGTGTTCTCTCATTGAGATTACACGAAGAAGAGTCTTCAAACGTAAAATCTAACATTCTTACCTGTTTTATATTTTTATGTGTTTTAAATTTCAAAAGAAATTCAAGAACGCGTTCTACTGCTTCTGATCTAGGATTCATTCCCTTCATATCAGCCCAAGTGGCTTTCTGATCTCTAATAAAGTTTCCTTTTTTAAAAAAAAATCTTGTATTAAAAAAAATTCCCGAAATTAAAAAGAGAGGGAAAATCACAATTTTGGAAACGTGTTTTATGAAGCTCAACCTCTGCATACGAATCATCAATATAATCTTATATTTATTAAAATTAAAAAATCAGTTGAGTCTTTTCAACTTTTAACAATTTTCTTTTTATATTTATATAATGTTATATTCATTAAAATAAAGTTTCTAATTATTTTGTGATATCTACACAATTTACTACTATATTTCAATGAATGAAATTCATTTCCAAATAAATTTATATATATATATATATTTTTTAAATAATAAATTTTTTATATTGAAGTAAGTTATTTCGCTCTTAAAATACCTTAGAATTAGGTTGGATATTTTGTATGATGTTTGATTTGATATTAATTGTATGTTCGCATTGAAGTAAAAAAAAAAAAGAAAAAAAAGGGTAATTATAGTGGGTAGCAAAAATATTTTATGTAGTTCAAAAATATTACCAACTTTCCAAATTTTCAAATATAGCAAAATATTTGAAACCTTTTGATATATGATATACATCTGATGTTATGAATCTGGTCAATATCAGTACTAATAACTGTAGTGGG
The DNA here is from genome assembly GCF_013281855.1 of Momordica charantia. NCBI lineage: Eukaryota > Viridiplantae > Streptophyta > Magnoliopsida > Cucurbitales > Cucurbitaceae > Momordica > Momordica charantia. The sequence continues at coordinate 10,464,146 of NW_028275161.1, forward strand.
CATCTCCTAACCAAATGGTCAACTTCTAAAGATTTCTATTTTGGTTTGTGTTAGCATCTTGAGAATGTTATCTAATTTTTATGTTTACTGTGTTTCGGTTTGGGCTTGTAGGACAATATTGTCATATTATACATGTTTGAATTTAAGTCGGGATATGGTGATTTGAACTCATGACTTCTTGGTCAGAGATCAATGTCAATTACCGCTAAGCTAAACTTATATTGACAAATAATGTTCATGTTTATATATATATAATCTGTAGTATTAATATCAATATTAATCTATATCTATACTATATATAAAAGACACAATAGAGAGAAACTTTATCTCACTATTTTGTCATCTAATTTTAATCACTTTCTCTATTACTCTAAGGGTAATTTTGTCATTCATCTCTCTCCCTCCCTCTCTTCAAATCTCCTCAAAGTCTACCAATTCTCTCTTCTAATTCTCTCTTCTTGTCATTCTTCATGCCATCCCTCTTAATTTCCAAATATTTTCTCTCCACCTTTACAAATTTCATTTCGAATAATTTTCTCATTTTCTAAAAAACTTCATTTATCTCTCTTAATTCTTTCATTATTTTTATTTTTTATTCACTCTTAGACTTCTTTTTTTCTCCACCCATCCAAATTCCTTACTCAAATTATCATTTTTTTTAGTTTATTTGGAATTTTTAAATAATGGAGAGATAGTCCTTAGAAAGAGAGAAAGAAAATTAGAAGGGTTGGGAATAGAGAAAGACCGAGAAATTTGTAAAGATAGAGAGATAGTATTTAGAAAGAGAGATATATAAAATTATAGGAGTTGATAGAGATATTTGAATTTTAATGACAAAATTGCTCTTAAGGTAATAGTAATAAAATTATAAATTTCAATGCATCGCAAGTATATTATATAGGAAAAACATTTTTTTCCTATTTTGTCCATTCTTTAATTTCTAAATTACAAGACATGTCATTAATCATTAATTGTCCATAATCAATTAATTAACTGTATTGAGGGAGAGATCTAAGGAGGACAGGCAACCGGAATTGGGAGCGACAGTGAGGCGCGGGACTACAGGCAGTTATTACCATAATCAGTGCAGGCGTATAGGTGCGTTGCTACCACTGCGGTATGGAGGGGATGCCGAGGATTGTAGTGTGAAACCTGCAGGAATCAGGTTTCAGACATGTAGGTGGAGGCACCACCCACTATTTATCGGGGATGTACGTCCTTCTCCATAAAAGCTTCGTACAGCTCGGTGTAGTCTTGCCTCCATAACTGTCGTCCTTCCTGGTTGATCATCCGTGCCTATAAAAGGGAAAGACTCGTCCCAACACCAATAAGTGAAAAACCTGTCATTGAAATCCTAAGGTGTCTACTCGTATTTTCGATACTCTGATTACCGACTTGAGTGCCGGAGTGTATTAAGCGAGGCATTACACTAGTATTGAGTTTTCTAATTGTAGGTTCATTTGCTCCTCGGCATATACACTCATCCGAGGGACACGTGGACCTCTCACAAATTTACTGTCAACAATTGGCGCCGTCTGTGAGGAACGATGTTTTCAAGTCAAACAAAAACTCGTTCTCCGCACTAAGACACTTGGAAAATGACTTCAGACAAGGAGTCATCCCACGAACAATCCACCGATGAGGAGCGTCGGCGCGATAAACCCATTGGCAAAGCAACCTCTACCCCTCCTACTCTGCATAAGGTCAGTGGAGCTAGGGACATAGTCAACCCTCTCTAGTCGGAAACCCCCACTGAAGGAGCTCAGGGTTCCGAAGCGAAATATGGGCGATGAACGCCCAAATGTCTACTCAAATTGGGAGGTTGATCAACGTGATCTTGACTGATTAGGCCCGAAGCATCGCCAATCCTGCAAACGAGAATGGGGATATGGACGAAACAGCTAAAGGGGAACCCCAGGATGCGGAGAAGAGAGGCTCCACAGGCGAGGACCCCCTCGCCGCGCTCAGACTCCTTGAAGGCTCGCGTGACCTTAGAGATAAAATCAACTCCAAACGAAACCATGCGAGGCACTGGCTCAAAATATGGAATCCCATACCAGCACCAAGATGTCTGGCCACCCGAGCGGGTCCCATGTACGGGTTAGCTTGGAGGAGCTGGATCACATGAAGAAAGAGATCTTCAACCGAGTATGAACTAGCTCGGACTGGAGGTCGAGGATCCATGGTCCACTATGAACCTATGAAAATAGCACAAAAGCCATTCACTGTTGATGTGCTGGCCGTGGAACTCACAAAGGTCTTCAAGGGGCAATGAATTGACAAGTATGTCAGATCGACAGATCCTGTAGATCACGCCACTTCGTATCACGATGCCATGAGATAGGTTGGGTATAACGATGTCGAACAGTATCGAGGCTTCTTCAGAGCGCTCGTAGGCCTTGCTAGGAAATGGTTCAAGAATTTGCCGCAGTACTCCATTGCGACATATCAGGACCTCGCCCAAGAGTTTGTTGACTAGTTCCACTACTCATGCGTCAAAAGGGGAATGGAAACCCACCCCATGTCCGTGAAACAGAAGCCAGACAAAGACCTAAAGACCTACGTGGCCCGCTTCACCATGGAATAGCTGCGAGTGCCTAACTACGACGAGAGCATGGCCCGATGGGCCCTTTCACACAGAATAAAAGATAGATGATTGGTCCACTCCCTAGGAGAGTTTCCGAATGAGACCAGATGGCCGAGCTTATGGTTCATATCTAGCGGCACATAGCTGAGAAGAATTGCTCGAGGCCCAATCCCTGAGCAAGAAGCGCTCGGAGTCATCACGAAGGGATAAAGGCAAAGATGTTGACCGAACTGCGACCACACATAAGGAGTCCGGCTTGACCCGACCTAAGGCCAAAGTAGATCGCGGTTAGGTTTGGAAAATATACCCCGACGCGCATCCTACTGCACCACATACTTGCACGGATCAACGAGTCCCCGGTTGATAGCCTGCTCTAGTGGCCAGAGCGATCGAAACACGATTCCAGCAAGAAGAATCGAAGCAAGTACTGCAAGTTCCATCATGATCATGGTTATGACACGGTTCTTATAAGAACTTGTGTAAAATGTACACGATTTCAGTCAATGTATTTGTGTACCTTGTACACAAGTTCTTATAAATCGTGTACGATGTACACGATTAATGAATAGAACTCATGTACATCGTACACGATTTATCTCATTGTTTCAATCAATTTGCCATAAAAAATCCATTAATATCTGCCCCTGATTACATTTACATTTCCAATTTGTTTCAATCAATTTGCCATAAAAAATCCATTAATATCCACCCCTCATTATATTTACATTACCAATTTGTTTCAATCAATTTGCCATAAAAAAATCCATTAATATCCCCCATTATTACGTTTACATTACAACAAGAGGAAAGAGAAAAATAAAATTAAAAATCTAATGGTCCAAAACTCACATTTTTCATACTAAAGTTGAATGATTTTTTCAGCTCTTGTTTCAATTTCTTCAACCTCCAAACAAACCTTTTTTTTCTTTTCGAAAACTATTATTTTCAATTATACAATTGTACGAATTTAAATTTGACTTCAATTATAAACTAAATTCAAATCCATTAATAAAAGTTCATTACACAAGTTAATTTAAAAATAAACAAACTGGAATATTATAGAATATGGATAAAAGCTCATGTACCACATGGTCGCTGTCTTCTCTGACGACCTCCACGACGAGATTGAGGCCTATCAAAATGTGATGGTGGATGATAAATTATATTATCGATATCTTGTTGTGTTACCTCAATAGGTGATATATGTGGATGGATTGAACTTGATGCGGTGTCCATATGAACTGCAGGTGTAGGAATCATAATAAAATCTGCTTGATCTTGAGTAGTTGGAATCTGATCTTCAACTATTGGAGGCTCTGGATCTTGAATATTATCATCAATGGGTGGTTGGCGCCTACGACGAGCGCGCCTCCTCTCAAAGTTGGAAGAAACTGGTTTACTAGTGCCCTTTGTTACTTTACCAAACACATCGATCACGACGTTGACGCCACAATGTTATATATGCTGCATGCTAGTGTCGCCAATCATGATCATGCTTTCCTCGCAAGTCTATCTTATGTAATTGTGAGTCCATATTACAATATGATAGAACAGTTTGTCTTAACCCAAATTGTCGTAAGACCCGATTTGGTTGATGAAATTCGATAATATGGAAACATATAAGAGAACTTACGGTTAACCATATATCTCTCCCATTATGACAATATTCAGGTAATAAAGTCATAATATCGTGAGTATATGATGTTCAAATGATCTAAAATTAATAATAAATGTATTAATAACATAGTTATTTATTTATTCATATGTATTAAATAAAATGCAAATTTTACCTGATTGGGCATAAGTCAATCAAAACATATGCGATACTGGATTAACATATTTGTGGATCGCTCGGAAACTCCATTCCATCTACAAGTTTATGAAATGAATTAGTTTTGAGTATATAATATATATTCTATTATATAAATTTAGTGTATATAACATAGAAAAAGTAAACTTACCGAGCACTAAGAGGACGCCCTATGTATTGGTCAGGAGTGACTAACTGGTGTTATGGAGCACTAAAGGGATGTCCTACGTATCCTAAGCCCGTACTTGCAAAAGTATAAGTGGACATGCTATTTCTAGAGCATCAAATCGACTAGCTCGACATAATTCTCGATATAGCCATGCAAGACATGCACTACCCCAGGAATATTGTCCAGCTGCCTCAAAATCCCTTAGGAGAGGAAGAAACATGAGATGTACAAATGTGTTAGACTTATCAACAAATGGAAACCCTCCTATAAGCTGCATAATGTATGCCATGGTATGTCTCTGTATCGCAATTTCATCAGCATCTTGTGGTAATTCTGCGAATTGCGATGCTATCCATGGAATACTCAATCTATACCCCTTAAGTTGAGTAGGTCGGACTCCTAGTAAATCCTCGCGTATTATAGTCTAATCATATAGCAAAGATCCAATAATGGGCTCTTCATTAATCGGTAGCTCAAACTGAATTGCAACATCTTGTAATGTAATAGTTAACTCTCCACCGCGCATATGAAATGAATGAGTTTCTAGTCACTATCTCTCAACTAAAGCTGTAATAAGGTGCCAGTCTAACTGAATAAACCATATTTGAGCGACTCCCCAAAAACCAGATTGCTGTAAATATGGAATCATCGTTGATCTAGACTAATGCTGCGACAAACTATACCCTCTCGACAATTCAAAATTACTGTAGATCCAGTATCCCATATTTCTTGTGACCGATGTGTATGCTGCAAATATAATTAGGTCGGATCAATAGGTCCTGGATCCATATTTAAGGCTGAATATAACGAACAATGAAGATATTATGAATTGTCATCCACGATAAATATATAAATATCATAGTCCAAACACAAAAACTTAACATAGTCCAAACATGTTAAGCACTAATAGTCCAAACACAACAAATAGAACATAGAACAAACATGTTACATACTAATAGTCCAAACACACAAATATAACATAGTACAAACACTTTACACACTAATAGTCCTAACACACAAATATAACATAGTACAAACACGTTACACACTAATAGTCCACACACTCTAAGCAATTGCATTAAACTATTACAGCTCCAAACATTTGATTTCACCTAGCATTTCAATTGCATTAATCTTATATACTTCCACCTGTAAGTATAAAATAATAGAATTAAATTCAATATTAATAAAATAATACTAATAATCACGGGACGTTGAAAAAATAAAACCTTATTCATCCATGTGCCTAGAAGAAGATGCACCCGAATTACGAGTTGGACAAGTACGTTTGTTGTATCCTTGACCTTTGTATAATCCACAACGAACCTTTGTTCCCGCCTCCGCCAATCCATCTCATTGTGAATGTGCGAGGTCCTTGGACGTCCATGTTCCCTTAATAAATTTGGATTAGGATGAATGATATCAAATTTGGCTTCTGGCCAGTAGTCCCTATGTTGTATAGGGTGAAATTGAGATTCATAACAACGTTGATATTCAGACAATCTATACGACTCCTCAACAAAGGGCAAATGTTTCAAATGAATAGTTTTGCAAACTGCAATTACATGAGAGCAATGTATCTTGAATAATTGTAACTTATTGCAAGTACATGTATTGTTTGTCAGACAAACAATTTGAGTATGTTGACCCTTGTTAGGAGATAACATATTAATCCCCGTTTCAACATGGAAAGTTTGTGTTCTTCGGTCAATAGATGTCACTGAATGTGAAGTTGCTCTTTTCTCCCACCTTCTACGTTTATTCAAAGCATATTTGGTATATTGTTCACCACGATCTAATGCTTCATCAATCTCTCCTCTACGCTTCTCAAAATATACAATCGTTTGATAAAACAAATACTTAACTAATGCAGTGATCAGTAACATTCTAGCTCATTTGAAAACACCATTAATAGACCCCGCTAGATTAGTTGTCATCCAACCATATCGAAACCCTTTGTCATGCGATTGTGTCCATTTTTATACATTTATATACGAGAAAAATTCAATACAATATGGACTTAATTCTTCCAACTCTTTCATATATTTTTCAAATTTACGCTTCTGATGTTGACACCCAGCACGATACACCAACTTTTTCATATGCTGCGATTTATACTTTTTATTGAAGTTACTTGCCACATGACGAAGACAATAACAATGATATGCTCTCGGTTCACTCCAATCATTTTCTTCATTTTTCACCACTGCCAAAATACCTTTATGTCTATCAGAAATTAAACAAAATACCATCTCGTTGGGTAACCAATGTTCTTAAAGCACTCAAAAACCACGACCAACTAGAAGTTCTTTCCTCTTCAACAATATCAAATGCAATAGGAAACATATGCCCATTAGCACAACTGATGTGGCTATAAGTAACTTCCCTTTATATTTGCCATACAAGTGTATACCATCTATTTGAATTACTGGTCTACGGTATTTGAACCCTTCAATTGCAGGACCAAACGACCAAAAAACACGACCAAAAATAAGATTACCCAGGAGCATGCGATGGTATCAAATCCCATACAACTCGAGTTCCTACATTGTAATGAATGGCAGCATTCAACCAATAAGGAAGTTCCTCATATGATTTCGCCCAATCACCATAAACTTTAACTAGTGCTTTTCTCTTAGCTTGCCAAACACGTCTATAGTTCACATTATATCCAAAATCTCTTTTGATAATTTCTTGCAGTGAATATATAGACTTACTAGGATGACGTCGTAAAATAATTTGAACTTCGTTACAGAGTACATCTGAATCCAATTGTGAGTGATCCTGTGTGACCTCTCAGTATAAACACAAATGAGGTTCCTCAAATATGGTGATTTCAAACATTCCGTGGGTTTTACGTCGACTAGCGTGGAGTCTCCACTTGCAACCTTCCTTCCATTGTTTGCATCTCATGTACCAAATGTCTTGAATCATTCTCCATAAACATATCTTTTTTTGTCACAAATTTCCTACCTTTATATATTTTGCTTGAATCATTCTCCATAAACATTAACCCTTCGTCCAACGTTGACCCTTCTTCACATGTAGAATCAATTATGTCAAAATCTATTTGTGTGAAAATATCTGATGGTATTTATTCATTTTGGCATGGAGGATTGTTTATGGGGTATTCATGCACAATTATTCTTCAAACAATTCATCAACTTCTACTTCTATATGAGTAACTCCACTATTTTCAGGTTCAATTACCACAATTTCATCACAAGATAATGACATATTCAACTTGATTTATGAGACTAGATCATTAACCTCTAACTGTACAAAATAATTACAAACAAAATAATTAAACACGTAATAGTACAAAAATATAATAATTATAAAAAAAATCAACTAACTTCTTTGTACAACCAATAAATAACATATAATAATACAAAGCAATATTAAAAAAATATAACTTAAAAAAGTTATACCAAAACAGTCCAAAAGACTTAGAATCTAACAATAATTCTTAAAAAAAAAACAAATACACTATAATCCAAAAAACAAACAAAAAACAGCAATATTTAAAAAAAAATCACACACAAATACACTATAGTCCAAAAAAGAAACAAAAAACAACAATATTAAAAAAAAAAGAAGAATAGAAGACAAACCGACAACAGGCGGCGGCAGGGGTGGCGATCGTAGGAAGCTCGACGAGAGCGGCAGTCGGAGGTGGCAAGTCGGCAACAGTAGAGGTGGGCGATGGCTGCGCAGGTTGCAGATAGCGGCTAGAAGGTTGGAGAGAGAGAGAGGATTTTGAAATTTGTTAGGGTGTGTGGGGTCGAAATGGGATGGGGATGGATTAAGACCCCCTAAATCGTGTACAATGTACACGAATTGAAAAATCGTGTACATTGTACACGTCTTCAGAAGATAAAATGCTCACGATTTGTAGAAATCGTGTGCATTGCCCACGATTTTAAAACAAAAACCGTGTGCAACGTACACGATTTCAATAATCGTGTTTGTTACACAAGATTTGAAACAGAAATCGTGTGCGTTGCACACGATTTCAAACCCTACGTGGCTCCAACTATGTGCAGTTGGAGCCACGTCAGACGCAGTTGGGGCCACATCAGACGAAACTTGCGTATGTTGTACTCGAGTTTCATAAACTCGTGTCCATTCTAAATCGTGTACGTCTTACACGATTTAGGTACCCCAATTTTAGAATTAGTTTCCCGTCAACCTTATTTCTGTTTTTTTATTTATATTATTAAAAAAAATTCGTGCAATTATCAAGGAGTACATCGCCCAACACCTTAATTATATTTATCTTGATTGATTGACTCTTAAGTTGATTTTGAATTGGCCACTTGAATAATCAAGCAAGTTTTAGTCTAATACTGAAAATGTTATTAAAAACAGATTTCATCGAGATAAAATGAAAATTAGCTTTAGAGATAAAATACTAAAAAAAGAATCTAGACATAAAATATCTTACTCGTTAAACAAAAGTTGAAGCTCAAATTATTTAGGATTTTAGTGTTTCATAGATGTTTAAAAATGCTAGCCTTGACTCCTAAACAACTAAAAGCTGCTGGGAATGGGAGTAGAACTTAATTTGCAAAATGTGGTGCAGATGCGCCATGCACATCACGTAGTTGCAGGTTTCTTTTTAAAGCTAGGGTTGTAATATGAAGTTGTTTTTCCATAATTCTTTTTTTCCTTTGTTTTAAGTATTATTTCCAAAATATGCTCAACTATTTTAACCTTAAAATCGATTGCTCATGCACAATTTCACCAATAATAACTGGAAGTACTCAAAATTCGTCTCCAAAGGACTAGTAACTTTTTAAATAAGTTCATAATTTGTTTGAATGAGCAATCGATTTTAAGGTACAAATAGTTGAGAACGTTTTGGAAATAATACTTAAAACAAAAGAAAATTAGAATTATGGAAAGCCGACCCCCTACTACTGACATAGTTTTAAAAAGAATCCTGCAACTATCTGATGTGCCTGACGCATCTACACCACAATTTGCAAACTAAGTTCTACTTCTATTCCATACTGCTTTTAGTTGTTTAAGAGCTTAGACTAGCATTTTTTAATGTCTATGAAACACTAAAATCTGAATAATTTGAGCTTCAACTTTTGTTTAACGAGTAAGAGATTCTATGTTTAGATTATTGTTTTAGTATTTTATTTCTAGAGCTACTTCTCGTTTTATCCGGATGAAATTTGTTTTATTTTAACATTTTCAGTATTATACTATACCTTGTGTGATTATTCAAGTGACCAATAAACCATCGACTTAAGAGTCAATCAGTCAAGATAAGCAGAAGGCATTAGGTGCTGTGCTCTTCGATAATTCCAGTTCAAAAGAATATAAGCTAAGATACTCGTAGGAGGGTTGAAAAATAAAATTAATTCATGATAAAAAATAAAGGAAACTTCAATAGATGATAGGAGCAAAGAATTCATTTTTTATTTAATAAAAGAAAAAACTCACATAAATGTAAAATAATTAAAAACTAAGTTGTAAATTAAAACAGAAGATCCAAATATGAATAACGATAAATATAAAACTAAACTAAGAAAAGAAAGCTAAAAACTAAAACAGAAGTTGTTGAAAAAGGTAAATGAAATGGGAGCTCCTCAATTTATAGGATTCAAGGTGCTGAAGTTGTTGAATTTGTTGAAGAGTAGTGAGAAGTAGCTAACTTTGTGTTTGGGGAGGAAAATTGTCATGCTACGTAGAGGATAATGATACGTCCACGTTGGAGTAACCTTTTCGACAGGTCCACCTCAAACCTTCCGAGGTGGAGCACTTAGCCAAATCACCTTGAATATTGTTTCTCAAAGGTTTGATCTGCTTGGATTCGATCTGTCGGATCCGATAGGTTTGATCTACTGTCCGACAAGAGTAACTGCCGGTCGTGAGATCTGTCAGATACTATACTTATAATAGAGAGCCTTATTTCTACACCATGTATAAAAATTCTTCTCGAACTTGATATTAAGTCCGAGCTGTATTGTAACGCCCCGCGTTCTCTGACTCGTTTATTTTAAGAGATAAATAGTGTCTTTGGATTTTTCCCTAAGTTGATAACTTTAATTCTTGGATTTTCTAACTTTGAAATTCTAATTTTTGGCTAAATTAGAATTAAGTTTAATTTCTTTGGATTAAGATAATTTAAGTTCTCGACCTGTGTAGGAGATTTTTAGTTAAATTCTAAATTCACGAGTTTTAGGATTTTCCTTCCTAAATTCTACTTTTCTTTGAATTATTATTCTTCGGTTTTAGAGTTTAAGTTAACTATTTTATTTCGGGTTGTTGTGGGGTTTATTCTTATTTCTAAAGTGAAATTTTGGGGCTTGTTGTTTGGGACTTTGTGTTACTTATTTGGGCCTCATTTAAGATTTGGGAATTGGGCTATAGGTTTTAAAACAAAAGGAAAAAAAATAAATAATAAACAAAACAAAAACAAGAAACCCTAGGATCTCTTTCTTCCTCTCCCTCTTGGCAGCCGACAGCCCCCCCCCCCCCCCCCAATTTCTTCTTCTTCTTCGGTAAACCAGCCACCCCCACCCACTCTCGTTCTTCTCCTTCTTCGACGGCACCCACGACAGCAGCTTCATCCTCCGGCCGACGACTCGTCTGCAGCAGACTCACGGGACCCCACGGCGACGCAACGTCGTGGCAATGTGACAGCAGCAGCGCCCCTCGTGTTTTCGGCGGCCTCCAACCGAATCCGGCAAATAACAACCTCCATGGTCGGTAGGTGTTAGGCGTGCAACAGTGGCAGACCATCAGCAGTCGCGACAATCCTTCGACAACCTAACAGCAACCCATCCCGAGCCCAGATCTGCATCGACGCGATTTTGCATCATCCTTCAGCGATTGTCGACGAGTTCTGACGAGTCTCCAACGAACTAGCTGCACCTTCAATTCTGATAGGACGTCCCACGAGTGACAAGTGATGTTCCAGTGGCGATGCACATTACAACCTCGTTTTAAGGATGTTCGGTGTTGAACCACCCTTGTTCGGGCTAGTTTGAGTTACCCATCCCCTCCGACACTGTTTTGACATCGACCCACTCCTTAACCAAGAGGTTTTATGGTGAGATAGTAGGTAATGGATCATTTAAACTCACTTAGTAAACGTCGTTGTTATCATTTAGTAAACGTCGTTGTTGATAAAACTGTTGATATATCTTGGGAAAAGTATGTGGTTGTGTGAATAAATTGTAGCCAGGTAATCCTGGATGACTATGATTGAGTTGCTATTATGTTCTAATTGGTTTTCATGATGAAATTTGTATACTGGTACTATAATCTGTTGTTTCGAAAGCGTATTGAATATTTATGAGAAATCGGTTGTGTTTGATGTATGCTGGGTATTTATCAATTATATTTTGGTTAAGTGGTTGATTGTGCTTTTTCTGTGAACGATGCCTGCTGGAGCTGTTGGATCATGTTGGACTATTTTAGATTGATTGGCTTTTACATATGATCATTTCGGTGTATCGTATATTGGACTGTTATGAGATTGTTGATGCATGAGGCTTGGCGTAGCAGCAAGTACGACCCTTATGAGAATTTTGGGACATAACAAAGTAAGTAGCACGGGGGCGGGTGCGTGCGTTGATGTTTGTTATTTAGTTGCCGATGTGCTGTTTATGACGTTTAATATTGGTTCTGATACGTTGTCGTACAGTGTAACTCTTGTTTTTGTTGGTTTGTTGCCTGGGTAGTGTTGAATGTCCGTCGGTGATAATAGTGGGAATTTTGTATTGTTGAGCTGCTGAGATCTGTTGTAGAATGATGTATGTTTATAGGGAATGTTCGTTAAAGTGGATTTATTTTGGGAATGTTTGATGTCTGAATTTGTATGAAGTGGTTGGCGTGTCTCATGAGTTGTTTATTATATCTGGCAATGCTTATTGGATATGGACGTTGGATATTGAGTGTTTGGATGAATTGTGTTGGGCTCCAATCGATTGCAATTGGTTGACTATGCTTTGTTATGACTAAACTCACTGTGGCGCGGTTGTTAAGAATTGATATGTTGTGAAAGCATGTTTGGTTTATTGTTTTGCTATTAGAATGATGTTTATGTTGTGGAAGTATGCTGAATTGTGTTGGTGAGCTGAGAGGTGCATTAAAATCATACTAGTGGTGGTGTTGTTGATGGGCGTTGTGGTGGTTGGAGTTATTACAGAAGTAGTACTGAAATCTTGGTTGGAGGCTAGAAATGTTATGTGGAGTTATGAAAGTTATGAAGTGAATGGGTGAGTGTCAGGGCCTCGGGTATAAATGGTCGAGGGCTGATACGTCACTAATTGGGTATCGAGGCCTCGGGTATAAATGGTTGGGGGTCAATACGCCAATATTGGATAAAGATGAGCGTCGAGGCCTCGGGTATAAATGGTCGGGGGTCGATGCGAGGAGTCTTTCGAAAGGAGAACTATTGGGGCCTTGGGTATAAATGGTCAAGGGCCAATAGGTTGTAAGACATCGAGGCCTCGGGTATAAATGGTCGAGGGTCGATGCAGAGTTCAAGGCCTCGGGTATAAATGGTCGAGAGCCGATGCTGCAGGGTCGGGGCTCTGGGTATAAATGGTCAGGGGCCGACTCTGCTCGAAGGAGTTAACTGTGGAAGGCTAGAGTAGCTGTGATAAGCGTAGAGGTACTTGAGATGTTATGGAGACTAGAGGTGAGTACTGGTACTTAATGTGTTCCTGGTTGTGGTTGTCACCGAATTTTATAGAATGTGTCTATGTTTGAATGCATAATGTGATGAAAAGCATGACAATGATTGTTTCATGATTTGGTTGAGCATGATGTGTGTGTGTTGATTCTTTAATAAGCATGACACGTTGTTCCTTAATAAGTATGCTGTTTGTGCGTGACCCTTCAGATAAGGGTTGCTTACTGAGTACTGTGGTTGTACTCATCCCTCTTTTTCCCCTCCAGTTTGCAGGTATCGAGCTAGCTCTTGAGATGGTGATGGTGAGGAGGAGGCTTGATCGGAAAGACCATTAGCTATGCTGTGTGCAATTAATTTCTTTTAGTTAGGATAGTTGTGGCCATTTAATGTTGTAGTTGAGTGGGTAGTGGCTGGTTTTGTTTAGTTTTATTGTCTATAGGATGTTGTAAGGTTGCCGGTTCATTATTCTTTTAGAGCATTAATTTTGTTAGCCTCTTGAACTACGGGATGGTAATCTACTTAGGATATTTATAAATACATTTGTTTAAGTTGATCGTACTTGAATTAGCTTTTGCTTCATTGCCATTCGAGATGTTAATATTCATTTAGTGGATGGTTTATAGTTAGTAAGGTTTCCTTGAAGGGTTTGGTTAATGTGAAGTCGATATTATATGGTTTATCTGTATAGGATGTGAGTTTCTCTTAAAACATTAGTGTTGTTGTTCTAATTGTTCAAACTCTCGTGAGTGTTGGAAATCAGAGTAGTGCAGCAGAAGCGTGGTAGTTTTATTGCTTAGTGTTGTTGTGAAGAAAATTCTCTTGTTTATGAGAAAATTTTAGGTAGGCTTAGTAACGGTCCCTATTTGGAAATGGTGAAATTCCTGGGGCGTTATATGTATAGTGACTTAAGCGTCGGAGATTTTGCCATCTTGTGCAGGTCTTCCCTTAGAATTCTTAGTCAGGTAAGTTCCGACTGTAACCTCGATCAGATTTGACCTTGACCATTTTCTTACATAAACATTTGACGCCGTCTGTGGGAACAACATTTTAAGTCATTCCTACCACCGATTATCGAAGATTGTTCAACCAACAGCTTCCGTTGATTTGTCTAGCCACCCTAGTCACCGAGTTAACAACGACGATCCGAATCACCAGTGTGAAGTGAATACCAAGAACATTGAGGATCCGATTCAAGGAGATGGAGGGGTCGATCAGCCCCATAGATGCACCCTAGCACTTCCTCCTGTGCATCCGTGACCGAATAAGATGCACCGAGGTTGAGGAGGGGCTTCGAAAGGGCATCATGTAAACTCCCCAGTTGGTAGATGTTGAGGATCTCGCTACCCTACACTGTAAGCTCGATGACATGCGCACCCGTATGCACTCAATGGAGGAAAATTACAACAAAATGGTGCGAGCTAGTCGCGCGGGATCGCAATCTCGGATCCAAGAGGATAATGAGGGCCACCATTATGAAGGAGGGACTTCGGACCGTCCTCTCCACCCAAAAAATGACAACTAACACCCCGTTGACAACAATGGTGCCGATTGCAGTCACCAAGAGGGTGACCTAAGGAAGGTCATAACCGACAAGAAGAAGAAGAACTCCACCTTTCGAGGTTTGGTCATCTATTCTTCTTGTTCGCAAAAATACTCCACTGAGAAGGCCCAATCACGATTTACTCTGATCATACTGAAGGAGTAGTCACAAGGGAAGAGTTTGACTTGATGAAGAGCAAGTTTGATGCACAGGTTGAAACTCTTAAGTAGAGGTGCGACAGGAAATAAAGTTTGTTCGATGATGGCGAAATGGGCAAATCGCCGTTTACTTCGAACATTCTCGAGGCAACAATACCTACCAAGTTCAAGACGCTCACCATGAAGCCCTATGATGGGTCTAAAGACCCAAAGGATTACGTCGAGGTCTTCGAAGGACTTATGGACTTTCAGGTTGCATCTGATTCCATCAAATGCAGAGCATTCCAGATTGCTCTAACTGGGAGTGCTCGACTTTGGTACCGAAGGCAGCCAGCTAGGTTGATCTCGGCCTACAGTCAGCTGAGGAAGGAATTCATTAGCCAGTTCTCTTCTCGGCACAATGACAAGAAGACAGTCACCCACCTCGTCACTATTCGACAGAAGGACGGCGAGACACCTAAAGAATATGTGCCAAGGTTCTAGGAGGAACAATTGAAGGTCATACATTGCTCAGACGACTCCGCCATGTGCTACTTCTTCACTGGCCTGGCCGATGAGACTTTAAAAGTAAACTGGGAGAAAAAGCACTGGCAACCTTCGCTGAGGTTTTGCAGAAGGCCAAGAAGGTCATCGATGGTCAGAAGCTGTTCTGGACCAAGACAAGTTGGACAGAGAAGAAGTCTAACTAGAAAAAATCGAGTCATCAGTAGAAAGGGAAATCTGACTACAAGTCCAAGGACAAGGGGTCAGCTTCTCAATCCTTTCAAGGACGATCTGATTAATGGAAGCTCGGACTCCGGCTCCGGTCGAGGCTGACCTTACGAACGATATACTCCCACTACCATCCCAATCTCAGAGATCCTTACCAACATCGAGGAGACTATGATGGAGAAACTTCTAAAACGCCTTGGGAAAGTCCGAGGAGACCCAGACAAACGGACAAAGAAATATATTATCGTTTTCACAGTGACCACGGTCATGACACCTCAAGCTGTTTCGAGCTCAAGCGCCAGATTGAAGACCTAATTCAAGATGGCTATTTTAAGAAGTTCGTGGGAAAGTCGAGATCTAGCTCGACGGAAAAGAAAGACGAAATGAGGCGTTCAAGGATGCCACCTCAGAGAGATGACCGGCCTGTGATCATCAACACCATTATCGGAGGACCAAGTGGGGGCCAATCTAAAAACAAAAGGAAGGAGTTGGCCAGAGAGGCCAGGCACGATATTTGTGCTACTTAGGTGCAGAAGCCAATCTGCCCCATATCATTCTCCGACTCCGACCTAGAGGGAGTTCACTTACCCCACAACAACGCCCTGATAATATCCCCTCTGATTGACCATGTCCAGGTCAAAAAGGTTCTTGTGGATGGGGGAGCAGCCGCCAATATCTTGTCCCTCACAACCTACGTGGCGTTAGGTTGGACTAGGGTGCAATTGAGAAAGAGTCCAACACCCTTGGTTGGATTCGCTAGAGAGACCATCACTCTAGAATGATGCATTGATGTCCCTATCATTATCGGCCGAGGCGACACCCAAGTCCCAAAGATGCCCGAGTTCGTAGTCGTGGCACCAGTCGGCCTATAATGCTATTTTTGGTCGACCTGGGATCCACACGCTTCAAGCCATCCCATCAACAGTTAACCAAGCTATAAAATATCCAACTCCCAATGAGGTTGGCATAGTCCGAGGTAAACAGAAGACTTCAAGGGAGTGCTATGCTACGACACTCAAAGGATCGGTAGTTTGCATCATAAATTGCAAGATCGAGTCGACAAAAGAGTTTCATCCAGAACACGCTGCGTCAGTAGATGAGTCGACAAAAGAGTTTCATCTGGAACACGCTGCGTCGGTAGATGAGTCGACAAAAGAGTTTCATCCAGAACACGCTGCATCGGTAGAGGAGCTCGAGCTTGTTCCCTTACTTAGTCTTGAAAAGCAAGTCAACATAGGCACCAAGCTGGGGGCCACTGACAGGGAAGAACTCATCTCCTTCCTAAGGTCCAACTTGGATGTCTTCGCATGGTCCCATGAGGACATGCCCGACATTAATCCAAAGATAATGGTGCACTGCCTCAACATTGACCCATCATTCCGACCTGTTAAATAGGAGAGAAGACCTGTAAATAAAGAGAGAAGTGATGTAATTGTTGAGGAAGTTAATAAGCTTTCAAAAGTTGAGTATATAAAAGAAATTTTGTATCCCGAGGGCTTTCTAACGTAGTTTTAGTTAAAAAATCTAAAAGAAAGTGGAGAATGTGTGTGGACTTCATCAATCTTAATAAGGCATGTCCCAAAGATTGTTTCCCACTTCCGAGGATCGACCAGTCTGTAGACGCCACGGCTGGGCATGAGATGCTCACTTTTATGGACACCTATTCCGGATACAATCAAATAAAGATCCACGAGCATGACCAGATCCACACCTCCTTCATAACCGATCAAGGTCTTTATTGCTATAAGGTCACGCCATTTGGCCTGAAGAATGCAAGTGCAAACTATCAGTCCAGGTCAGACGCAACATAGAGGTGTACGTGGACGAAATGCTAGTTAAAAGCAAGCAGTCCAGGTCGCACCTTGCCAACTTGACTGAAACCTTCGGGGTACTTCGCAACTACCGGATGAAGCTCAGCCTGGATCAAGCAAGAAGGCGTGCGCCAAAGTTCGATCTATTATACCAGCAAGGCTATGACCGAGGCCGAGACCATATACCCCCAAAAAGAGAAATTGGCTCTCGCCTTAGTCACAGCTGCGCGACGACTCAAGCCCTACTTCCAACCTCATACCTTGATCATGCTCACCAACTTGCCATTGAATCCGGTCTTTCATAAGCCATAAACTTCTGGCCGATTGATGAAGTGGGTGGTGGAGCTAAGTGAGTATGACGTTCAATTCGAACCTTGCACAGCCATGAAAGCCCAAGCAGTGGCAGACTTCATAGTCGAGATCATGCCCCCACTGACCTCGACCTTGAAGCCTAACCTCTCTTGGACTATGTTTGTTGATGGGCCATCGAATGACAAAGGATGTGGCACTGGAGTGCTTCTACTCGCACCAGATGGCACGCATTTCGAGTATACCCTCCACTTCAATTTTCGTACCTCAAACAACAAGGCCGAGTATGAAGTGCTGTTGCCCGGTCTGCGCGTGGCTAAAGGGCTTGGTGCAAGCTACATCCAGGTGTACAACGACTCTCAGTTGATAGTAAACATGATAAAAGAAGAATACCAGGCAAATGATTATTGAATTGAGAAATACCTGAGCAAAGTCAGAGCGCACCTCGCCTAGTTCAAAACTAATGAAATAAGCCAGATTCCAAGGTCAGAGAATTCGAAGACAGACACCTTAGCCAAATTGGCGTTCGCTTACAAGACCGATCTCGTTAGATCGATCTCCGTTGAGATATTTGAAACTCCGTCAATTTTGGAACTAGGCGTGATGGAAGTCGATTCCCAACCTCCGTTATGGATGGATATAATCAGAGGATACTTGACGGGCAATGTCTCGACAGATCTGAGAGAAGCAAAGAAACTCAGATGAAAAGTAGCTCGGTTCATACTCTGAGATGGAACTCTATATAAATGAGGATTCTCTCTACTGCTCCTAAAATGCCTAGCCCTAGAGGACGAAAATTACTTTCTCAGGGAAATCCACGAAGGAGTTTGTGGCAACCACTCAGGGGCCAGGTCATTATCGTCCAAGGTAGTCTGAAAGGTTACTACTAGCCCATCATAGATCGAGATGCTCAAGAATTTGTGAAGAGGTGTGACAACTGCCAACGCTTTGCAAACATCATTCACTAGCCACCCAAGCTGCTCACCCCTATCACTACCCCTTGGCCCTTTGCTCAATGAGGAGTAGAAGTGATCGGATCCTTCCCTCTAGGCAAAGGACAGACGAAGTATGTTGTTGTCATAGTGTATTATTTTGCAATGTGGGCCGAGGCTGAGGAGCTCGCCACAATTACTGAAACCAAAATCACGGCCTTCATCTACACCAACATTATGTGTCGCTTCGGCATTCCTAATGCCATTGTGATAGACAATGGCAATATATTTGATAACAGGAAGTTTAAAGAATTCTACGCAAAGCTCAGCATCAGCCACCTCAGTTTGTCCCCTGCCCATCTGAAAGAAAATGGACAGGTCGAAGCAAAATATAAGATTATTAAGCGTGGCCTTAAACTCAGGTTGGATGCAAGAAAAGGGCGTTGGGCCGAGGAGTTACTTGAAGTCCTCTGGTACTATAAAATGACTCCCCGTAAGTCAATTGGAGAGACCCCTTTCTTATTGGCTTTTCGCATCGAGGCCGTAGTTCCTGTCGAGATCGGAATGCCGACTGAAAGGATTGATTATTATGAGCAAGTCAGAAATGAGGAGGAACTACTCCTCAACCTGGACCTTCTAGATGAAAAGAGGGAGGTGTCCCAACTATGACTGGCAGAGTACTAGAACCGATGGCCAGACATTACAACGCTCGAGTTCGACCTTGACTTTTTCAGGTCGGACATTTGGCCCTACGGAAGGTTCAGAGGCATGTTGATACCCAAGAGCCGACCTGGGAAGGACCATTTGAAGTTAAAAGGCATCGTGTGGACAGACACATACATGTTGGCCGATCTCGAAGGAAATTTGCTTCTGCATCCATGGAATGCAGAGCACTTAAAATGATATTATCCATGAATTGTAAAATAGTTCAGATTAATTGGACTTGTGTAAATATTCAAGGGTTAGTTGTATAAAAGTGTTATGTTTATTCAATTTCATGTCTTATTATATTACGAATTCGACCTTAAATCGAACGGGGGTCGTGTGGCTTAACTCGAGGTGAATTGAAAAGAAGCACTTTGATTACAATTCTGATTGGTTCGAGGTGCGAGACGGAAAATAAAGGTAGCAAAAACATTGCGAGTTGGAACAATGACCTGTTCAATAAGAAAAGCTGTAAGACAGGACTAAGGCATATATGCCTCGGGTCCTACAGTGATTACAGAAAATACAAGATGGATTGAAAGAAAAGCAAAGAAGAAAAGGAGGCTGGGGGCCGATCAGCTGCTTCCGAGGTGCGACTCGAGTTCCCCTTGAAAGCCAGCAGGCCGATCTCTTGCGAGTCTATCTGACCAGCCTCCTGAGAGTAATTGACAACAGGTGTAACAGGAGCAGTCTTTCATCTTTGGCTCGGGAAGCGCCAACATCTTCACCCTCATGGGTTAGGTCATCCTCATCCTTACCATTGTCCTGATACTCAGAGTTCAACTCCTTCAAATATTTTTCCACCAAGCTTTGGGGACCAGGGGTGTTGTTCGGATCAGAGGCCCATCGCTTTGCGTATCGCTTCTTGATGGGTTCGAGGTCGAGGTTGGGAGCCACTTCAGCAACGCCCTTCATTAGGAACTTGAACCCCGTGTCCCTGAAGTCCCTGGCGAAGCCGTCAAAATCGGGGTGCTTCCGGAAGGTCTCCTCAAGGAAGGCACTGTTCTAATATCGAGCCTTCCACCTCTCAATGTTAGACCTCGCCTCAGCAAGTCGCTCTTCTAAAGACGTATTCTCGCGTACGAGTTTGAACTTCTCAACCTCTAAATCCTTCAGAATGGCGTAAATTGCCTTGAGGTTCTTTAAGTTCTTCTCCACCTCCACCTCCACCTTGGCAAGTTTGAACTTTTCCTGGGTGGCCTTCAGTTTGGACCTTACTTCCTGAAGCTCACCCTCGACAGCGGTAGCAGAGTCCAAGGCAGTCAAGATAGATTCTTTATCTTTCTCAGATAGCTTCTCGTGCCCGTCGAGCTCGCTTTTATCACGAGGGCACGTGGCATGCTGCTGCGTAAGACTACGGAAGAAAATCAAGGTTACAACAGAGTTAGAACTTGAATAAGTAGCGAGATAAAGAAAATAAGACTCTGAGGTGCAAACTCATTCACCTCGGCAGTAATGTCTATAAGGCGTTGCATGTCGGACCCAGGGGCACAAACAAACTTGGTGGCCCACCTCATGCATCGAAAGTAGTTGGCGCTTCCGATCTGTTCAACTCTCTCCCTCATCTTGGCTCTAGAGGGTTCGATATGGAACCTAATCTCCACATCGATAGTAGCTCCCATCTTAGCCTCTGAATCGTCAATCAAGTCCAAGAAGCTACTCCTCTGAACCTCGGAGACAGCACCCTCTGAAGAAGTCTTTTTTTCTTTATTCTTTTTGGCCTTCTTTGGAGAAGAGCCCCCATGCACCTCCCTCAAAAGGAAAACCTTCAGTGCCTCAACAGAATGACTGCGAGGTCTTTTTTCGCCAGGGGGAGGACCTTGAAGACGCTCCACCTCGACCATGGCGTCACTCGCTATCTCCGCAGCTTTTGGGTATGAGCTCGACCCAACCTTGGGTTGGCGACTTCCACCCTTAGCCTTGCTTTTCACAGCGTTCGCGAATTTGCACACCATGGTTGCAGGATTAAAGAACATGTGGAAATAATTCAATATGAAAAGGAAGTGAAAAATCATCCGAGACAGACTCACCCAACTCCAAGTTCGGTCTTGTGGCCTCAACAGGAACGAGGAGAGGGTTAAAATCAAGCAAACCGAAGGCGAGCAGTAGCTTGTCGGTTATCAAAGTCCCGAACTTTCCTCTACCTTTGAATTTGTCCTTGTAGTAATTTAACACGTCAAAAGTCGGTTGCGTTAGCTCGGGCATCGGTCTGATGGCAATTGCAAGAATAAACAGAGAAGTTAGCAAAGTAATCAAAAACGACAAAGAACAAGAGGGTAGTACGACCTGTTACCAAAATTCCGAAATCTAGTTGGAACGTTGAAGAAGGGCTGGTTGGACTTGTCTTTCGCCAACCAATCTCCCGAGGCATAAAACCACTTCTTCACCCATCATTTTATCAACGTGGGACCCTTGATAATCCCCCTGTGCCCTTCCTTGCACACAAATAATAGCGGCAGGGCTTATTGGAAATTCGTTTCACCTCGAAGTAGGCGAGGAGCTGCTTGGCCACAAGTAGCTCAAAACCTTCCACTTCACGAGTCCTAAACCAGAAAATGATGGCTAGCGCAAAGACAACACCCCAGCCATCGGGGGCCACTTGGGCAGATGCAAGGCCAGTTCAGATTAAGAACTCCTGGATGAAGGGGTCGACAGGCAGTCGAAACCCGTATTCGAACATGTTTAGATAAAAAGTGATGCATCCCTCCGAAGGATCGTCAGCTTTTTCTCCAGCCCGAGGTACGAGTAAACTTATGTTATAAGGGATTTGGTACCGCTTACGTAGCGGTCTAAGGTAGTTTTCGGGCATCTTTGAAGGAAACCCCATGGCCCGAGGTCGAGGCATCGCTGTCCTCACCATCATCGTCCGAGAATTGGAAGTTTTCTATCTCCTCGAGCTTGACATCTAGCTTATTTGCTTGGTCCTCACCAGAGCTGGCTTTCCTAGGGGACGAAGTGCTAGTGGTCCGACCTAGACTACCTATTAGGGTTGACTTTTTACTGCAGAAACATGTGTTGGTAACCTGTTTGACCACGGTTTTGATCCATTTCCCATCATTATTTGCCAAAAAGAACCACATATTCTTAAAGTAGAACATGCATAGAACATTTTTGCATAAAAGTCAAACTATAGTACTTTAGGAAAAATATGAGAAAAATGCGGTCAAAGTTGGAAGAAAATAACAGTTTTCTGTTTTTGCATAATTGTGCCTGGCGCAATTTTGGAGGTCAACATGGGCAAACACACGTTTTGATTAATGAAGGGCACGGAGGACATTTTCCACATATTCAAACCAACTCAAAACCATGAGTCCAAGTCCCAGAGGGTTTGTTAGGTGAATCTCAATCCATTTTTACCTAAAATGGTGGGGAGTTTAACCAACCCATGGTGCTATATAAAAAATTCATCCTTCCATCAGCAAATCATCCATTCCAAGCTCGTTTTCAGCTTCATTTACATTCTCTCTTCGTTGTAGAACTCGTTCTTAGTCTTAGATTCAAGTTTTAGTTATTATTTTCATGTATTTTCGTGCTTTATTGCTTTTAATTCAAGTTCTATCATTTGTTCTTCACTTATTCTGTTATTATTAAGTTCTTTAGCGAGTTTACACTCCCCTCACACTCGAGAGAGAAGAGGGTCAAGCTAGAACTCATTGTACGGCTCGTTTATTCGTTTTAATTCAATGAAAAATACTTCCTTTATGTTTTCGTGCATTTTCTTTCCTTGAAATATGTTCTAGATTAGTTATCAACATCTTTGTGGAATGCCTTAGTCAAAATGATTTGTTCTAAAAACTTCTGTTTAAGTCTTTTTTCCATTTGGCCAGTGGGAAATTGATTTATACACTAAAGCTCAACCCTGAGAAGGGTGAGTTAGGTAAAATATTAGAAAACCAATATTGGATGTGATTTAGACATATGCCCATAAAATATGGTCCTAAACATAGGCCCTCTGACCCATAATGCATGTGAGTTGATAATTATTCTCTAGGATTGTAATCACACCTAGACATAACCCTAGCCTCTACAGCAAACAAAAGTGGTAGTGAAAGAGTAGAACTCAGTTTCTCAAGAAAAGCTAGAATTGCCCCTCGTGCATTTTCCCAAAAAAGTATGTTTTCCATGTTTTACATCAAAACTAAGGTAAGAAGCAAAGATGTTGAGTTTTATTAAATTGCTTAATAGTGAAAACCCCAAACGACAACATTTCATCACATTTTTCTTCCTAAATCTCAATTGCATATTTGAACCATTTCACGGCATTACTTGATTTTGAAAAGCAACAAGTCCCTGAGAATTCGACCTTGGATTACTTCCGAGTATTACTTGTGACCGTGTGCGCTTGCACAAGTCTCTAATCTTTTTGAAGTAGAGAAAGTCTCAACACTACCTATATCGTACTACTATTGGAAAAGCTCGACATAATGAAAAATTAACCTGAAAACGAAGAGTGTAGAAAGAAGAGATTGACCTAGAGCAAAGTTCCAAGCTGATCAGGTCGAACTTCAAAATTTCAGGAAGCATAAATCGCAAATCTGAGACTTGGGTCTATTTATAGTACTCCGAAAATCAATCTTCACCGTACACATGTCAAAAAAGAATGACGTAGATTAATCAAAAGCTCGAACGTCAGAACACTCGAGTGCACTAACAGTAATCAATAGGGGTGAGCAAAACCTTCTGAAAAACCAGTCCGACTGACAAAAACTCATCAAATTAATGTCGGTCAGTCGGTTTACTAAGTCAATCGGTCGGTTTTTATTTCCGTTTGGTTGAAAGTTTAACTTACGATCGAAACCGACCAACATCATTAGCATTGAAATAACTAAAAAAAAAAATTAATAATGGGAGCATTAAATGCTGTAGTATGTCGTACGTAAACTACAACTGTGCATTGGAAACCAACATGGGCTGGTTTCCCAATGTGATACGATTTATTTATTTTTTTATATTCAAAATTTTATTTCCTTTTTTCTCTCTCATTTTTCTTGTTTTAACCTGTCACATTAATTTCATACTTTCTTTTCCTCCTCTCCCTCTCTATCTCTTCCATTTCCCCTCTCTAGTTTTCTTCTCCTCTATGGTTTTCTGTTCATTTTGTTTGTTTTAGTAAAGGTTGATCTTCCTCTTTCTTTCTCCATTTTCTCTTTTTCTCTTTTTCTCTTTCCGTTTCTACTCTTATTTTTTTGCTCTTTGTTTTTCTTCACTGTTTCCTATTTTCTTCTCAATTTTCTCTGCTTTCTTTTTCTTATCTCATTTCTACTCTTTTTTTTTTCTCTTTTTTCTCCTCCTTTCCTTCCTCTTCACCAAACCGATCAAAACCGACCGACCGTTAGTGTGGTTGGTCTGTCGGAATCGCGAAACGTCTTGAAATCGACGAGTTTCGATTGACAGAAACCGAACTTATCGGTGGTCGACGTTGGTTGGAGTCCAAAACTGACTTCAACCGACTGATTATCACCCTAGTAATCAATTCAACCATTCATTCCGTCCAACGACTATATTTTTTATCACGAACCCGGAAGTCGCCACGTCGGCCAATTTTCCCTTCAATAAAACTTCTATGTCAGGTCGATCTCGACCCTGCCAGAGAAGGGACCAATGTTTGGGGAGGAAAATTGTTGTGCCATGTGGAGGACAATGATACGTCAACGTTGGAGTAGCCTTTTTGGCAGGCCCACCTCGAACCTTCCGAGGTGGAACACTTAGCCAAATCACCTTGAATATTATTTCTCAAAGGTTCGATATGCTCGAGTTCGATCTTCAGAATCCGACAGGTTCGATCTACTGTCCGACAAGAGTAACCACCGGTCGTGAGGTCTGTCAGATCCTATACCTATAAATAGAGGGCCTCGTTTCTACACCAAGTATGAAATTCTCCTTGAACTTCATATTAAGTCCGAGTTGTTTACTGATTTTAGCGTCGGAGATTTTGCCCTCTTGTGCAGGTCTTCCCTTAGCGTTCCTAATTAGGCAATTTCTAAGTTCGACCTCGACTAGGTTTGACCTCGATCATTTTTTTGCATAAACACTTTGAATCAAGGGCTTGCATATGCAACCATCAAGGAAGACTAAGTTAGTAGAAGAGATTTCTCGAAAGAATGTAGGTCAAAGGTCACTCGTATGTTGCATTTTGGATTTTCTGGGCGAACAATGCATTTAGTGCATTGGTCAGCAGTTATCTGTTTTTTGTTCTTTTTTGTAAAATACACACAAATAAATTAATTTTCTTATATTTTCCTAAGTATGTATTCAAAGTTATGCATAATGAATTGTTAACCTCTTTCACATAAATACATGCATGAAACACGTAATATTAGCACCAAAACACTAACAAGCATGGCAATTATACCATTTTAGCCTTCAAATCAAGGCTTATCAGCCTTCTAATGAATTTTCTCATGAAACATGTGAGTGAGAACAAAGTATGCTAAAATGAATTGTGGTATATAGAGACAGTCATATCTCAAGATGGTGTGGCGTAGTTAGGTCGCAGAGGAATGCTGAGATCATTAGGTGCCAAATTTAGAGCTTGGGGCATTACACAAATTATAGAAAATGTTTAATAAATCGAGTACATATCAAACACAAATTTAAAAATTCTGAGATATATTAGACACTTTTAAAGTTTCAAGATTTTATTAAACACGAAATTAAAAGTTCATAGCTAGATTAGAGGCAAAATGGAAAATTCAAACATATATTAGTGTCTGTATAAAGTTCAATGGCCTAATAGATAGGAAACAAAAAGGTTTCTATTTTAACCTCTTTACTTTTATTTTTATGTTGTTAAAAGAATAATCCATTTTTATCTTATAGTAACTAAGATTAGAACAACGAAGATAAAGATAAAATATTTATACATGATTATCTTTTTTGGAAACCTAAATGATTTATATCATTTCAGAGAATTCCAACATTTATAGCATTTTAGAGAATTCCAAGATACTCGGAATAAATCTAAAGACTGCATAGATTTTATCATTCACTGTTCTATAATTTTTTTTAATAATAAAAATGGTCTAAAATTAGAAAATCTTGCGTCTAATCGCTTTGTCTGATAAAAATATTTAGTGGATGGTGGAAAATATTGTATAGTCTCTCTTCCACTATTTAAAATTTATTAGTATAGTCAAATTTAGAGAAATGTTTCTTTTGAGTGTCTTATTAAAGAAAAAGAATAAAAAAAATTTATTATTATTAATATTATAATAATAAAATTTAATAATATTTTATATTAAAAAATGATCGCGTTCTAAGTATTTTAGTTGATGTAATTTTATTTTAATTATTAATTAATATTAAATAAATTATTATAATAAAAAATATGTAATAATAAAATGAATTAAAATCTATTTTTATGTACTTAAAAACAATAGCACGACAATATATTTGTAATTAGCTATAAAGAATAAAGGGGCATACTAGTAATTGTCATAAATTTGATTCCGATTTGGATTCTAGACCGTTTTAGTAAACAACATCAAAGAAATTTTGATTTCGATTCTATAAAATTTTTGGTAAACAGCGTCAAATGAATAATATTCCCATTTTGATTGATTTTTCATTCCAATTCATTCTCATTTCGATTTTTTTTTTTAAGTAAACAGATTCTCAATTCAAAAGTTTAAAGGGATAGATTTAGTGTAAATTTATTTAAATTCAACAAGTGAAATATGAATATTAACTAGGGAAGAAGTTATACTACATCACTCAGAACATATTTTTTCTGATACCATGAAAAATCGAAGAAGTGAAATGGAGAACTCTTTAATCAATTAGACTTACAAAACCGATCCACACGATGCTAATTCGATTGTAGTATTTAATAAAATTCTAAGATACGGAGGAATTTACTATTATCACAAATTAATAAAATATTTAGAAATACCAAATATTTAGCACCAACTAATATTTTTCTTAAGATCATAAAAAAAAAAAAACTAAATTTTTTTCTCAAGGAAAAGTGACTATGAAAAGAAACGTGGAAATGGGGCTTCTGTGGTGGCAAACTTACCCCACGTGATAGAGAGTGATGTGAGATAGGTCACATGCCTCACGGTGCTTCTTATATTATTCTATTATTACTTTTGATTTCAATTCTTTTTTTAATTATTATTTTGATATCTTATTAATGATTTCCATGAATCCATTATTTCTAAATTCTTTAGAATTTATTTTAGTCCAATTATTTATAATTTTTTCAGAATTTATTTAGGCACTTTTGGATCATTATACCAAATTCATGACAGTTAACCGTTATCGCGACTTTTTCTTTTAATTATCAATCTCTACTTATCTTATAATCACTACTTATCTTATATCAGTGGGTATTAAAACTCATTTAGATGTAGTCAACCTGAACATAGTTAAACTAATTTAGATAATATAATCTCGATGAAAAGGTCAAAAGATTGAATTCTCACTCTTACATATATATTGAACTAAAAAAAGACTGATTTAAATATCAGAGAAGAAATTCATACGTGAAGGGCAACATCTTTTAGTAGTACGAGATTTTTGAGTGAACAAAAAATAAAATCATAAAAATACTTATACTTAAGTTAATAACAATATTTTATACTTGAGTTAATAACAATATCATATGATTATGGAAGACTATAGTCCGTAAGCTGTCCTACTTTTCTATCTATTAAATAAGATTCCTTTATTTTTTTTTCTCTCCTTTGTATATCTCAATGTGACGGCCAACCAACAGTGGTTCCTTCTCCCTCTTTAACTTACTTTTCATTTTCTCCAAGATTTTTTCTCCATTATCAAGGGAAGAAATTGGCAAGTACTAGGTTGAAGACAAAATTAGCACACAACAAGTTGTTAAGAGGACCTATATAAATTCTTTTGATTAAGATACCACAATTAACTTAGATAGAACAATGTCCCCCCTATAGTACTAAAGTGCACTCCTATGTGCTAACCTTATAATGGTCCTTTTGCTCAACACTCCCACTCATCCACAACTTTATCTTACATAGATGGATTGGTGGAGCCAAATCAATGTCGGAACGAATGAGAGGTGAGTCGTTGAGACGAAGAGGGATGAAAACAGGGAGCACAAGCTAGGATGACCGAGGAGGCAGCGTCGTGGTGCTAGGGAAGGCACCGCGGTGCTATCGAAATGGGGGCACCCGGACGATTTTTTTCATTTGTAGCACCGTGGCGCTATGGATAGTGTCATTACGATATGGATAGTACCATGACGCTATAATGATGTTTCATAAATACAACAGTTCCGATTTTAGGGTTCTTGAGCCGTTCTAAGCCGTTTTTAGAGTAGTTTTGTGGTAGATTTCAGACAAATGCTTCGAGGCATTGGCGGCACATAAAGAGGGCAGATTGAGATCATTGTTTGGAGTAATTGTATCTTGGTTTTTTGTGAGTTCTTTCATCCATGTATCTAAGTATATTATTAAATACTTAGAAGTTAGGAAGCTTTTGTTGGGACTTAGAGATGGTGAATATCATGGTGAGATATTATGAGTGCTTGTATCCAATTCTGACTATTAGTGAAACCTGCATTTAAGTGAAAGACTTGATGGAACCCATAAACTGTTGGGATGAACCAGTATAAATTTTTATATCATTTATTGCTTTCCCTATCTTTGTTTTTGTATGATGTGATTGATTTAATTAACTTAATATAACTGTAATATGAGAAATTATTTGGAGTGCCTTTGATTTCCCAACAAATACTAATCTCGCTGTGTAAGAGTCTATGCTCCGCCACCCACGAAAGCATAGATTTAATTATAAACTCTGTCAATTTGGTCATTGACCTAAAGGTAATTCAGCTATCTTAAAGTATTTTTTTTCTTCCATACTTAAAAATAAATTTTCAACTAAGTTTCCATAAAACGTCACTATCTTAATAATAATTTTACTTTAAATATCGATATTTTGAATTTGTTTTATTTTATTTATTATTTTTTTTTATATATTGGGTAATTTTATTCAACAATTTGTTGCCAATAAGATTTCTTTTCCCGCACTAGTCCTTAACAAGTGACAACAATTTTGTGCAACAAAAACCTACAATTTGTTGCACAAAAGTCTACCATTTGTTCGGAAAAAAAAATAATTTTAATACTTCATTGATATACATGATATATCAATAAGTAACAACAATGTTATTTAAGCCAAAATCTTCCACTCGAAGAAGATTAATCAGTGATATACTTAATATGAAGTATATTATTTATATATTTAATGTTACCGGTACACTTCATATTAGATATATTATTGATTTACTTTATATTCCGTATATCAATTATACCAGGTATATCGATTTTTGATAATAATAAAGATAAAATGGATTATAAACAATTTGCTATATTTAAAAAATAAAAAACAAGTATTAGACTATCCGTCTATCAATAATAGACTATATTTCAGTTATACACGAGTATTAGTGATACGAATCTATCACATCATTCATAAACTCTATCAGTGACTACCCACATCTCAATGGGTGAATGTAATGTACTGTATAAAACAAACCGGTAGGGAGCAATCAACAAATGTACTTCCTAATGAAATTTTGCTTCATTAAATTTGTTTCCTTCTAATTTCTTTTAGTACAACAGATCTTTAAAACGGTTATGGGTACCTTAATTAGTTAAGGTAGGCATAGGTTTGCACTCTCCATTTTTATTTATTATATTTTCTCTCTCTTTTAAAATAGTGCACTTGCAATTACTTTTTTTGAGGAATGGTTGCGTTTTACAATTAAATGAGCTATATAGGAATTGTATTACATGAACACGTCACTGGAGATGATGACAAGTTTAGGTGGGAGAGAGTCTCAACTCTGAGTGGATTGAGATCCCCACAAAGCGAGCAAGCAACAGCGACATGCATGTATGTTGTCCATTAGTCATATCAATGGCTGAGACGATAAGTATAGTGATGCCGCATATGAGGATGGTGCGATACCTAACACAATAAGAAGATGTGCAAAGAAGCTCTAGCTAAGGCACAAGAAAGATTTGAAGCAATGACATGTCCATGGTCGTACCTAACACAATAAGAAGATGTGCAAAGAAGCTCTAGCTAAGGCACAAGAAAGATTTGAAGCAATGACATGTCCATGGTTGTAGTGACAATTAATTGATCTTAGTTGGGCTAGTTGGGCCATTGAGCCATGACCTTAGTCGGGGTTGCATCGAGAGTTTAGACAAGCAACTTTTGGGGTTATGTGCATATTAGTGAAATATATGCCAGTATATTAAATTTTGTATCAATTAGAGATCAAACGTACGCTTCAAGTTGGGGAATGACTCTTCGTTACTTAGGATGTTCATTGATATCATAGTAAAAATGCCTTGGAAAGTACTTTGGGGGAGGCGTGATGTTGGCTATCCACCACTCCTAATCATCTCAGAGCCTAAGCGAGCCACCCCATTACACATGTGTGTATCATGGTATGGACGAGCGTTGCAATACACGTGTCTTCTTGGACAACTTATTTTGAGAATTGGAAACTCAATAACAGTATTGGGTGGCACAAATGTGCTAGAATTGCGCCTTGTCCCATGAGCTAGAGCTTTCGTTATAACCTCAGGCTTCAACACGATATGTGCAAATGAGATTACATGGGCACAAGAGTTGTCATTCCTTGATATTGTCTAGATGGATGGATGTCTGGAAGGTTCTGGTTGGAATTATGAACTCGTAGGTTGGTTCTAGGTAAACGTGCCAGAGCGAGTAGTGAGTCAAGGTGACACTCGAATGTCATGAGCTATTCGGAGTGACATCCTAAAGTACCGATGGACACCCAGTAAGCAATAATAAAAAGCTACTATTAGCTCAATAAGTTGTAAAGCTCACCTTGGTTGGCAATGAGTTAAACTTGTTATGAACTAGTTATGTGGTAGGAATCATCTTAGAAGCATTTGATGGGCTCGATAAGCTATTCATGACATAGTTAACTTGCATGAATTACTTGGTAGTACTCGGAGCTTTATAAGCTAGTTCTAAGCTCATTAAACGTTAGGATCATTTGCTGAAATCCCGACTTAGCATAGAAATGGGATGGTCGAGTAGCCGATCGAGAACCAATATATAATGAGAAATATCTGATGAAGCATTTAAAGAGTCTTGGTCTAAAGTAGGGTAAGCTGACTAGAGTTTCGATCATCAAGCTTAAATGCAAGCAAGGTGACGTGGATTACCGAGTGCAAGTCAAGTTGTGCGCGTAGTTGCGAATACTTGATTGAGACTAAGCCAACTATGATTGGTGAGAGGGTGCTCATTTGTGTGGGTAGTTTAGGTGAATGTTAAAGATAAAATAGTGATGCAAGTATAAAGATGCTTATATTAGTTGATGGAGAAAAAAACTCGTCTATAATTCGATGGAGTAAAAAGACTCACGAAAAGAATATTGAGACAAGTTGGCATTAAGGCTAGACATGATACGAGTAAGATCATAGTGCTACACGATTGAAAAAATGATGACTTCTCATTGCACATTACTTTGCTTTTTGTAGTCTCTTGATAGTGTATTATGTGAGCAATATTTCATGAGACCATGTTGCATGGACTATTCACTCTTGAATCAATCTCCACGATTCCAAACTTTGGAAATATCTCCTCTCAACTTCTAAATAGTCTCCTTATCTTTCAGCTTCTCCCGAACATCTTCTAATACATTTTATAAGTTTTTTTTTTGTCTCTAGGAGGATGGCGTAATGACAACCGCTTGGGGCCTTGAGAGTTATACAGCTCTACTAGCATAAGTCACACAACATCGATTCCAAGAAATAAATTTTTTTTTTATTTTTCTAAGTTGTTTTTTTTTAATCTTCCTTTCTTCTAAGTTGAAGTCTAATTTTTATATAGAAAGCGCAGCAGAGTGAGGTGCTACACTTTGATGCTTAGGCACCATGTACATTTTGATGCTCCGATGCATGATATTATTTCAATTCCCAAACTTACATTTTCAAGGACAATACTTGGCTCCTTAACGGTGAGGAGTAAATTTTATCCTCACCACCATTGAAAATTTGACAACTCATTATTTTCTAAAAAAAGTCCATATTTTTGCATTTCTCACTTTAAGTTGTCAAATATTTAATGGTGGTGAGGACAAAGTTGCTCCTTATTGTTAAGAAGCAAGTATTTTCCCATTTTCAATGCCGGTCTTATCTCTTTCTTTGAATTTAAGTACTTATTATGTATTCATTTACCTGAAGTTCCCACAGAAGCCATCCGTTTGAACAAAATCAGGAAAGGTAAAGAAAAAGAATTTGAGGTGATGTTTGATTTTTCCGTTTCCAGTTTTGATAGTGAAACTCAGAACTTTGACTTGGGGGCAATGCAAAGAAAGTCGGGGACAATGACTGAAGAGGTGGACCCACCTTTAGAATACTATAATATTTTCCAAGAAGGAGAGAATGGCCAAACTCCCATAGATAACGGAATAATGATAGAGTTAGGACAGGAACACCAGGATGATCAAATTCAGTGGGTGGAGCAAGTTTCGGAGGAAGACGAAGAGGATGACAATAATTTCCCTTTCACTAGAAAAATGGTTCTTTACCATCAAAAACATAATCTGTGCATTAGAGCTATTCCTTCTAAAGCGGTAGTGTAGCTAAGAAAAAAGAGTCTAGAGAACTCTGTAGTCTTCTTAGATTGTGGGAGAAAAAAGTAGAGTTGGAAAACAGTAGTTTAATTGAGGGCCAGAAGGTTACCTCATGAAGATAATATCGTGGAATGTAAGAGGGATAAGCGCCCCCTCGAAGAGAGTGCTGATAAAGGACTTCCTTTGCAAGGCTGATCCTGATGTTGTTTTGCTGCACGAAACTAAATTAGATTCAGTAGATAGAAAGATCATTAAGTCCACTTGGAGTTCTAGGCATATCGGCTGGATTTCTTTAGATGCGGTGGGTTCTTCTGGTGGTATCTTAGTTATGTGGAACGAAGATAGTATTTCTATAGTAGATTCTGTTTTGGACAGCTTCTCTGTTTCAATGCTGATAAGATTTGCGGATGGTTTTCAGGGTTGGATTTCAGGAGTTTATGGACCTTCGTCAACCACGGGCAGAGATTTGTTTTGGCAAGAACTTAGAGATTTAGCTCGTTTATGCGATGCCAATTGGTGCATATGAGGGAATTTTAACGTGGTTAGAAGCCCTTTGGAAAAATCCAGAGGGGGAAGGGTAACTAGAAGCATGAGAGACTTTAATCAGTTTATTGAAGAAAGCAACTTGGAAGAAGTTCCTATGAAGAATGACACTTTCACTTGGTCGGATTTCAGAAGTAATCCAATTGCTACCATAATTGACAGGTTTTTTCTGTCGGGGTCCAGCACTTTAAAGAGGTTACCTTATATAGACAATCAATAACAACCTCGGATCACTTCCCGCTTCAACTTAATTTGGGTTCACAGAAATGGGGACCTTCCCCTTTTCGTTTCGAAAATATGTGGTTGGAACACCCTAACTTACTTGAAAAAGTTGAGAGTTGGTGGAGTTCTTTGCCTTCAATTGGGTGGCCGGGTTATGCTTTCATAAAAAAATTAAAATGTCTGAAGAATTACCTAATTCAGTGGAACAAAGAAGAGTTTGGGAATGTGGTTAATTCGAAGAGAAGTATTCTAGAAAAGATTGATGAGATAGACAAGGAAGAAGAAATGGGGCATCTTTTTAATGAACGATCCTCCCTCCGAACTTCTCTTAAATCTGAATTGTTAGAAATAACGCTGAAGGAGCATCAAATGTGGGCTCAAAAATGCAAGCTTCAATGGTTGAAAGAAGAAGATGAGAACTCCCATTTTTTTCCATAAATGGATCTCGGTTAGGAGGAACAAAGTAGCCATTTGTTTTTTGATTGATGGAAATGGGACGATCGTTTCCTTAGATAATGAAATTGAAAAGGAAATCTTCTCCTTCTTCACTAATTTGTATACTAGAGCAGATGAGACAAGGTTTATTTTCGAAGATCCAGAGTGGTCCGGTCTAAATCTGCATTGGTAAGAGTGGATTGAGTCCCCTTTCACGGAAGAAGAAGTGTATAAGGCAGTGAAGAGTTTAGGAAACTTAAAGTCTCTGGGTCCTGATGGTATGACTACAGAGTTCTATAAAAAAGCTTGGAACATTTTGAAGGCCGATCTCCTCAGGGTGTTCCAAGAGTTTTTTAAGAACGGCATCGTAAATTCATGCACGAACGAAACTTATGTGTGCCTTATCCCGAAGAAAGTGGAAGCAAATAGAGTTGGTGACTTTCGGCCCATCAGTCTAGTCTCTTCCCTCTATAAGATTATTACCAAGGTACTGGCTGACAGATTAAAAAAAGTTCTTCCTTCTATCATTGCGGATGCCCAAGCTGCCTTTGTGGAAGGAAGGCAGATTTTGATGCTATTTTAGTGGCTGCGGAGACTGTTGGAGAGCGGCAGTCCACTAAAAAACCAGGTTTTTTGCTCAAGCTAGACTACGAAAAAGCGTATGATAAGGTGGACTGGGACTATTTAGATGCAGTTTTGGAGAAAAAGGGGTTCGGTCAACGATGGAGAATGTGGATAAGGGGCTATTTGTCCTCTTCAAACTTCTCCATTATTGTAAACGGCAAACCAAGGGGAAAAATTAAAGCGACTAGAGGTTTGAGACAAGGTGACCCTCTTTCTCCTTTCCTTTTCACTATTGTAGGGGATTCTTTCAATAGACTTATCCATTTTTGTTGTGAGAAAAGAATGATCAAGGGCTTTGAGGTGGGGTCTAAAAAAGTGATGATTTCCCATTTGCAATATGCTGATGACACTATTCTATTTTGTCCTGATGAGAATGATGAGAATGACTTTCTGTTTAAATGGTGGATTGTGGTAAATTGGTTCTTAAGGGCTCCAGGACTCTCCTTAAATCTAGACAAGACTTCCCTTGTGGGTTTAAATATCAGTGAAGAAAGACTGGAGGATAAAGCTTTAAGATTGGGCTGCAGAGTGGAATCTTTTCGTTTATCCTATCTTGGGCTTCCTTTAGGGGAAACTACAAAGTTGTTGCCCTATGGCAGCCTTTGGTAGAAAAAATGAAGCAAAAGCTTAACAAATGGCACAACCTAGTCCTCTCAAAAGGAGGTAGATTAACTCTAGCTCAATCGGTCCTGAACAGTATGCCCATTTATTATCTGTCTCTTCTAAAAGCTCCTATGGGAATTGCAAAAAGTCTTGATAAGCTTGTGAGAGATTTTTTTTGGAAATCAGACAGATTACACCCACACAGAAATTTGGTAAATTGGGAAACGACTTATATGACCCTGAAGAAGGGAGGCCTTGGCATAGAGGTTTTTCACCTCCGAAATAATGTTCTCTTGTTGAAGTGGTTATGGAGATTCACTCAAGAGGAAGATGCTCTTTGGAGAAGAGTTATAGAAAGTATTTATGGGATCGAGCCTCAGGGGTGGATGATAAAAAGGCCTAAAGGAAAAGCAGCTGGTAAACCTTGGTTTGAAATAGCGAAGAATAGCATCCTCTTCCTCAAATTCTTTTCCTTCAAAGTTAAGCATGGTGATAGAGTTCACTTTTGGTTGGATAGATGGAATGGAAATTCCACCCTTGCTCATGACTTTCCAGAAATTTTTGCCTTATCTTTGAAGAAAGAGGTCACGGTTGCAGATTGTTGGAATGATGAGAAACTCGCCTGGGATCTTGGCCTAAGGAGGGGTCTTTTTGACAGGGAGGTAGGAGGATGGGCAGATATTATGAGTATATTAGATACTACTCGGATAGGAAAAGGTGCTGATAAAGTGGGCTGGTTTCTAGACCCCTCTGGTGCTTACACGGTGAAATCAGGCTTAAAAATTATGTTTGAAGACACTCCACATTTGAGTCCGCCTGTTACCTCTCTTCTTTGGAAATACTCTGTCCTAAGAAAGTAAAAGTCCTCCTTTGGACTCTAGCAAACAGGTCTGTTAACACCGCAAACAGACTCCAGAGAAGATGTCCAAATTGGGCTATTTTCCCCTCTGTTTGTGTTCTTTGCAAACAGAACGAGGAATCCATAGACCACACATTCCTTCACTGTCAGTTTGCTCTCCGAGGGTGGTCTTTTCTTCTTCAAATCTTTGGATACTCCAGTTGCATGCCTCAGAATGTTGAAGGGTGGATGAATGAAGCTCCGCGAGGTTGGCAGTTCTAAGGAAAAGCTAAAATTTTGTGGAATTGTGCAGCTAGAGCCCTCTTTTGAAATCTTTGGATGGAAAGAAACAATATGATTTTTTAGGATAACTCTTCTTCTTTTGAAAACTTTTGTAATACAGTTCAGTTACACACTTCTTGGTGGTGTTATAGGCATAGAAAACTCTTTTGTAATTACAGCCTCTCATCGATTTTGCAAGATTGGAGAGCTTTTCTTCATTAGTTCGTGGGAGGGGGAGCCCTCTTCCCCCTGCCCTTAGGTTGTTTTTTTTGGGGCTCTATGTCTTCTGTCTATAAAATGTTTCTTATCTAAAAAAAATAAAAAATTTAGTTGCAAATCCACACCCTAACTTTTTATGTTTTAATATTACAATTCAAGTCCGACATAAAAATTCGAATTTACAACTTTTATATATATATATATATATATATATATATTTTGACAAATTTAATTATGTGAAAGTCAGATAACACCTCCTAAACCTATATTACACAAGTCACATGTCATCAAATGAAAAGAAAAAAAGCATAAATTTTGATCCACACGATCGAAGCGTCTGCTTTACTTCACCTCTTTTCATCCAATACAGAGAGTGATTGTGTGAAAGAGGAGAGGCCATTTGCTTCTTTTCAGAAATTACTTATTTAAATGCTTTCTGCTTCAACCAAAAATTCCCAACTTGTACAACACAACAACCAAAAAAAAAAAGTGTTTCAATTTGTGAATTTTTCACACATGGGGTTGCAGCTTTAGTGCCTCAAAAAGCTTTACATTTGTGCCACACCACCACTACGTTTTTCTTCTTAACTTTATGCAACTTACTCTAAATTTTTTACACACCTTTTTAAGATATATAATAATATGGGAATATAGTTGTTTAAATCATATTTTTTTTTGTTTTTAAAATATAATTTTTGTTTTTAACTAGTTTTGTTTTTAATTTTTTTTTTTGTTTTTAAAAACAAAAACTATATATGTTTGATAATGTTTTTTTATTTATTGATTTAAAAAAATAGAAAATCAAATATATTTGATAATCTTTTTTTTTCGTTTTTTGTTTTTAAAAATATTTATAATTGAAAAAAGACATACTAAATAGAGAAATGTGGAGAAAAAACAAACTTGTTAAAAGAGAAGCATGTGAAAGAAAAAACAATAGCATTAGAGGAAAAAGAAAAGAGACTTTGGAAACATAAATATGTTTTTAAAAAGTAATTTGTTTTCTTTTTTTATATTTACTTAGAATTTTAAAAATATTTTTTTGAAAATAGAAAATGTTTCAAAAATAAAAATTCAAAAACTAAAAAACAATAAATAAAATGGATATTATACGGATTAAAATTTTCGAATTTCAAAAATGTTTTCAGAATAGAAAATTGAATTGGTTATTAAACGAGTCTGTTTTTCAAAAATAGATATTTAAAAACTAAAAAACAAGAAATAAAATGGTTATCAGAAGACAAGAAATAAAATGGTTATTAACGGTCTAAAATAATGGAATTTAGATTTTTGTGTAATCATTTTGCACATATGTTTAACAATCTGCTTTAGAATCGAACATGTAGGCCCATTTGATAACATTTTAATTTCTTGTTTATATTTCAGCATTTTTAATAAAGAAAAATGAATTGCATAGCCCATACATTCATGCATTCAATTATGATAAAATTATTTTTGTATCTATGTTTTGAAACAAATTGGAAATGGGAACAAGAAGAAACTTGTTTGAGTTGTTTCTAAAATTTCTATACAATTTTAAGAATGTTTCTAAAAAGGAGAAACAAGAAACATATTTAATTGCAAAATGTTT
Source organism: Momordica charantia (assembly GCF_013281855.1). Lineage (NCBI taxonomy): Eukaryota > Viridiplantae > Streptophyta > Magnoliopsida > Cucurbitales > Cucurbitaceae > Momordica > Momordica charantia. The sequence continues at coordinate 10,502,494 of NW_028275161.1, forward strand.
AGATTTTCTAAGAAAATTGAAAACAAAAATAAGAAACGAGAAGATTACCAAACTAGTCCGTAGCTTCTTGCCTCATCCATTTATTGGACGTATTTATTGATTATGAAGAAAATTGATAAAAGTGGTGTGTTATGTTGCTATGCTGTCATCTCTAGAAAAAAAATTAAAAACTAATTAAAAATTTTAAAAATAAAAGAACAAAAAGCTGGCTTCTACGATGATATATAGAAATTTTCGCTTAAATAATCGCAAATTTATTTGAATGATAAAATATTTTATAAAAATAAGAAAATTATAAGAATTTTTATGTCAATAATATACTTTATCAATTAACAAAAGTGATGCAGGGGTAAGTGATGTATTTGTATTTGTATATCAATGATACAAAAGTAGAGTATTACTGCTATTCTTTATATTGGTATATCTATGATGGACTTTATCAATGATATATAGAAATAACATTTACGCTATAATCTAAACTTTATTAATGATATAAAATTAATATACTTTACATTGATATCTGTGATATTATATTGGAATATTAGTTATAGACTTTTATCAATAATAACAAAATATTATATTATCTTATATTTACTATTTCAGTATAATTTATCAGTTATAAATGGTAGTTTATGAGTTATATATGATATAAAAATTGCCATAAATTAATTTTCTGTATGACAATATTGCAACAAGTTTTGTCACCCATTATGATGTCCATAAATAATGCTTAACATGTAGAAAAAAGTAACAAAAATTACCAAAAATATAAAATGTATTTTTTAAAATAATTAAAAACTTTATTATCCAAATGGTTCAATCCAACGGATCGGTGTAGTTGAATCCAAAGCTTGATTTATTAAGCCAAGCCTATAGCTAGGGATTAGTGTATTAGAAATCATAATTACATAAAAGGATTGAAATGTATAGAATTTACACTTTCGTCGTAAAACAATCCTAATTAGGATGGTATCCTTCACACTAATTACTAGCATATCCTTTTATAATATTAAATAATTTTAAAAATCACAAATTGGTAAATTGGGAAGTTACAATTTAAATCTAAGCTAGTTTTATTGAGAAACTTTTTGTAAATTTAGTTCGTATTGATTTATATCGATTCTTCTAATTTTTAAAGTTTGTTATTGTTGAATTTAGAGGCTTTATAACCTAGTTTTCAGATCTGGTTTTGTAGCCCCAAATCCATACTTTCTTAATTATTTTGCATTAAAAAGTATTTTGAATGGGAAAATTGGGTAGATAAGATTTGGGTTAGTAATTGGTTGAATTTTAAATCATTGTATAGGATTTAAGAATTGATTTTGGATATTGGTTGTTTCTAGGCCTCTACCTTGACAACTAACAAGGAAGAAGTAAATTAGATTTGTAGGATTTCTGAAAGAGATAATAATTTGTCATATCCCTTCGGAAAAGTATTGTTTACAAGAGTAAAAAAAATACCAAAACCACAAAAATCCCCAAAATTATCAATTTTCAAAAAATTTGAATCCCCTTCCTCCAACTCTTCTGCTTCCTCTGTTTTCCATCTCCGACCGACCGTCTCTACATTCCTTTGCCTCTGTCGTCGTCTGGGTGCCTCCTTCTCCGGCCGTCGTATCCGTTCTTCTTATCAGCTCGTCGCCGTCTCCATTATTCTTATTCAAAAACTCGTCGTTTCTATCCACTCCTTCGTCTCCGGTCGTCGTTCCTTCGTCTCTGATCCCCCTCCATTGTCGGATCAGTTCATCTCCGTTTATCTCGATCGAAAGGTTTGCATTCCAATATATCCTAATAGTTTTCTCTTTCAGATTTGTACAATGTTGAAAACTCTGTTTTTATTTTGTACTATTAAACCCTTTCAATGTTCCATCCATGCACAAGTAGTCTCCAACCGTTGCTTTCGATTTCTGATTTCGTGTGAAATATTGTATATTTGGGGATATAAGGAAGTTTATATGAAATTTAGTTTATATTCACATATATCCGAGGGTTGTAGTTGGAGAGTGAGTTGCTAACAATGATTTTATTTTAGAAGCCTTAAAAACCCAGATATATCCGAGGGTTGTACTTGGAGAGTGAGTTGCTAACAGTGATTTTATATTAGAAGCCTAAAAAATCCGGATATATCCGAAGGTTGTAGTTGGAGAGTGAGTTGCTAACAGTAATTTTAGGAAATTTATATGGAATTTAGTTTACATCTGGATATATCCGAGGGAACAGTGATTTTAGAAAGACCTATACCTGTTGAATAAGGGGAATGGTGAGAAATTATAAAATGGGAGAGAATGATTTGGATATTTTTGTAATTAATAATGTTGATAATAAGATAATCAATCTTTTTGGATGAGTAAACTCAGGTTTTGAAGGAGTGAATGAAGCGAGTAGTAGTGAATGAAGCGAGTAGTGTTGAAAATTTGTATTGGAGCTGCAATAATTAAAAAATTATGATAACGATTTATGAAATTAAATATTTTATATTAAAAAATAAATAACTATAATAAATGTAAATGCAATAAATATTAGAGAGTTTTTTAGAATCAATTTTTTTACAAATGTGCATAATATGAAAATTTTGACTTTTAAATTTTTAGGACTTATTATTATTATTATTTCAACCCTCCTAGATATTCCCAATATGTTTTTTCACTTAAAGCTACATTTTTCAAAGATTTTATATTAAAGAACTATATTGTTTAATTATTATTCATTTAATTTAATTATCTTTTTCTGTTTATTATTTTTTTGTCAACGTCCTTTTTATTTTCATAATTTGATAAACATACACTCCTCAAAAAAAAATGTTCCCATATTTTAATTATCTTCTTTCCTTCATTTTTTTTCCAAACACATATTTTTTTTCTTTTCAATTGTATGATAAAAATATATCTCTTCTATGAGGTTATATAATAGGTACTTTTTATTGGTATATAATAAATTATTAGATTATATAATATATTCCAACGATCATTATACAAGATATTTCATTTTAATCTTTTAATATCCAGGATAATAAAAATATATTCTTCAAAAGGTTATATAATATATATTTTTCATTGTTATATACAAAATTGGAAGGTTATAAAATATATATATATATTATATATATATTTATCTATGATAATAATATACCTCTATATGTTACATAATATATACTGGTATATATACTTTTTTTTGTTTGTCCTTGGAGACATACCTATTTCTTTTGGGAAAAAGAAAAAAAAAAAAACCTAGACACCTTCTTCTTCTTTTCCTTTCACCAAGTCGCGCCATATTCTCTGTATTCTCCTACACACCATTCCCCTCCCTCGGCTGTCATATTTGGCAACAAGCAATAACCCGAGAACGACCTCCCTTATGAACTCCCCACCACGACACACATGCGGAAACCCCTGGTGACGCATCTTTGAGCAGCAACGACACCACTTGGAACGACGACTAACAACAAGATCGATGCTGTGCAGCAGAGGCGCGTCCTCCACGAGTGACAGTATACAGCAGCACCCACACCCAATGCATGCATTGGAAGAGAAGGATTGTAAGGGTAGGGTAGTGCTGCTATAGGGAGTAGTGTAACGCTCCGAGTCCCTCAGGTTAGTTAGTCTCGAATCAGGAGATTTTTCATTTAATTTTTAAATTAATTGTTAATTAAATTTATACATATTTATCGGGTTCTAAACTCCAATTAAATTTATATTTACCGGACTCCATGTGGTGGGTCTTGTTTTAAGATGGGATGAATTTCTTTTCTCTTGGGCTTGGACTTGTTGGGCCTTTATTGGGTTAAGTTGGTTTTAAAACAAAGTAAAAGAAAAGGGAAAAAGAATGAAAACAAAAAGAAACCCTAGCACCGAAGTTCTCTTTCTTTCTTCTCCTTCTTTCTTCTTACCCTAGCCGCCCCCCCGACTTCTTCTTCATTCCAAACCCCGCCGCCCCCTCCTCCCGTTTCCAGCAACTCATCTGGCGCCTTGACGCAGCACCGGTGTTGCTAGTCCACTCCGAACGGAACGACGACAAATCCAGTTAGTAGCTTCGACGTGCTTTGAACCCGTAGCAGCGGCGGCCTGCGAAGGCGACGAGCGTGCAGTTCCGCAACAGCGACGTGATTTCCAGCAACGGCCTCGTTTCTGCATCGTTTCCACGGCGACTCCTGCGTCCTGCACCGATCTTGCGGCGGCCCCGGCGGTTCTACATTCATTCGTAACGGCTTGACGACTTGGCAGCGACCTCCGACAGCTCGGGTCCAAAGAATGACTCCTTCATCACCTAGACTCGTGTACAGCAACATTTGGTAGCATATTTCGTGCGTTACAGCATCGTTTAGGACGTTTGGTGGTTACCCACATCCGTTCAAAGTTCGATTTGGACTACCCATACCTTGGCGAGCTAGATCTAGGTGACTCACACCTATACGAAGTCGGTTTTGGTGATAATGAGTCATTTGAACCCTTTTAGAATTAATTTCGAAGGCTAAATAGTGTACGTAACTTGCTGTATTTTTCTGTTTTAGTGCTTAGGTGTGAGGTCGACTCAAAACTTAAGGGCGCGGTTGTGGGTAAGTAGACAAGGGGCGTGTGCGTGTGTTAATGTATGTTAAATGGTCTCTAATGTGCTGGTTTTGTGGCGTTTGATATTAATTTTGTTACGTCATTGTGCTAAATAACTCTCGTTGTGTTAATCGGTATACTTGGAGTAGTGTTGGATATATGTCGGTGAAAATCGTGACGTTTCTGCTTTGCTAAACTGCTGAGTAGTGCTGTGGAAATGTTTGTTGTCTGAATATGCATGAGTTGTTCGGTGTGCCTTGTGTGTTATTATACTTAGTAATGCTTATTGAATATTGATGCTGGATATTAAGTGTTTTGGGTGAACTATGTCGGACTCCAATGGTTTAAAATTTGTTTGGTTATGCTTTGTTGCGACGAAATTCATTGTGGAGCCATTGTTAAGAAAAGTTATATTGTGAGAGCATGATTGGTTTATTAGTTTATTATTAGAATGTTGTTTATGTTGTGGAAGCATGCTGAATTGTATTTGTGAGTTGAAAGATGCAGGGGTAATGGCTTAAGAAAGTATATAGTAAGACTCTGGTGAGAGTCGGATTCTTGGAGGAAATGAATGAGTGAGTGTCAGGGCCTCGGGTATAAATGGTCGGGGGCTGATACGTCACTAATTGAGTATCGAGGCCTCGGGTAAAAACGGTCGAGGGTCGATACGAGGGGTCCTTTGGAAGGAAGGCTATTGTGGCCTTGGGTAAAAATGGTCAAGGGCCAATAGATGGTGAAGTCATCGGGGCCTCGGGTAAAAATGGTCGAGGGCCGATGCAGCAGTGTCGGGGCTCTGGGTAAAAATGGTCAGGGGTCGACTCTACTCGAAGGAGTTAATTGTGGAAGGCTAGGATAGTCGTGATAAGTGTAGAGGTACTTGAGATGTTAGGGAGACTAAAGGTTGGTAGTTAACGTGTTCCTGGTTGTGGTTGTCACCAAATTTTATGGAATGTGTCTATGTTTGAATGCATAATGTGATGAAAGGCATGACTATGAATGTTTCATGATTTAGTTGAGCATGATGTGTGTGTGTTGTTGGTGAGGGCTACTTACGGAGTATATTTTATATACTCACCCCCCCCTCTACAATGATTGTTTCAGGTGAAGGACTCGTGGGCGACCATGGTGATGAGACGGAGGAGACATGACGAGCGAGGACCATAGGCTGCTTAGTCACTCTTGCTTAGCTTAAGTTATTAGTTAAGACCTTATGTTATGGTCAATAAACTATTTGTTCGTATTTGAATAATTGGGAGGTTCCCACTTGTTATTGATTTTATTTCAGGATAGGTGTCTATCTTAGTTCTCTACCATTCATTGAGTTTTGCCTAGTTTGAATAATGAAATTGCCCCGTGAGGTTGTCCACAGATGTTCTTGATTGATATTCTATGAAATTGATTTATTGTTGAATTGACCAGAGGTGGAACTTGATTTTATATAATTGTTGCATAGGGAGTTGGCATCATGCGTTTGGGGTTAATTTTAAACAGTTGGGTAGTTAACGTGACCTAGAAGTGTGGGGGAAATTCTGGGTGGTTACAAGTAGTGTCGATCGGGGTTCGTGCTGCCAGATCTCGTTCATCAGCCCCTGTCGAATGTGCATGTCGGTTTATTCGAGTCATCGGTTTTGTTGAGTCGTGTCTGCAAGGTGTATATGGGTTTTGAGCGAGAAAAAGATTAGGGTTTTGAATTTAGGGGTAAAAATCGTATACGAGAGGTGAGATAAAATGGGGTTTGTTTTATATATTTGTAATTTATTTATTAAAAATATATGAACATGGATAGCTTGGTAAGTTTTACACGGGCCTCATCCTGTATTTTGTCAAATCTATAAGATATTAAGATTTAAGCCATTTATATAATTACGTTATATTAAAAGAGTACTTATCCCAATATCTTTAGCCTATTGGACATTGACCTAAATCAGAGTTTGGACTTGTAGTTGACAATATGTGGGAATTGGCGGGTTGAAAAATGGTGATCAACCCAACCCAGGTTGGGCTGTTGGGTTGTCGGGTTGGCAAAATTCAAGAAATCTTTATCCCAACAAAAAGAAAGTGAAACCACACAAATAAAAAAAAATCAAGAAAAAAAAAATTTGGAAAGACCAAGAAATATATAATATATATCAGAAAGAAGAGTGGGAGATCTCTTCCATAAGAGATATCGAAAGGCTTAGTAAAAAACTTTTCTTACTTCAAAAACGGGTGGCGGAGACGTGATGACGGCTGCGGCAAGAGGAGGTGTTGCAACGACGGCAGGAGGAGGTGGAGTGGCGGCGCGAGGAGAGAGCTTCAAGTTCAAGCTTGGATGATGGATAAAAATGGAGGAGAAAGTTTGGTTAGGTAAATGGAGGAGAAGAATAGATTAGAGACTAGAATGGAGATTAAAAAAATTTGATAGGGAAATGAAACCCTAAATAGAAATAGATAGTTGAGATTAAAAGGAAATGGATGGTTGAGATTGAACCTAAAAAGTAAGGTTTTAATTAATAATTATTATTATATATAATATTACTTATATTAAAAAAGAAAAAAGGACAGGATGTCGGGTCAGGTCGGGTCAACCCGAAATTTTCAAGGGCCAACCCGAGACCCAATACAACCCAGTCGGGTTAGGATTTTTCCAACCCAACCCGTGGATTGGGTTGGATCGTCGGGTTGTCGGGTTTTTTGAACACCCCTAGATGGGTTAACTCCGGTTTGGGTTGGATTCATCGGGTTGTCGGATTTTTTGAACAAGATGGGCTAACCCAACCCTATCCATTGATGACGCTGATTTCTAGGATAGTATTGGTAAAGAATGTAAATAAAGTATTATGAAAAAGACAATTTTGATACTTTTTGCTTAATGAGGAGGTAAATGATTCAAGTAAATAGTGGATTTTAGATTAAGGCATCCAAGGACAATTTTGATACTTTTTAAAGCTAATTAAGATCAGATAAATGATTCAAATTAATGGTGGATTTTGTTTAATCTTTCGGAGAAAATTGATTGAAAGAAGGGAGTTGAAATTAGTAATGATTATAATATCATGTCTTTAACATGAAACTAATATTTATTTATAGTAATTTTATATTAACATTTCAGATACAGAAATGCATTGGGACAACTTACAATCCAAATTTCTTTTTTCAAAGGAATTCAAATTTCTTACATTAATAGTTTAGTGAGTAGTTGTTTGCTTCTCTGCCTAATAAGATGAGAAGGAAGTGTAAGGGCACGCGGTTTATAAGTAGTACAAGAAATATTCCTAATTCGTTCTATATAGAGACTGTAGGTGATAAATGATTTAGTGAAGATGTTTTATGATAATGCAAACAATTCTTGGTAACCAAATGTAAGTGTTGGATTTTAGGAAACTAATAAACAAATCTGGAAAGTAAGGTTTGATAATAACAATTCAACAATCTAACCTTTTTCTTCTTTAGAAAGGAAGTTACACAAACACGCAAGTTACCTACCACATCCCTTATACAATCAAATACGTTCACCTATACTATTTTTAGGGTGTGTTTGGGAGTGATTTTAGCATGGTCAAAATAACTTTTGTCATTATTGTCAAAATCACTTTCCTTTCTGATACACGACAACTCAAGCGTATTGAGCTACTCGAGCCACAAGCCACTTGAATCCAATCGTATAGTTGGTTCGACCTGAAAGGCTAAAAGTTAGAGGGATTACCTTCGCAGTTGTTACCTTGAGCAGACAGAATACTCCTTATGCTCGAGGCCGGAAACACTCAACGAGTTTGATGACCAATCAAACAAGCATGCTCTGAGGAGCTCAAATACAAAAACCTAAGTTCAACCACACAAAGGGATGCGATGTTTGGGAACGGGTTTTGCACACGACAAAGGGGAAAAACACTATTGGTTTTATTCAACTTAACATTCAAAGGATGCCTGAAACAATGGAGGGTACAAGCCTATTTATAGTCTAAGACCCTTGGCCTTTTAAGGAAGATAACAAAAATAAAAAGAAATTAAAAAAATACTAAATTCCCAAAAGGTGCAAAACTTGTCTAAAGATGAAATTTAACATTGTTAATTTAAAATTATTAATTTAAAAAGAAATAAAATAGAATCAAATTCAAATCAAATCCCACCAAATAAACAAAATATCAAGGAAAATATTTTCCCAAAGTGGGATGGAGTGGGCGGCAAGGCAAGACTGGGCGGTGATTGGCGTGCACAAGGCGTGGCTTGTGTTGGCGGGCGTGTGCATGGGCGACAGACAAGGGGCGCTGGGGGCTGGCAGGAGTGCGCATGGGTGGCGGACAGGGGCACTTGGCGTTGGTGTGGGCATTGATGGGCGTGCAGGGTGCGCGGATGTGGGCGTTGATGGCTTGTGGGGCGAGTGTGCGCTTGGGCATGAGGCGTGCAGACAAGCAGGGCTGCTCGCATAGGTGCTGGGCAGGCAAGAGGCGCGCGGGCACTGGGACAGACGTGGGTGCGTGGGCGCTTGGTGCAGGCGATGGCATGCACGCGTGGACGGTAGGTGACGGGCGCTTCGGCAGGCAGCATGCTCAGGGATCGTGCGCTGTGAGGTTAAAGGCTGAGGCGTGTGTGGTAGGGGGCGTGTTGTGAGATTCTCGCGGCGTGGTGGCGCGCGCGGTGGCGTGCTTGCTCCCGGGTGGCTTCTCGATAGGCTGGTCTTTGAATGAAATTGATGGATTTTCATAGTGGATGTAGATCACGTTGATTGAACCATTTTTTCTCTCTAATTCATTTATTTTGGTAAATTTATTGTTGAAACTTAGTTAGTTGATGTTCTATATTTTTTTGGAATTGTTGTTGTAAGTGTAAGTTGGAATATCCTACAAGTAGTATCACAACCTCGTTTAAGCGTTTTACAGTAATTAAGTATTTATCAAAAGTTTTTGAAAGTTTTTTATTGGCAAGTATTGAAATGACAACCAAGTTTCAACTAGTGAAATTTTATGGTAAGGGTGATTTTGGATTATGTAAAAAGAAGAGGATAGCTCTTTTAGTGCAACAAAAGGATGCAAAAGCTCTTGATGTGATACAAAGAAGTACCCAGCTAAAATAATAGAGAAAAGTGAAAGAAGAAATGCTTGATATAACGTTTAGTACACTGATTTTGTATTTGTCAAATAATATTTTACAATAGGTCGATGATGCCACCACAACCTTAGAAAATGGAAAAAATTGGATAAGTTATTTCTTGTTAAGTCTTTGCGAATAAGCAAGAAGAAAGTTTCCATTTTAGGATGGATTCTTCAAAACCATTAGATACAAATTTAGATGAGTTTAACAAAATTGTTATTGATTTAGCCAACAATGGAGAGAAAATGTCTAAAGAAAATAAAGTGATAATTTTGTTAAATTCGTTGCTCGATTCATATAGAGAAATTAATACAGCAATCATAGACGAAAATCATGGTAAAAGTGAGAGCCAAAGGTAAGAAGTATTACAATTGTAAAAAAGAAAGACATTTTAAGATAAATTGTCTGTTGTTGGCAAAGCACAAACAATCTAATCAATAAAAGACCGAGGAGGAGAGTTCAGCTAATGTATTGGATGATTATGAATCAACTTATCGTTAATGGTTGTACATTCGTGGACACGAAAATATTCTGCAGTGAGAAGAGTGCAGTTGCGGGTCTTTAATGGAGTGACCCACACTTAACGAATGTTGATTAACTCGGTTAATGAGTTTGACTACTTAATCTTGTATCATTAGAGCTTATGATCTATAGGTCCATTAGGTCCCCTTGTTAGCTCACAACGGATAAAACAAGGATCAAGATGATGAAATAATTTGAAATGTTCAAATTATACGAGGGAATGTATATAACGTATATTGATACATTGTATAGATATATGTTAATTTTGAATGAAATATTCAACATTAATACTATGTATTTTGAGGGTGGGAGCTAATGTTATGGATGAGAAAAATCTCTATTTTCTACATAAGAATTCAAAAAAAAAAAATAAAAATATCCTGATGATCATGGGACTTCCCCTAGATTCAGGAGAAGATATCTTATATTTAGAAAGATAAGATATCCTGATGGCCTTAGAACTTTCCCTCTATAAATATAACAGTAAGCTAAACCCCTAAAACCCCTAAAAGAACAGTAAAAAAAAATCTTTCAACTCTCTTAGTCTCTCAATCCCTTGCAATTGGATCTCACAATCTGGATTCTCAATCGAGAGACTTAGCGAGGAAGATCGAGTGGTGTTTACATGAAGAAGAGTCTTCAAATGTAAAATCAACATTCTTCCCTGTTTTTATATTTTTTTGTGTTTTAAATTTCAAAAGAAATTCAAGAATGCACTCTACTGCTTCTGCTCCGGGATTCACATCCCTTCAAATTGGTATTAGAGCATGGTTTTTTGTTCTGAATTTTTTGTTGAAATTTACACAAATTTTGGTAGGTTTTTCACTGCATTATGAATGTGGGTTTCCAAATTGGGTGTTTTCAAATTTTGGCGTTTAGAATTGCAATGGACATTCGTTTATGTATCGAGTCTGTAAGTTCGGGTCGACTGAAAGGTGTTCGGGGCGATGGATTAGACATTTTTTTCAGAAAACAACGAAGAAGACGACGAAGTTCTGTGACGGAAGCACCTATTGCTATGCAGTAGCGCCATGGCGCTACGCTTATGTGCTGCAGCGCTGCGACGCTTTGTAGTGCCATGGCACCATGTGTGTTGGAGTATGGTGCAGTAGCGCTGCAGAGCTTTCCCTAGTGGTTCCGAGGCGTCGGTTCGTGGGTTCGAACTGTTTTGGGTGTTTTTTAATTTTTTTTAAGTTTACTTTCATAGGATGACAAAATTCGGTCCAATTTTGCTACTTAATTATTATACGGTATGAATTTATGTTTCCCACTGGGATTTGGCTTTCCTTATCTACGTGCGCACTGCGTCATAATTAAATGTATGAAGCATAAAGTATGTCATTTAGATTAAAATCTCACCAAAGGTTAAAGCATGATCATGCATTGTATTAATATAAGTGCTATATTATATGAAGCATGATGTATTTTTTTTCTTGTAATTGATATGATTGTTGTGTTAATTAATGGAAAAATGAGTTACGTTGGACATGACATTTCTTTAGTAAGGTTCTGTGTAGGTTGAGTTATTTAAGCTAACTAAACAGGAAACACCTCTGCTTGGGAACCAATCTGTGGTTGAATTAGTCAATATTTTATAAAAGCATGCAATAATGTTTTAGTTTATTAAATCGTTTCATAAACTAAAAACATTAGTGTAAAACTATCCAATATAAACAAGTTGTATTGGGCAAATGATTTTATTTAAGGATGAATTTTTTATCCGATTTTCTCTAAATAATAAACCCTAAGTTATAAAATACTTAGTTGGAGGATTACTGTATATATGTGTATAACATACCGGTATGTTTCATATATGGGTATGTATAATATATACTCTTTTCCCTCACGCTCTCCGTGAAGTTCATACTGTGAGATTCATGCTCGGCCTCGTGGTGCTCTAGAGCATCCTCCCTTTGGAAGATGTTTGCATGAGTCGATATCAAGGTGAATGGAGAAAGTATTTAAAGTAAGTGGGAGAATGTTGTGTGACAATACTTCCTACGATCTCCTTCATTAGTTTGCAAAAAGTAAGAGTTTCGTGCTAGGCCTTGTGGTGCCTTGGGAGAATCCTCCATTCGGAAGGTGTTTTCATGATATCAATGCTATGGCAAACTCCAGAAATGGATAGGGTTCTAAAGTTTTTGCAACGATATTGTCCTACCCTTCGGTGGGCTTGTCAAGACAGAATTTTATGCTTTAAAATGAAAGGGCTACACCTACAAGAAATTATTAAGTTAGTTAATGATTTCTGGACTAAATGAAATGGTAGCTAATCATTATAGGGGTAAGAGTTATCCTACTATAGTGCTTGGTTGAGATAGTCTCAATTCAATGAAGAAATAAAACTGACTTGGCGGTTGTTCTAAATCATCAAAGTATCATTGCAAATTATTTAATTGCAAACTGACTTGGCGATTATTTCTTAATTTGCTAAATTTGATTGGTGTAAAGAATTCTTGCAAAGTTCGAATGTAAATAATTTGTTTGTTTTCAGTAATTATGTCTACGTCTTTAATTTCACTTCTCGCCGTCGATAAATTGACTGGGGATAATTATCCCACATGGAAAACGAAACTTAATGCCATACTCGTAATAGATGTGATCTCTACTTTGTCTTAACGAAGGCCTGTCCCGAGGCACCTGGACCTAACGTCGCGAAAGCTGTTCGTGGTGCATATTTCATATGGACAAAGGCCAACTCAAAGGTTGAATCTACATCTTGGCCAACATATCTTATGTTTTGGCCAAGAAGTATGAGACCATAATCACTGCATTTGAGATCATTGATTCATTGTGTGACATGTTTGGAAAATCTTCATCACAAGTCATGCATGAAGCTCTCAAATTCATATTCAACTCACAGATTAAGGAAGGAACATCTGTCCGAGGCATTACAACAAAATTGGTCTATAATGTCAGTTCTCAACTGATATCATAGATATTAAATGTCAGTTCTGCAACTGACATTAACCCGGTGTCATCGTACTGTACAATGTCGTTTACAAAACAATGTCAGTTGTTAACTGACATTGTTAATTGATAAGAAAAGAAAATAATTCTTCCTCGATTACCACAAATGATTGATACAAGACTATATAAATAGCAGTCACAAAGAAGAAACTAAAAAGTTCTGTTATTTGATTGTTTGTTGGTACAAATGGAGTACATATGAAGCCGCTATCTAACTTCTCTTTTATGAAGTGTCTATCAACTTCAACATGCTTGGTTCTGTCATGTTGAAGTGGATTATGTGCAATACTGATGGCAGACTTGTTATCACAATAAAGTTTCATAGGCCCTTCCCATGAAATCTTCAAATCTTCTAAAATAATTTTTATCCACAGTAATTCGCAGATGCCCAATGCCATTGCTCTAAATTCCGTTTCTGCACTTGATCTTGTAACTACATTTTGTTTTTTACTTCTCCATGTCACTAAGTTCCCACCTAAGAAAGTACAATAGCCAGAAGTGTATTTTCTATCGTCTATCAATCCTGCATAATCTGCATCTGTATAAACCTCTAGATTGAGTTTCTCGCCTTTCTTAAACAACAATCCTCTCCCAATGGAGTTCTTTAAATAGTGGAGTATTTGGTACACAGCTTGAAGATGAATTTCTTTTGGACTATGCATAAATTGGCTTACCACTCCAACAGCATATGCAATATCTGGTCTCCTATGAGAAAGATATATTAATTTTCCAACTAACCTCTGGTAAGTTTCTTTATTTACTGGAGGACTCTCTTCAATTGCACATAATCTATGGTTTTGATAAATCGGCGTTCCTATTGGTCTGCTGCCAAGTTTTCCTATTTCAGAAAGTAAGTCAATCACATATTTCTATTGTGAATATTCCTTGTTTAGAATATGCTACTTCTATCCCAAGAAAATATTTCAGTCTTCCCAATTCTTTAACTTCAAACTCTTGGATTAAACAATTTCTTAGTTTACTTGCTCATTATTATCATTGTCAGTGACGATAATATCGTCCACATAAACAATCAATGTTGTCACTCCCCCTGTAGCAGAATGTTTTATAAATGATCTCTTTGACTTTGTTTATAGTCCATCTTTCTCATAACAATCTACCAAACCATGCCCTAGGAGATTGCTTTAATCCATACAATGCCTTTTTTAATTTACAAACTTTATTTCCTACTTGCTGATACCCAGGTGGAATCTCCATATAAATTTCTTCTTCAAGATCACCATGTAGAAAAGCATTTTTTACATCATATTGAAACATGTCCCATTCATGATTTATAGCAAGAGATAGAAGTATTCGTACTGTGTTCATCTTGGCAACAGGCGCAAAGGTTTAAAGGTAATCAACTCCATATGTTTGAGTATATCCCTTAGCAACCAACCGTGCTTTGTACCTATCGAGTGTTCCATATGCTTTATACTTTATAGTATATATCCAACGACTAAACAGCAACTCAAAAATGGAGATCCAAAACTGAAAAATCAACACTGGACCGAACCGAAAGAGGGCTGAACCGAATAAAAAATAGTTGAATCGAACCAAAATATTCCGAACTGAACCAAATCTGACTGAAACGAACTGAAACCTGTCGAAATGATCCGACAATGAACTGAACCGGACCGAAAAGCGATGAACCAGTCCAACAACGAATTGAACCGAGCCTAAAGGAGCTGAACTGGCTGGACCGAACTAAGTGAACCAGACTATTTGAACAGAATTGGACGAACTGGAAATTGTGAACCGAAGCAACAAATGTTTAGATTTCCCTTTTAAAACCCTAGCAGCCACCCTTTACGACAACAACCCTAGCAGCCACGCGAATCAGCAAACAGCGGCGGCGGCAGCAGTCGACGGCGGCGGTGGTCGGCAGTGGTCGGCGGCGATGCTGCAGTGGGTTGGGTACAATGAACACTTGCAAAATCGTGTTCAAAACTTCAAACCCTAATGGGTACAAAATCCTAATGGACACAAAACCCTAATTCCCACAAATATTTTAGAGGAAACTTGGCTCTGATACCATGTTAATTAAAAGAAAATAATTCTTCCTCGATTACCACAAATGATTGATACAATGCTATATAAATAGCAGTCACAAAAAAGAAACTAAAAAGAAGTTCTCTTAGGATAAGGAAATACTTACCTATTAGAACAACAGAACCCTAACCTAAATAAAATAGGAAAACTATAATTTAACAGACATCAAATTAAACGTCATTGTATGTGTTTGATGTCGATTACTTTAACATCGGTTCTAAACTGACATTAACCTTGGTGTCCTTGTAGCCTACAATGTCGGGTAGTCTGTTATGTCAATTTGAAACAGACATTGATTATTCAAGTAATGTCGGTTAGGATCTGACATTGATATAACCGACATTGTTCCTTTGTAACTAACACGTTTACATTAAACTGACATTGTTATTTTAAAAACCTGGAAAAATTTTATTAATAAAATCTTGTACGTACAATAGCTACAAAACCTGTATCAAAATATTTACAGCAAAAAAAAAAATATTGTGCAATATAATCAATAATTTCAGCAATCCAGTAGACAATGTTGAGTAATTCAATACCAGTACTTTTATAAGGCGCTCCAACACAATCTAACTACCAGAACAAATCAATACAATCATAAGAAATCCAATACACATCCTCGATAGAATTGAGCAAATCACAAAATACATCGTCAATCATTCTATAATATCCAATTCATTCACTAAGCCACAACATACATCATTAATGTAATTCCACAATCATAACATTTATATACAAGTTTTATAAATTACAATATGTGAAACCTTTATACACAATATGCTTCAAACTCGAAAATGAAAGACAAAATGACAGGTTAAATTATCTAGAAATACAATCGTCATTCTTTTAACTAGTAAGTCCAAATGTCAAATACGTACAAGAATTGGATCAATTTCTAATACCATCAGCCTTGGTTGATGGAGTGACAACCTGTATCAATTTCATAGGTATCGCCTGCAACATAAGTTAACAAGTCAAAAATTGAAATGGCCTGAAGGATACCATATAAAATTAGCTATATTAGGAATTATAACATCCAAATGCGAGAGAAGCGCAATGGAACAATCCTTCAAGAATTTTGAACATACAAATTTTGAAACCATCTTTTATATATACATACTAAAGATACACACAAAGATCCATCACTGGCAAGCATAACTTAACAACTAATGAATATGCAGAACCCATGTATTAATGTAAAGTGACATACTTACAAAATTTTCACTTTTGGTTTTTCTTTGATCTCAAGATTCCAGCTGCTAAACTCGTCCGACTTTATATCCTGACAAATAATGTTGTAAATGTGTGTTAACCTCACCTCACATGCTCCAATTAATAGAACACAAACATGATGCTCAAGTAAATTTTCGTAAAGATTTTTATTCAACTCTAATGTCCTAGTTTTTCTGTTATTGTTTTGGATTATTAACAAATTACGCACAATTTTTGGAATTTGAATGATGCACTACCAAAACTACTTCGAAATCCATAAAAAAAAAAAAAATCCACTTCGAATTAAGCTTGCGACTCACTGAATCATTTCAGAAAACACCTTATATTCATTATGGACATGCCCCTCAATCAACTTTCTAAGATAAAAAAAAAAAATACTCATCTAAAAAATGATGATTGGAATTAAGTATCAATACAACAATTTGGATTTGATATTTGATTCAGATTGCACAAGAACAACGACGTCCAACGAATAATGTCATTTAACAAACAAGTTTTACTCTCCGATCATATATTTCAAACTAAATAAGCTATGGAACATCAAAACATACCAATCGTAGTTACAGGTTAGTAAATAGAGCCTTCTTTTAAGTTGGCACTAACCCATAAACTAGCCCAATCTACTTCTCGCAGAAAATAAAATAATACATTAGAGAGAGATTTTTTATTTGAAACATAGTTATTGTAAATACATTAAAAGTAAAAAAATTCTCACATCAAATCCACAAATCATACGAAATACACTGAACTTCATCAATAGTTTGCGGTGTTAATGTATATCACCTACAGGTTGGAGAGAATATCAATCACTTACATTGCAGAAGCTTTTTCACAAACTGCCCTGCCTTGCAAGGTATTTACCATATGCAGCACTAAACAAATGAAACAAGGCCAAATGATTGATGGATACAAAAATCCCATTACAAATTAACATGATAATCTAAAATACCAACATTTGGAAAGTTAATATTAACCTATGAGTAGAAATTAAAGTACAAATAAAGTTCATTGAATGAGAGAGTACCTCCCAATTGGACGACTATTGACCCATGATGGCTCTAACGCGGGATTGGCATCGCAATAACTTCCTCGTTTTCATCATCACCCTAAACCTTCGTGCCCTTGCGACAATGACTCTTGAAGCAACAAGCACCCACAGAGAAAACACCTGCAATCGGAAATGAACCAGAGGTCACCCTACTGGCCAAATTGGAGTAGATAAGATGGTCATTTATCAGTCTCCACCATCACCTCCAAGCATTATTATCAATTTTTTCATTTCACTACTCTTTCTCAAATCTCAATTGCATGTTATTGTTGAGATTTCTGGTATTTGTTTGGAAAAATGAGCAATTATAATATGTATATGTTATTCCCTATAGAAATCCAAATTCGACACAAATGTGCCGATGTCTAGCATATCATAATTTCCTAATTGTCAAATAAGATGAACAGAAATGCCTCATTGCCATTCAACTCAAATATATGAAATCACATTCTCGTAATTGTCTACAAGTTTTTGCACGCTCTTGTAAGTATTGGTGCATCAGTGCGGATGTAATTAGCTCAATAATGTTCCATGAAGGCATTAATATTTGGCTTTGGCATTTTATCAAACAGTTTCGAGCAAATCTTTGATAGCATCGTTTGACGTAAAATGGAGGGTGAGAGAATAAAATGAAAAAGGAACAGTTTTAGAAAGTAAAAGAAGTTAGTTATTACCTTAATTTCAATTCCAAAAACGTGTGGTTCTTTGATCTTGTAGGAGTAATCGGACTACCGAGAGAGACGAAGAGACGTACGGCAAACTAAAATCCACCAATTGCAAAACATAAGATATAGAATCATGGGAAACAAAAACCTGCAGAAGTTCTTAGAGCCACCAATTGCAACCAAACAGTAAGCATTGGTGAGTTGGAGAAAACCCAAATTTCACATGAGTTCTAAAAAATAAGCATTGGTGATTAGAACACAAGAGGGTGTCCTAAGAAGAATAGACACCGACATGAAGCATACAAAATGGATATGGCGACACGACAATTTATAAAACAATAATGGCGAGAGGAAGAAACGATCAACATCTAAGATAATTGTTAGAACTTATAATGATTAGAGTCTAAAAGTGTTCGAAAATTTTCTTTTTGTTATGAAGTTAAAAAAAGAAATACAAACCTTGCAGCAATCGGCGACAAAGTGGTTGGTGGGCGCTCTGCGAAGTGGTAGCAGTCGACAACGTCCTCGAAGGTTTTCTTGGAGATAAGAAAAATAAAATAGTGATTTTTAAATTATTTGAAAAGATATTTTAGTTTATGCCCACTAAATTTGAGGGTTTTTTGAAATTTTCTGGATAAATTTAAAATAAATGAGAAAAAACGGGTGTATACGGAATAATTTGGAGTTTTAGGGTGTTGAGACACAACCAGGTGGATTTTAATGAATGCGTCTCTTCAGGAGACGCATCTGTCACAACCAAAGGGAAAGTAGAATGCCGTTCAAGAATTTTTTTAAATAATTATTTTATTAATTCACATTAATATACCTACCTTTTTTAGTATTTTAAGTTGAGATTTTATTATTTTATATTAATAAATAGGTGAATCAAATACGGTTACTTTTTAAGGTTACTTTTTAAGATTTTTTTTTACAATAGGTCGATCAAATACGGTTACTTTTTAAGATTTTTTTTACAATAAAGATTTTATTATTTTATATTAATATAACTATTTTGTATTTTAATTAGGTTAATAATTAACATCTTTTCTAGTAAAATCTAAATTAAAATTTCATCACTTATCTAAATTTTTAAATTTTCTTTTAAATATGCTTCATAAACACAAACCTGAAAATTTATAAAAATAAATACATAGATTTAAAATAAGTCATAGTTCTTTGGTCAGATTTGGTAGTTTTAGTTTTTGATAGTTTAATAGTATGAATTTTGGTAGTTTTAGTTTTTGATAGTTTAATAGTATGAATTTTTTGTTGTACTATTTTTTTTTTAATAAATTTACTCTAGGCATGATTTGGTAGATTTCTTAATATTTAAAATGTTTTTGAGGATGTCTAATGTCATAAATTTATATTTTTTTTTCGAAAATAAATCCACACTATTAAAGATAAATATTTTATTATACATATTTCAAATATAATGTTTAAATTTAGAGATTTTAGAAAGTTTTAGAGGATTTTAGAGGACTAGAATTATTGTCTCTTTAAAAGTTTGTGGCCGTTTATGAATTTTGATTAATATAGTTAATGAGTTAAATCAATTAATCTTGCGGTTTTTCTCATCTGTAGGTCGATTAGGTTCCACATAAGGGGTAAAACAAGGATAAAGAATTTGAAATGTTTCAATTATATATGAGGGAAGGTATATAATGATATATTATATATACTTTATTTTAAATAAAGATTAAAAAATTAGACTATATTGTAATGGGAGAATTATTAAAAATAAATCTTAATTTTTGTCTATGAATTTTTAGGTTCGTTTTATTGTGATCAATGAAATTTCAAGATATGTATTTTCATTTTAACTATGTATTTATTTTTGTGAATTTCCAGGTTTGTATTTATCAAGTATATTTAATATAAAATTTAAAAATTTAGGTAAGTTATGAAATTTTATTTAGATTTTACTAGAAAAAACGTTAATTATTAAAATATTTATTGTAAAAAAAAATCTTAAAAAGTAACCATATGACCTATTTATTAATATAAATAATAAAATCTCAACTTAAAATACTAAAAAAATAGGTATATTAATGTAATTTAATAAAAAAATTGAACCACGTTCTACGGAAAGAAAAACGGATCGTTTTCTTTTCGTTTTGATACGATAGATACGTCTCTTCATTACAATCCACCCAGTTGCGTCTGTTTGACAAACGCAACACCTTAAACTCCAAATTTTTTAGTATACACCCGTTTTTTCTCATTTATTTTAAATTTACCCACAAAATTTCAAAAAACCCCTAAATTTGAGTTACAATGAAAAGGAAAGGAAAAAAGAAAAAAAAAATACACACCTCAACTCACTGTATGGTGACAGCTGGATGAGAAAGTTTGAGGGAGGGAGGGAGGGAGAATGAAATTCGAGGAAGTGAAGGAAGAATAAGGGAATCAGAAGGAAGGGAGGGAAAACAGAATTTTAGGGTTTATTTGGTTTTTTTTTTCCTTTTTTCTTTATAAATGTTTTTTTTAATATTATTATGTTAGTTTTTTTATATAAAATATAATACAATAGGCGCAAATTAAAATTAAAACCAAACGACTTGTTTTGAATCACAGTATACGCGATTTTTTCTTTCTCTAGCATGACGTTTCTAAACCGACATTAATGCTAGACATTTAATGTCGGTTTAAAAACGACGTCGTATATAATATTTACTGTCAGTTATAAATTAAATTGCAAACGATGACATTTTTTAATTCCCAGATGACGTCATTTTTAAACAAATTGTGCACACCTATTTTTATTTGTATAACGTGACGTTTATGAACCGAAACTATTTGGGAACGATGAATGTCAATTGTAAATTAACATCGTAAATAAAATTTCTAGAAAACCAGACGTCTCCTCATAAAACCGTATTTAGGAATGGCCAACTGACATCAAAGGTCTGAATTGTTCTAGTGGGAACATGTTCTCAGTATGATGGTCCAGTTCAGTGGCAGAGATGAATGTTGCTTCATCAATGAGTTCAGCCAAGTCAGTTTTATTCTAGAGTCTTTTCCGAAGAGCTTCCTTCAGTTTCGCAGCAACACTGTGACGAATAAACTGGAATACAACCTGACCACGTTTCTTAACAAGCTCTAGACTTTCGAGTCCCTCATGAAAAACAAGGGACCTGAAGGGAGGAAAATGTTGTCACCTCCATCAAAAACTTCCACAGATGTTCAACCGTTAGGACTAAGCTTGGACCTTCTTCTTCGGGTTTGAAGAACTTCGAGAAGAAGAATGGTGGACAAAGGAATAAAACTGTCCCTGGTGCAGCCTAGAAGGGGAAGAAGGCTAAGGCTGCAGCCAAAGGGAAATGTTTCCACTGTGGTGTTGACAGGCACTAGAAGAGGAATTGTGGAGATTGTCTTTGCTATTCCGATGGGTAGTGTCAAGTTATTTTTCAGCATACGTAGATGCATGTTATTAGATTTTCTAATGAATCGTTTATTGTAAGAAATGGTGTTGAAATTTGTTCAGCAAAATTAGAAAATAACTTGTACGTACTAAGACCAACTTTAACGAAAACAACTCTAAACACTGAATTGTTTAAAACTGCAACAACACGTCCAAAAGACAAAAAAAAATTCTCCTAAAGAAAATGCCCATCTTCGACACCTCAGGCTTGGCCACATTAATCTCAACATGATTGAGAAACTGGTTAAGAGCGGTCTTCTAAGTGAGTTAGACGACAACTCTTTTACCAGTATGTGAATCATGCCTTTATGGTAAAATGACTAAAAGGCCCTTTACAGCAAAGGGTTATAGAGCCAAAGAACCCTTAGAACTTGTGTATTCAGATCTTTATGGTCCGATAAATATTCGAACTCGAGGTGAGTATGAATATTTCATCTCTTTCATAGATTATTATTCATGATTTGATATCCTTACCTAATGCAACATAACTCTGAAGCTCTTGAAAAGTTCAAAAAGTATAAGACTGAAGTTGAAAATTCATTAGGTAAGTCCATTAAAACACTTCGATCAGATCATGGTGCTGAGTACATGGACTTAAGATTCCAAGACTATATGATAGAACACAGAATTGCTTTCTAACTCTCAGCACTCAGTACACCACAAC
Organism: Momordica charantia; assembly: GCF_013281855.1. Lineage (NCBI taxonomy): Eukaryota > Viridiplantae > Streptophyta > Magnoliopsida > Cucurbitales > Cucurbitaceae > Momordica > Momordica charantia. The sequence continues at coordinate 10,524,683 of NW_028275161.1, forward strand.
AAAATGGTGTGTCATAAAGGAGAAACAGAATCCTGTTAGACATGGTTCGGTCAATGATGAGTTATGCTCAATTGCCTAACTCGTTATGGAGTTATGTAATGGAGACAGTCAGTTGATATCAGTCCAATCTAGGACCTGCACAATGGACTGCAGTCAAAACAATCCTCAAGTATCTTCGGAGAACGAGGGACTACATGTTTGTGTACGACACTGCAGTCAAAACAATCATCAATTGATAAACTGATAAATAGTATGGCGCTAAGGATGCAAAAAAATCAGTAAACCGAAGTTTTGGTGCATTGTTTGATCTAAACACTTTAATCACCTTAGAAAACTGTGTCTCGACAAGCTTAAGACAGCAAGGAATGATATGCAACACATCAGATTTATGCTTCATCAAATATATCCAAGTATAACAGGAACGATCATAAACAAGAGTAAAAAAATAAGAGTAACCATTATACGTGGGAGTATGAAAGGGCCCTCAAATGTCACAGTGAACTAAGTCAAAAACAGAATCAGCAACCTTATTTGTTTGGGGAAGAAAATACCCTGGACACGTGGAGGACCCCTATTGGTGCTCCAAGATGACTCATGAGTCATGCCCAGCTCGAACCGCCGAGATCACCACCGCTAGCGTTGACAGATGCTAAGTATGAGGGCCGAGGAGAACCTGGCCGAGGTCCGACCTACCGGGAAGCTCGGTGGGGGCCGATATGAACTACTGTCAGCGGCGTGATTATCGGGTGTAACCGTCGGTCCCGAGATTACCGGGTGTAATCGACGGCCCCGAGATTACCGGGTGAAACCGTCGCGAGAATAGCGGGACTACCACCCATAAGTAGAGGGCCTCACTCCTCGATCAGGGACGATGGTTTTCTGACCTCGAACTAAACTGGGAATCCGACCTATACTGACTTGATCGTCGGAGTGCTCACCTTTTTGTGCAGGTCCGCCCAAGTATTCAGATCGGTCCGGAGGTCGAGTTCGAGCTGCAACCAGAAGTACACCGTTGTGCATATCCTTGCATAAACATTTGGCGCCGTCTGTGGGAACGACAATCTTAGTCATCCCAATTCTTTTAAACCAACACGCGAGCGAACATGGTTCAACCAGCGAACTCGACCAATACGACAGATCGAAGGACTCTAGCTGCCAGCGATGCCCACCAGAGGGAGGTCGGAGCAGCAGCGGTAGAAGGGCAAGGTCACGACGGCCTAGCAGCGGAACCCCTCCGCAGGTCGGCACGGATCACCGCGCCAGCCCTACCGCCTGCGCACCCGAGGACGTCCAAGGCCACCCGTGGCCGAGGTGGGACCTCTAAGAAGGGCGCCCGGCGTCCAGCCCCGGCTCCAACAAGTGAGAACTTTGATGCGCTCCAGAGAGCGATGGAGGCAATGCGCACGCAATTGCGCTCCATGGAGGAAATGTATAACGAAATGATTTTCAGGGTCCCGATCTGAAAATCGAGTGACGCGCGTGGACGTACGCGAGCACAGGGGTTCCCACCTCGGCCCAGTCGAGGAGGAACGGCCCGAAGACAACGAGAGCGAGGGGTACACCCGCCAGAGGGGAGACCTCCGTGAGCATCTCAACAGAAAGAGAGGCTCGTCTCTCCAAAAAGGGCAGTCACCATCCTGCTCACACAGGAGCTCCAACCAGCAGGCTGAATCCTCTCACAATCCCGTAGGGATAATCACAAGGGAGGAGTTCGACCAGCTGAGGGCGAGCTCGATGCTCAGGTGGAGGCCTTAAAGGCCAAATGTGAGCAGAAAGACGATTCACTGAACGATGGCGACTTGGGAGAATCGCCTTTCACCTCGGATGTTTTGGAAGCACCAATCCCTCCGAAGTTCAAAGCTCCTACCGTGAAGCCTTATGATGGGTCGAAGGACCTCAAGGACTATGTTGAGGTCTTTGAAGGCCTCATGGACTTCCAAGCGGCATCAGACGCAATCAAAATGCCGCGCCTTTCAGATCGCGCTTACTGGCAGCGCGCGATTGTGGTATCGGAGACTGCCAGCCAGGTCGATCTCGACCTACTCTCAGCTGAGAAGGGAGTTCCTCGCCCAGTTCTCCTCTCGGCACTATGACAAAAAGACAGCAACCCATCTTGCCACCATCAGGCAGAAGGAGGGTGAAACTCTGCGGGAATATGTCACCAGATTCCAGGAGGAGCAGTTGAAGGTTGCACACTGCTCCGATGACTCGGCCATGTGCTATTTCCTCACCGGTCTAGCCGACGAAGCCCTCACGGTGAAACTTGGGGAGGAGGCCCCGGCCACCTTCGCCGAGGTGCTTCAGAAGGCGAAGAAAGTCATCGATGGACAGGAGCTCCTCCGAACCAAAACCGGCCGACCGGAGCGAAAGATCGGCCGGGGTAGAAGTGGAAAAGATGTAGAAAGGGCAGATCCCAAGTCCAAGGACAAGGGATCCTTTTCCAGCGGCCGAGCTGAGTATCGAAGGGCGGGGAGCGGACCTACCAAGAGCCGACCTTACGAGCGCTTCACCCCGACCACGATTCCAATTTCCGAGATCCTAACGAACATCGAGGAGTCTGGAATGGAAAAACTACTCAAGCGTCCTGAGAAACTTCGGGGAGCCCCGGAGAGGCGCAGCAAGGACAAGTATTGCCGCTTCCATCGGGAGCACGGCCACAACACGTCGGACTGCTGGGAGTTGAAGCGCCAAATTGAGGATCTAATTCAAGATGGCTACTTCAAGAAGTTTGTGGGAAAGCCCAGGACCAGCTCAGCAGAGAAAAAGGAAGAGCGAAAGCGTTCAAGGACGCCACCCCGGCGCATCGACCGACCTGCGGTCATCAATACCATTTTTGGAGGGCCAAGCGGAGGTCAGTCCGGACATAAAAGAAAGGAGTTAGCCCGTGCAGCCAGGCGCGAGGTTTGCATCATCAGGGAGCAGGGGCCGACCTGCCCAATCACCTTCGATGGTGCCGACTCGGAGGAGGTCCACCTGCCCTACAATGATGCACTTGTGATCGCGCCCTTGATTGATCATGTGGTGGTCAGGAGAGTGCTGGTAGACGGGGGTGCATCTGCCAACATCCTGTCCTTACCGACCTACCTCGCCTTGGGATGGACGAGGTCGCAATTGAAGAGAAGCCCGACACCGCTGGTTGGGTTCTCTGGAGAATCGGTCATCCCAGAGGGTTGCATCGACTTGCCGGTCACGCTGGGGCAGGATCGAACTCGAGTCACTCAAATGGCCGACTTCGTGGTAATTGACGGTAGATCGGCCTATAACGCCATCTTTGGGAGATCCATCATCCACTCATTTCGGGCCATTCCCTCAACACTTCATCAAGTTTTGAAGTATCCCACCCCCAATGGCGTGGGCACGGTCCAAGGAGAACAGGCCGCTTCGAGGGAGTGTTATGCCTCCGCACTCAAAGGCTCATCGGTCTGCGCCCTCGAAAATCTCACCGGTGGGGATGGGACGCTCGAGTTCGAGGTCGACCTGCCGAGGAAGGAGTTTGCCGCACCCACTGAGGAGCTCGAGCTTGTTCCTTTGCTTAGTCCCGAGAAGCAGGTAAGCATAGGAACCAAGCTGGGGGCCACCGACAGAGAGGAGCTAATCCACTTCCTCAGATCCAACTAGGACGTCTTTGCGTGGTCCCATGAGGACATGCCTGGCATTGACCCGCGAATTATGACGCATCGCCTCAGCATAGATCCATCATTCCGACCTGTGAAACAAAAGAGAAGACCTATAAACAAGGAGATGAGTGATGTAATTGTTGAGGAAGTTAACAAGCTTTTGAAAGCTGAATACATAAGAGAAATTTCGTATCCCGAGTGGCTCTCCAATGTTGTATTAGTTAAAAAATCTAACGGCAAGTGGAGAATGTGCGTAGATTTTACGAACTTAAATAAGGCATGCCCGAAAGATTGCTTCCCACTGCCGAGGATTGATCAGCTCGTGGACGCCACAGCCGGGCACGAACTGCTCACCTTCATGGACGCCTACTCTGGGTACAACCAAATCAAGATGCATGTCCCAGATGAAGGTCATACTGCTTTCATAACAGACCAAGGTCTGTACTACTACAAGGTCATGCCCTTCGGGTTAAAGAACGCAGGAGCGACCTACCAGAGAATGGTGAACAAAATGTTCGCCAAGCAGATCGGCCGGAATATGGAAGTGTATGTGGACGACATGCTTGTCAAGAGCAAGCAGTCTAAGTCGCATCTCTCCGATCTGACCGAAGCCTTCGAGGTTCTGAGGGCATATCAAATGAAGCTCAACCCCGCTAAGTGTGCCTTTGGAGTCTCTTCGGGAAAATTCATCGGCTTCATGGTGAATAACCGGGGAATCGAGGCCAACCCCGAAAAGATTAAAGCCGTGACCGAGATGGAGGCACCGAAGACGCTGAAGCAGCTTCAGTGTCTCAGCGGCAGGATTGCGGCCCTGAGCCGGTTTGTTTCAAGATCGACAGATAAGTGCCTTCATTTCTTCAAAATCCTACGAAAGAAAGGGCCGTTTGAATGGACAGCGGAGTGCGAGCAAGCGTTTCAGCAATTGAAGAGCTACCTCTGTTCGGCACCTTTGCTCGCCAAGCCCATGCCGGGGGACAAGCTCCAATTGTACTTAGCAGTGTCTGACAGTGCCGTCAGCTCGGTCCTAATCAGGCAAGAGGAAGCGCGGCAAAACCCGGTCTACTACACAAGCAAGGCTATGACCGAAGCCGAGACTAGATACCCTCAGATGGAGAAGTTGGCTCTCGCTTTGGTCACCTCGGCTCGACGGCTCAGACCATACTTCCAAGCCCATGCGGTGGTGGTGCTCACTAATTTGCCCCTAAAAAGCATCTTCCATAAGCCGGAAGCTTCTGGACGCCTAATGAAGTGGGCGATAGAGCTAAGTGAGTACGACATCCAGTTCGAACCCAGAACTGCGTTGAAAGGACAAGCAGCGGCAGATTTCATAGTCGAGCTCACGCCACCTTCCGAGCTGAGCGAGTCCGACCTACCTTGGACAGTCTATGTCGACGGATCCTTCAATGAGAAAGGTTGCGGAGCCGGGGTCCTCTTGCTCGGACCAGGGGGCGAGCGATTTGAGTATGCTTTGCGGTTCGGCTTTCGGACTTCTAACAACGAGGCCGAGTATGAAGCATTTATTGCCGGCCTACGAATCGCTCGAGCATTGGGGGCCTCTTGTGTTAAGGTCTTCAGTGACTCCCAGCTGGTTGTGAGCCAGATCAAGGACGAGTACCAAGCCAAAGACACTCGAATGGAGAAGTATTTGGGCAAGGTCAGATCGTACCTCGCCCAGTTTCGAACTTACGAAGTAAGACGGATTCCGCGAACAGAAAATTCTAATGCTGACGCCTTGGCCAAGTTAGCATCGGCGTACGAGACCGACCTGGCCAGGTCGGTCCCCGTCGAGATCTTAGATAATCCTTCGATCTTAGAGCCAGATCTGATGGAGATCGGCGCTCCAGAATCCTCATTGATGGACCCGATCGCGGACTTCATTAGGGGCAACTCACCACAAGACCCCAAGGAGCGCAGAGAGTTGGCAAGGCGGGCAGCTCGGTTCGTGGTCCGAGATGGGGCATTGTACCGACGTGGCTTTTCTCTGCCCCTCTTGAGATGCCTAACCCCTGAAGAGGGCCTGTACGTCCTCAGAGAGATCCACGAAGGAGTGTGCGGCAACACTCAGGCGCCCGGTCGCTGTCAGCAAAAGTAATCCGACAAGAATACTATTGGCCGACCCTCAGCCAGGACGCCAAGAAGTTCGTTAGAACTTGTGACAATTGCCAACGCTACGGAATCATAATCCACCAACCTCCCGAGCTGCTCACCCCCATCTCGGCCCCATGGCCATTCGCGCAGTGGGGGGTAGATATCATTGGTCCTTTCCCTTTGGGCAAGGGCCAGACCAAGTTCGCTGTGGTTGCTGTGGACTACTTCACCAAGTGGGCCGAGGCCGAGGCGCTCTCCCACATAACGGAATCTAGAGTCACGTCCTTCGTATGGACGAATATCATATGTCGCTTTGGTATACCGCAGGCCATAGTGACAGACAATGGGAAGCAGTTTGACAACGCCAAGTTCAAAGACTTTTGCAGCAAACTTGGCATAAGTCATCTTAGCTCATCCCCCGCACATCCGCAAGCAAATGGGCAGGTGGAGGCAGTCAACAAGATCATCAAGCGAGGAATCAAACTTAGACTGGACTCCAAGAAAGGCAGGTGGGCCGAGGAGCTACCAGAGGTTCTATGGTCGTACCGGACCACCCAACGAGAGTCGACGGGTGAGACCCCGTTCTCCCTGGCCTTCGGCTCCGAAGCTGTAGTCCCGGTTGAGATCGGCATGCCATCTAACAGAGTAGAGCATTACGAACCTACGACAAATGAGGAAGAGCTGCTCCTCAACCTCGACTTGTTGGAAGAAAGAAGAGCAATGGCCCAGCTACGCCTGGTGGAATATCAAAGCAGAATGGCCCCCACATTACAACGCCCGCGTTCGACCTCGGACCTTTCAGGTCAGACATCTGGTCTTAAGGCGGGTCCAAACCCATGTGGGTGCTCTTGATCCGACCTGGGAGGGCCCGTTTGAGGTCAAGGGCATCGTCCGACCTGGGACGTACATACTAGCCGATCTGAGAGGAGACGTCCTCGCGCACCCGTGGAACGCGGAGCACCTGAAGCGTTATTATCCTTGAAACGCCAAAAGAATTTTCCATGAATCTGTAAAGACTGTTCCAAAGGAATTATGATCGGAATAAATGTGATGATTTAATTTCATGCTTCCGAGTTCGACCAGAAATTAAATGGGGGCCACGGACTCCCACGCGATCACATTCCAGCAGTTGTTTCAAATTCAATCCTCTGAAGCCTAAGGGTACGAGGTGCGATGTCAAAACCTCTGACGAGCTTAAAACTCAAACCTTCAAGGCAAAGGGGCGATGTGAGAAGTTCAAAATGATCAGGCCTCCGAACTTGAGGGTGCGAGGTGCGATATGAAGAATAGCTACGGACTTAGGATTTTGGCCTTTTAACCTTTTTTAAGTTAAGGGTGCGATGTTAAAAATCCAGAGTTGGTGCAGTGCATTGAACATTAAGAGATTCAAACTCAAACTTACAACTATTTTAAGTTAAAGGCGCGACCTCAGAAGTAAGAGGTGCGAGGTGACATTGGCTGCAGTTCAAAGAAAAGCAAAGAAAGGAAAGATGTTGCCAACAACAAAGTAGAATTGAACAAAGCTTCTTCATTAATGGAGAGCAGAGCCAAGGCTTATAGACCTTGCAGCTCTGCCCTGACACTTACAGACAAAAAAGAAGAAGAAAGACAGCGAAAAGCCTCCTGAAGGATGGTCGCCTAAGAGCCTGCTTGAGGAGCGCCCTCTTGAGCGGTGCCGACCTGATCCTCTTCGAGGTCGGAGTAGTCAGAGTCCAGATCTCTGACGTACTTATCCACCAACGCTTGGGGGCCAGGGGTGCCGCCAGGCCCAGACGCCCACTTCTCGGCATACCTCCTTTTCAGACCGCTGAGATCGATCTGAAGGTCAGGCATGTCGGAAGCAATGCCCTTCATGAGGAACTTGAAGCCCGCGTCAGAGAAGTCCTTGGCAAATCCATCGAAGTCAGGATGCTGCCTAAACGATTCCTCCAGTAGGACTCCATTGCTGAGGCGCTCCTTCGCCGTCTCCAGCTCGGCAGTCGCATGCTCCAGCTCCTTATCCTTCGCTTCAAGCGCCTGGAGCATGTCGTCCTTCTCCTTCAGGAGCTGGAACTTCTCCTTCTCCAAGCCCCTGGTGATGGCGTGGGCAGCTCGGAGTTGGGCCTTGCGCCTGTCCTCTTTCTTCTTCAGCAGCTCGGCCTGGGACTCCACCTCGGCCTTCAAAATCTCCACCTCAGAGTGAGCCTTCAGCAGCTCATCCTTCATGGTGGAAGAAGCAGCCTCCAGGGCAGCAGAGAACTCCTCTCTCTCCCTCGCTGCCAGAACTTCCCTCCCATCCAGCTCGGCCTTTACAGCTAGAGCCGATTGAATGGAAGCAACGAACGCCTGAGAAACGGTACAAGGAAAAAGTTAGGCCGAGCTACCTGTTAGGCGAAATTAAGCAAAAATGGGGACACTAGTCTTACCTCGGCGGCGTAGTCGATGGTCCTCTGCAGAACGGACCCAGGGTCGCTCACAAATTTGGACGCCCTCCTTAGGCAGCGGTCCAAACTTGCAGCGGAGATGCGGGACACCTGGTCCCTCACCTTGGCACTTGACGGCTCAACTCTGAACCGCGCCGTCACGTCGGACGTCCCGCCCATCCTGGCCGCAGGATCGTCCACCCGATCTGCGAAACTTGCGGGCAAGACCCTGCAAGCTCCGACCTCCGAGGGGGAGATCACCTTCTTTTTCTTCCTTCTTCGCTTCAGAGGGGCTTCCTCCCTCACCTCCTCGCCCACAAGCGGGGCGTCCACCGCCTCGGTCTGATCCCTGGGGCGCTTCTCCCTCGAGGGACCCCTAGAAGACTCTAGCTCGATCACTGGGGCTGGATCTTCCGAGGCAGGCCCTGCCACGGCAGGGGTGGCAGGTTTCGAACTCTGGGCGGCCTCAAGAGCATGGGCTCGGCCCTTGGACTTGCACTTCACGCTGCTCGCAAATCCACAAACCATGGCTGCAAAATAAAAACAGGGGTCATCACAAGGTTAGAGGGAAAAGGGGTGAGGCAAGATCGGCATACCAAGTTCAGAGTTCGGCCTTGAGGATTCAATGGGACGAACTGCAGGGTTGTAATCTAGCAGCCTGGACTCCAGCAACAGCTCATCGGTCACCAGGGTCCCGACCTTCCTACCCCTCGGAAAGCGCTCCTTGTAGTATTTCAGCGTGTCGAAGGAGGCTTGCGTAAGCTCGGGGACTGGTCGGATTGAAACTGCACGAAGACAAAATCCGAGTTAGACCTGAATGGCAGAAAAGAAAATTACAGAAAGCAAGAACTACTCCGTACCTAGGTTCCCAAACCTAGTGGGGACGTCGAAGAAGGAACGACCTGACTCGTCCTTTGCGAGCCATTCCCCAGAAGCGTAGAACCACTTCCTCACCCATCCCTTGATGGAGGTCGGCCCCTTAACTATACCGCCTGCGCCTTTCCTTGCGCACATATAGAACCGACCAGGCTTCTTAGCTATCCTTTTCGCTTCGAAGCACGCGAGGAGCTGGTCTACGTCCAACAGCTCGACCTCCTCACTATCCCGAGCTCGTAGCCAAAAAAGGATGGCCAAAGCGAAAATGACACCCCACCCATTGGGGGCCACTTGAGCTGGAGCCAACCCAGTCCGGAAGAGAAATTCTTGGACAAAAGGGTGAAGGGGAAGTCTGAGGCCGTACTCAAACATTTTGAAGTAAAGAGTGACCCATCCCTCTGGAGGATTGTCAGCTCTCTCCCCCTCCTCCGGAAGCCTGAGGAGGATGTTCTCAGGAATAGCGAACCCCCTACGAAGGGATCCGAGGTAATGCTCAGGAATCCTAGAAGGGTATTCCAAGCCCTGACCTGAAGTGGAGGCGTCACTATCCTCCCCGTCATCGGAGAATCTAAAGTTTTCTATCTCCTCGAGCTCGGACTCTAACCTACGAGCTAAGTCCTCATCGGATCCTAAGTGGCTGCTAAAGGAGGACGACATGGCAACTACGTTCGAAAGAGAAAGTGAGGGAAGAGACCGACCTACCAAGGGTTCGAGCTGCCTTCAGATCGAACTCCAAGAATTCAGGGAACGTAAGGTATGACCTGAAGGATTGGGGGCATTTATAGCCCGTCGGAAGAATTTCCCCACCGTACACGTGTAAGCAACGAGCGGCTAGGATCCTCCCTAAGATCCGAAGCGTCGGAATATTTGAATATTCCGACGATAAGTCTTCCGCGACAATTATATTTTCCCCACGAATAGGAAATCGCCACACGTCCAAAGCGAATCGAATGAACTTCTCTGCCAGGTCGAGTTCGGACCAGACAGAGAGGGGGCCAATGTTTGGGGAAGAAAATACCCTGGACACGTGGAGGATCCCTATTGGTGCTCCAAGATGACTCATGAGTCATGCCCAGCTCGAACCGCCGAGATCACCACCGCTAGCGTTGACAGATGCTAAGTATGTCGGCCGAGGAGAACCTGGCCGAGGTCCGACCTACCGGGAAGCTCGGTGGGGGCCGATATGAACTACTGTCAGCGGCGTGATTATCGGGTGTAACCGTCGGTCCCGAGATTACCGGGTGTAATCGACGGCCCCGAGATTACCGGGTGAAACCGTTGCGAGAATAGCGGGACTACCACCCATAAGTAGAGGGCCTCACTCCACGATCAGGGACGATGGTTTTCTGACCTCGAACTAAACTGAGAATCCGACCTATACTGACTTGATCGTCGGAGTGCTCACCTTTTTGTGCAGGTCCGCCCAAGTATTCAGATCGGTCCGGAGGCCGAGTTCGAGGTGCAACCAGAAGTACACCGTTGTGCATATCCTTGCATAAACATTATTGTTTACAACAAACGACAGACGATGTTGTTTGGCAAAGGGACAAACTGAACAAGCAGGAGAATAATTATAACAATCGGGTAAATCCAAAACATCATTCAAAAAGGGCTAAGCATGTAGGAGATAAATGTCTTAAACGATTATGCCAAGTGTTTATTGAGGTTTTACAAACAAATTCAGCAGTGACAGTAGTGTAATCTGACCAAGAAAGCAAGTATAAACCATTCACATATAGCTAGCTTTGCCAATCGTTCTCAAAAGTGGCTTGTCCTTGATAATACAAGAATCAGCAGAAAAAGGAACTAAGTATGCACCAAACTTTAACAGTGAACTGACAGAGAGCAAATTGAACGTGAAATCAGGGACAAATAAAACATCACGAAGCAGAAGAGAAGATCCTTTGATATATGTATAAACAACATAAATTCGGGCAAGTGTAGGAAGAATAACTGAGGTATTAGAAACACAACGCAAGTTGGAAAATAACTCTCGAATATGACAAATATGAGTGGAAGCACCTGAATCAACTACCCAAGCATCCAAGATATTTTCTTTAAATGAAGACAAGGCTGGAAAACCGGTACCCGCTACGTGTGTCACAGGATTGGTAGTGATAGGCTCAGATTTGACTCTCGAGAGGTGAGTATTGAGCATGTCCATTAGTTGTGCATACTGATTAGAATTCAGACTAGCAAAGAAAGCAGGCTGATTTGTGGAAACAATTGTTGTTGTAGATGAAGTCTTTTCAGTAGAAGAAACATTAGCAGAACTAGAAGTAGAACCGGCCATGGAGGAATTTTGTTGTCTGTTTCCTGGCGGATAGCCATAAAGCTTGTAACATAGATCAATCGTGTGTCCTTTAAGGCCACAATGAGTACAATGAGGACATTTATATTATTTTTTGCGAAAGTAATCATTCGCAGTTCGTTTAGAATTCTCGCTAGCAGCAACTGCCAAAGCAATTGAATATGGAAAGGAAATCAATTGTTGAATAGATCGTTGATGCTCTTCTTGGATGATAAGGGAAAAATCTTATTAATTGGAGGAATAGGATCCATTAGAAGGATTTGTGCCCAGACTCGAGCATAGGACTCATGCAGCCGCATCAAGAATACCATTATGTACACTGAATTGAACTAATCCAAGATTTGCTTTAAACCTTAGCAAGTACATGTGTTGGAAGGGCGGTATTCAGACAGCTCTTGCCAAACTGTTTTGAGTTTGGTATAATAAACCTCTACAGATGAGGTTCCTTGAATAATCGTCACAAATTCCATACGAACTTGATAGATCCGTGGTCCATTGCTTTGTTGAAAACGATCCTTAAGCTCCTCCCGTATGTCTTGTGCCGAATCTGAGTAAACAGGACTAGCCGCTACTTTTTTAGAAACATAATTCATTATCCAAGAAATTACCACATCATTGTTGCATTTCCAAGCATGTATCAGATTAGCACTCGATTTTTTGATAGACCCATCAACGAATCCTACTTTATTTTTGTTAAGTGCAATCAGCATGGCACGACTCCAGGAGTTGTAATTGTTGGCTCCTTGATAATTGTTGAGTAACGAGGACAGTCGCAGGTCTGAAAGAACGATGGAGAAGAAACGGATTCAAATGTGATTCAAATTGGAAGGATTCTAACCTGGCTACCATCTCCGATTGTGCTTGCGAAATTGGAGCATTTGTCGATGGAGGAATTAATGGTTGAACAAGTGGAGGTGGAGGCGGATCGACCGGAGCAGAAGGTGAAATTGATGATTGCATCATATCATCCATGAGAAACTTGATTAATCTAGAAGAATGTTCTCTCTTATTTGATACCATAATACGAAATATGAGGAATGAATCTGATATATTTACAGATTTCTCACTCATTTTATTAACTAAACATTGTCTTAATATAAATTATAAGAAGTGTAAGTCTAACTAACTTGGTAAACTATACAAACTCAATTAGCAATTAAGTAACTATAGTAAGTTATATTATAATAGAAGGTAAATATGATGTATTAAAAATGAATGAAAGAAAATAGAACATCGGACCATCGAAAAAAAATTTACAGTTGTATCTACGTACTAAATGGAAAATTCAAATAAAACATCTTCAATTAAAAAAAAAAAAAAAGAGCATCTTAAATCACAAAGTTGAAAAAAAAAAGGGCAACTCGATTGAAGATTTAATTAAGGATAATTGTAGTGGGTAGCAAAAAAGAATTTATGTATTTCAAAAAATGTTACCAGCTTTTCAAATTTTCAAATATAGCAAAATATCTGATTTTTTATTTTCGGATTTTTTATTATTCCGATTTTACCCTTATGTTATATGATATACATCCAATGTATATTTGTATCTGATATATATCCAATGTATTTTTGTATCTGATATACATTCAATCTATATCTGATATACATTCGACGTACCTCTGATATACTTCCGATATACATTTAGTGTACTCCTGATATACATTATCAGATGTACCCATACTATACATTATTAGATGTATGTATTATACCTCTAGTATCTCAAATGTATGATATACTAAATATTTTTGCGAACTGATATACTAAATATAAGATATATCAGTTGTTTAAATTCTAGTTTATCATTGCAATTTTTTGGTTGATATACTAATATTATCAATAATATTGATTACTATATCACTAATATTTATTCTATATTAATATTAATTAGATACTAGTATAAGGGATATAAACCGTTTAAATTTATAAAGTATATCAGATTTTTAACTTTTTTTTTTTTTACATGCATGATCCACATAAACCTTGTATACAATAATTTTATATTTCAAAATTTTTTTTACACCATTGTTTTCATATGAAAAAATAGTTGATATAATAGTATTATATCAGTACACATGTATCATAGTTATATTAGTAGATATCATGGTTATATAAGAGGTATATAAATAGTAAATTAGAGGCATATTAAGTATATATCAAATATATATCAATGTTATATTAGTGGTAAATCATATAATCATATATAAGAAGTTATATCAATAGATATCACAGTTATATCAGTGGTATATCAATAGTAAATTAGAAACATATCAAGTATATATCACAGACATATAAATATTGTATCGGCGTGGTAAATCAATGGTTATCATACGTATATTAGTGGTAAGCTATGTTAGAAGTTCAGTAGATATCATACTTATATTAGAAGTAAATCAATTGTATATCACTATTATATTAGTGGTGTATCAAAGACATATATCATTAATCATATATATTGTAGATATATTATAGATATATTGTAGGGTAAAATTATAATTTAAAATTGGACCTCCGTTTTTTGTTGAAAAAAAATGCTATATTTGAAAAAACTAAATGTGGTTATTATTTTGTTTATGTTACTAAATATTTTTACCATATTTGTAGCTACCCCTTTAATTAATAGAAAATCTAAGAGAAATAAGCCTATAATATTTAGAAATGGTTAAAGGATAATTTAAAATAAAAAGTTGTCTCGTAGGTACTAAATTGAGAACAATTTTTAAATAAAAAAAAGCTTAAATCACATGTAAAGTTGAAAAAAAGGGACAAGTTTAATTAATATAAAATCTACAATAAAATCTATAATATCTAGAGATAATTAAATATTAATTTAAAATAAAGAAAATGTAGTTTGGAAGAGATTTTAAATAAAAAAAATATATAAGTATCACTCTCATAATTTATAATACTTTTGGCAAATTTTCATTTGAACTCTAGATCATGTGGTTAGCGTATATATATATTTTTTGTTTTTAATTAGGGGCAGTTTCAAATATGGCAAAAATATTTAGTAAAATAAGTAAAATAGCAACCATATGTAGTTTTTTCAAATATAACATTTTTTTAAACAAAAAACAGAGATTCAATTTTAAAATTATAACATTTACCCTAGAATATATCTGATATACATCTGTAGTATATCTGCAATATATCTGACATATATGTCTCTGATATACCACTAATATAATAATGATATACAATTGATTTACTTTTGATATACTATGATATCTACTAAACTTCTAACATGGCTTACCACTGATATACGTATTGTTAGGTGTGTTGCCCTAAACTCGTGGTTTATATTTATGTAAAAACAAATGTATATTCTATAAAGTTTTATCCAATCAATTTGTTGTTGAATTCATAGCATTGTATTGTCCAAAATCCAATAAACTAAACATCCAAGGTTATTATCATGTAATCGGGACAGTATATCTACTGGGTATATATTTGATAAACCCTTGATATACTAGGTATATATTTGATATACCACTAATATACAAGTGGATAATGTCCTGTGAATAACCTAAAGGGTCTATAGTATATGGATAAGGCTGGGTACCTTATCCTTACAACACTATGGATACAGCCCACTTTGTCAATGTTACAGACGACTCAATCCAGGTCGTTCGTGTGGAGACATGTGAGTGGGGGTATCCTATACAATGAGTTTGTATAAGACCGGACCGCGAAATAGTCAATATTTAGATATAACGCCGTTGACTAACAAATTGCTATTTCATAGGATGACCAAACAATCCATTCTCAATCCTGAGTGAGTTTTGGACTCCTGCCCGTGATGGCTCGTCCTTTGATCTGTATGGGTGAGAGTTGCCCGAGTCGGCGACTCAATATTTCTACAATTTTGGGGATGAGACCGAGTGGGGAGCTATGAACATAACTTCACAAAATGGAATTCACTCATCCCCGACTTAGGGAGTAGATGAGTATTCTCTTAAATGCTGACTCCGGGACTTGAACAAGGGGCCTCACCCTCTCACTGGCTCGAGAGGAACTTCCGATTATTGGTTGGACCATAACTGGGTTGTTCATTAGAGAAACAGTGGTACTTAGGAAGTAACATGTAACTTAGGGGTAAAACGATAAATTTGACCCAGCTTGAGTTACGAGCACTAATGAAGGATTGAATTGCCATTACTGGTCGTATATCCATGGACATGAAAACATTATGCAGTGAGAAGAGTGCAACTGCGGGTCTTTAGTGAAGTGACCCGTAGTTAACGAATGTTGATTAACTCGGTCAATGAGTTTGACCGATTAACCTCATATGGTTTGAGTTTCTGATCTGTAGGTCCATTAGGTCCTCTTGCTAGCTCATAACGGATAAAACAAGAATCAAGTTTTTGGAAAATTTTGAAATGTTCAAATTGCTCAAGGGATTATATGTATAATGATACATTATAATATATAGTTAATTCTAATTGAAACTATATATTATGAGAGAAATTATTTGAATGACATTTAAATAAAATTAATTTGAATATGATTCATATTAAAACTATAGGTTAAAAATAATGCGCATAAGATATACATTACAACTATAGGTTATATGAGAGAAATGATATAAAATATAATTCTATTTTTTGATAAATAATTAAGTGTTAATTATTTATTTGATTTATATATTTATACATATATATATTAATTGATTATTAATTAGATTAATAATTAATTAATTAATTATATATATATATTAATTATATATATATATTATATATTAATTATTAATATAATTTAATATTAATCTGAATTTTAATATTAACACTCTTTCTTACTTAATTGCAGGGAAGTGAGGTGGCAGTTATGACGTGGGGAGTTACCCATGTCATATTTTTGGGTGATGTAGAACAGTTCTGCAAACAACCCAGTTGAATGAGAGTTTTCCCCCTACAATCCTCTCAAGCATTCTCTCTAAATCACACTCTCTCAATTCTCCCTTGCGTTCCAACTCGATCGTTTCCACAAGCGTGTTCTCGATACCTAGAGGATAGCACGGAAGGTCTATTGGTGGTGTTCCTGAAATCGTTTGAAGAATAGTTCTTCAAATGTAAGTTTTCCCCTGTATTTCACAATTTGCATTATGGGTTTTGTTCTTCTAAAATTCATGAACGAAGATCATCGCTTCCGCTACGGGACTTACATCCTATCACGTATGATAACCATTGATTTACCACACCGATACAACATTTATATCTGTGATATATATTTGATATGTCTCTAATTTACCATTGATATACAAATGATATACCCTTGAGATAACTATGATATCTATTGATATAAGTTCTTATATATGATTATATGATTTACCACTAGTATAACATGAATATATATTTGATATATACTTAATATGCTTCTAATTTACAACTGATATAGCCATGATATCTACTAATATGATTATGATACATGTGTGTTGATATAATACTATTATCCACTATACTTTTCCTAAGAAAATAATGGTTGAAAAAAAAATTAAAATATAAAGTTTAGATCATGCACGTTAAAAAAAAAAGTTAGAAATCTGATATACTTTATAAATTTAAACGGTTGATATTCATTATATTTAGTTTTTAATTACTATTAATATAGAATAAATAGAAGCGACATAGTAATCAACATTATTAATAATATTAATATATCAATAAACAAATTGCAATGGTAAACTAGAATTTAAACAACTGATATACCACTAAAAATTAAACATTTGATATAGCTTATATTTTTTATATCAGTTGCAAATATATTTAGTATATTGTAAATTAGAGGTACATCAAATATATATATTAGAGGTATAATACGAACATGTGATAATATATATCATGAATAAATCTGATAATGTATATCAGGGGGACATCGGATGTATATCAGAAGTATATACGAGGTACATTGAATGTATATTAGATATACATTGGATGTATATCACATACAAATATACTTTGGATATATATCAGATATCATAAGGGTAAAATCAGAATATAAAAAGTCTGAAAATAAAAATTCAAATATTTTGCTATATTTGAAAAGTTCGTGACATTTTTTTTAATATATGAATTATTTTTTCTACTCAGTTACCCTTTTAATTTTGGATTGAGAGGTCATTATAATTTTGCTGTAAATGATTATTTTGAAATTATCATGCTTCATGTAATGTATTATTATTATTATTATTATTATACATTTTAGTTATTGTGTCTAATTTAATCAAAATAAGTACTTAACAAAATTCTAAAATATAAATAAAATTTGAAAAATTAACATCTCAATTTTAGAATTGATGAGAATAAATTTTTATTCATTAAAATTGGATAGAAAAAATACCATTGGGATTGTCTAGAATTGCACCCTAAATTAAAATTTAGGGAAGAAATCAGCAAACAAAAATACGGTTACACAACTCCAGATTTCATAATTCTGCACTTCAAACACACTTTAGAACTCTAGGCGAAACAACTCTGCACTTACAGGCATGGTCCAAATGTTTTAAAAAGCTTTTGGGTTACAAAAGGGAGGAATTTAGAAACACCTAGGAGCATTACTTGATATTGTTCTTTGAAGTATGATTGTTTTTGGTAGTATACATGGTGCTCGTGGGATATAAAATGGTTGTGTTTGCTCGAGGACGGACAAAAATTTAAGTTTGGGGTTGTGATAACGATGGTTTTGAATAGTAAATTGGTGTCTAATTCATGTTGATGTGAACTTAAATTTACAAATAGGTATCTATAATGAACTCATTTATAGTCAAAGTTGTGCATATCCATGAAGGGTTTCTAATATTATGAATAATGTGACTTAGCAATTTAACGGACTTTTGGTGCACAAATCTTAGAGCATCCTTTATTTTGCGGCTGAAAAACAGAGCAACGTGGAAGGTCCTGAGCGTAATTCTAGCTAGAAACCCTAAAAAACGCGAATTCTGTGAGCATTTTGACAATTCTGCATAATTTTGGAGTTAGTCAAATGCCTAATTTTAAGCAGCTAATTTCCTTCAATCTTGCAACCATTCAACCAATAGGAGGTCCAATAATTTCAGAAAATAATGGAAGTTGCAGATCATATTCTTAATTTTAGTCTTTTTTACGCCATTTGATAACCATTTTAGTTTTTAATTTTTGGTTTTGATTCTCTGTTTTTAAAAAACAAAAACCATATATGTTTGATAACCATTTTTTTGTTTTTTGTTTTTAAAAAGTTAGAAAATTGAAAATATATATTAGAGCGAGATAATTTTATGTAGAGTAGAGATGAGAAGGTGTGGGTGCGAGTGAGGATGCTCTTCCCCATTCTTGTGCTCTTGTAAATTTTTAGTCTCTGTCTCCACCTCGTTCTTGGGTCCGAGAGATGTATTGGTTTTATAGTTGTTTTTAATTATTTTTAGAATTTAAGTATAAAAAAAGCGTAATAAATATATATTAATTATTTAAAAAATGGAATCGGGGACAGGGACAGGGTCGGGACATGAAATTTTTGTCTTCCCCCCAATGTAGAGACATAAAAATACAACTTTAGAGAGATGTAAATAAACTTTTGGAAGATAAATTTTAGAGAGATAAATAATAATATTTAGAAAAAAAATAGTGAAAGAAAAGTTAAAGACAAAAAGAGAAAAATTTTTAGAGAAAAAGAATAAAGTCGAGAGGAAAATATATGTTAAAGAAAAAAATTATAAAGAAAGATAAATTACAGTGGAAACAAATTTAGTGATAAAAACAAGATTCAAAATATATTTTTTAGAGAAAATAAATAAATACAAAGATAAATAAAAATTACACTGAAAGAAAATTGGACGAAAAAATAAAATATAATTTTAGGAAAAAAATAGATTACGAAGAGAAAGAAAAGTTATAAAAGATGAAATTTAAGAGAGTAAAAAGTTAAAGGAAAATATTAAATTTTTAGAGAGAGAAATGAAACTGATTTGTTAGGAAAAAAAATACACAAAAATTTGGAGAGAGACAAATAACAATAAATATTCGAAATATGAAAATTTTAAAGTGAGAAATAAATTTTTTAGAGATAAATACAACAAAGAAAAAAAAAGTTGAGTATTAGAAGGAAAAATCAAATTTCGAAAAACAAAAACCTATTTTCGAAAACTACTTTTTTTCAATTTACATAGAATTTCAAAATGATTTTTGAAAAACAAAAAACATAAAATTGAATTGTTATAAAAAATCCTGTTTTTTAAAAATTAAAAACTAAAAACCAAAAACAGAAAAACAAAATGGTTTTTCAACTCATTCTTTTGGTTTTCCAACTTGTTATTTTCAGTTTTCTAGCAAGTTATTGTAAATCGTCCATACTTTCTGTTACCTTTTAGTTTGTCTTAAATCAATTCATTAATTTATTTATTTCCACCTTTCCCTCAGTCGATCTAGAGAGAGAAAGTGGGAAAAGTGCTCGAAAGATCAAGAACTGTAAAATTGTAAAATTCAAACGAGTTAACTACTCCCCTCTGATGCAAAGAGAGGGTAAAGTTCATAACTTCTATTTTTTTTTTTTTTTAATTTCTCTTAGGGCCTCTCATTTCCAGCTTAGTTTCAATATTTATAGGACCAATAGGTTAAAAATGGGTTTGTGCCCTTTCTGAGAGATAGCTTAGGTGGCTTAGAACTTCAAGGAATATTCTTGAGGTCTTGAGTTTAAGTCACATGGAATGCAACTTCACCAAACAATGACTCCTTGTGTATGTACGGGTACGAAGACAGTTTCTACAGCAGGTGTTCGATATAGCCTTGGTCGATCACTTTTCCGAGTCGGGATTGATAAGTGGAATCTAAAAAGGAAAACAGCAAGACACCACCAACACTAGCAACATCCCAATAGCCAAATTACAAGCATTTTCTTCTTAATCACAGCTAACATACCTTGACCATCCAATCCTTTCATCAATGTTCCAGTTTCATTTCAATCAAACTCACCTCCTCAAACTACCTAGAAAATCAGCATGATGAGTTCATCAATGACAAGGATAAAGAGGATGCAGTCAACCCACAATACATCCAATGGATCAACAATGAAGGGTTGTTAATTTCATGGCTTCTTGGAACTATCTTTGAGGACATTCTAACCATGATTGAAAACACTAATACGGCTAAAACAGTGTGGACATCATTGGAAGAATGAGTTTGTACTAGCCCACAAGACCCATGAGGTAAGGATTAAAGCAGAACAAGCTGAGGAATTTATTAAGACTGCTCGATTAGTTACAATGGTTAGCCTAAATTATTCTATTTTTAGTTATTCTAATTTTAGTGGTTTTGGTTACAATAGTTTCGTTGAGAAGATGTTATGTTACTTATTGTATTCAGCGGTAGTCATATATATGGTTCTGCTCTTTTTTTATCAATGAATAAGTTTTGGACGAATGTATTTATGATCATTCTTGTGCTTACTCTGTGTTTTTTGTGTTGGTATCAGAGCCATAGTCAAACGACTAGCTCTTTATCGATGCAATAATGGCATCAGTTACTTTAGTTGGAAATCCATAAAATTCAAGCATGGTTCAAACAACAAAGACGATCAATCTTGGGAGCAAAACCACAGTTGTGAAATTGAATGATGACAAACTACTTGTAATGGAAGTTTCAAGTTCTTACAGCAATTCAAGGGCATGGTTTGGAACAGTATATTGATTCAGATATAGAACCACCTTCACGGTTTATTCAAAATGGTGATGGAGTTACTTCGTCGACTACTCAACAACCGAATCCGGAGTATTTTCACTGGATTAAGCAAGACAAACTTATTTCTTTGTGGTTGCTTGGATCAATGAGTGAAGAAATTTTGTCGCAAATGCTGGATTGTCGAATGGTCAAAGAAATTTGGACGTTGTTAGAGTGTACGTTTGCATCTCGAAATTTGGCTCGAGTAATGCAACTCAAATCGAAGCTGGAAAATATGAAGAAAGGAAGTATGAATCTCAAGAATTATTTTCTCAAAATAAAAAATCTTGTAGATTCTCTAGCTACTGCAGGGAAGAGACTTCCGACAGATGATCATATTATGCACATTTTAGCTAGATTAGGACCTGAATTCGATTCCATAGTGTCCGTCATCTCTACTCGAAAGTCTCCTCAGTCGATTCAAGAGGTTTGTTCACTTTTACTTCAACAAGAAGGTCGGAATGAGAGAAATCTTGTCAATTCGGATGGATCAATTCCTTCTATTAACCTTGCTCTCGGTGAATTGACCAAGAAGAATAGCCCTAATTCTTCTAATTCAAATCAAGGACAGGGGAATAACAATAACAAATCCTCCAATCGACGATTCTGGAGTGAGAACAACAAACCTCAATGTCAAATATGTGGTAAATTTGGTCATACGGCACTTCGCTGCTATATGAGATTTGAACGATCGTATCATTGACCAAATGTTAATAATAATGGTCAGCCCTCTTCGAATGGTTTCTCCCATGGATTTCCTCCACAAGTTCAGTCTTCCACTGGTTTTTCATCCTCATCTACACCTGCTCAAAGTAATTTTGGTGTTTTTGGAGGCTCCACTCCACAAATGCAAGCCATGATGGTTGCTAATGATTTCAATCGGGATGTTACTTGGTATCCAGATTCCGGAGCTACGAACCACGTGACGAATGACTTTGGGAACTTCTCTCTTGGATCTAAGTATCATGGTAATGGTAAGATTCAAGTCGGTAATGGAACAAATTTGAGCATTTCTCACATTGGTTCTGCACTCTTACAGTCTATTTCCGCTTCCAATTCTTCTCAACCTGTCTTTCACTTACAAAATTTACTTCATGTTCCTCAAATAGCAAAAAATCTAATTAGTCTTAGTCTGTTTGCAAAAGATAATCATGTATTTTTTGAGTTTCATCCTTCTAATTATTTTGTAAAGGATCTCACAACTGGACAACTCCTATTTCAAGGGACGGTTCATGATGAGCTTTATCAATTTGAGCTGCGTAAAGCTTCATCTCAGAAGCCTTTTTCAGTGTCTTCCACCAGTAATAATTCTCCAACTATTTTCAATTCAATTCTTCAGTACTCTAATTCACCTATGTTACATGCTCCAATTACTTGTAATACTTCTGTATTGGATATATGGCATAGGCGTTTTGGCCATTCTTTTTTTTTGCCTATTGTTCAAACCGTTATGAGATCTTGTAATAAAACTTCTACTTTGTGTCATGTGTATGCCATTGGCAAAGCTCATAATCTTCCTTTTCCCACTTCTCAGACTGTATATACTACTCCCCTTCAATTGGTTGTTGCAGATTTGTGGGGCTCTGCTTATGTTTCTTCTCAAAATGGTTTTCGCTACTTTCTTAGTTTTGTTGATTCCTATTCACATCACACTTGGATTTATTTTCTGCACAATAAATCTGAAGCCTTTCAAGCATTCTTACTGTTTAAGTCTTTGGTTGAGAAATCATTGAATTGTTCAATCATCCGTCTTCAAACTGATGGTGGTGGTGAGTTTCGGTCTTTTGTTCCGTTTCTCCGAACTCACGGAATTGAACACCGCCTATCGTGTCCCTATACTTCTCAACAAAATGGTATTGTAGAGCGAAAACACCGTCAAATTGTTGATATAGGTCTTACACTTCTTTCACAAGCTTCTATTCCATTAGTCTTCTGTGATGATGCGTTGTTCTCTACAGTAGCTTACTTGATAAATCGTCTTCCAACTACTGCTTTACATGGACTTTCTCTGTTTGAGAAGTTGTTTAGTAGGCGTCCTGACTATTCTTTTCTTAAAGTCTTTGGTTGCTTATGCTTTCCATCCTTGCGAGCATATAATAATCATAAAATTCAATCTCGTTCTATACCGTGCTTGTTTCTTGGTTATAGTCTTCAACATAAAGGGTATAAATGTTTAGCTTCCACGGGTCGTTTACATTCCGAGACACATTCTTTTTGATGAACATTGTTTTCCCTTTGCTACCTTATTTCCTTCATTAAATTCCACTCTACAGCCATCTATTTCTTCGTCTATTTCTGTGTTACCGTTTTCTTTGCCTCCTTCCTGTGTCGGTGTTCCCTCTGATTTACCTCCTTTGCATTCTACCTCACATGTTGTTGCTTCTCCTACAACAACTTCTTCTCCTTTGGTAGTATCTTCTCTTTCGAATGGTCTGTCTTCTCCTTTGGCACCATCAGCTCCCACCTCTTCTCCCATTGATCCTACTTTAACCCCATCCTCTCCAGTGATTGTTCCACCTACTAATACTCATCCTATGGTAACTCGGTACAAGAATGGTATTTCTGAACCCAAAGCTTTCTTTACAAATTATCTTGAGATTGAGCCTCCACTAGTAAAAGCAGCCTTACAGTGTCTTTATTGGGTTAAAGCTATGAATGAAGAGTATGATGCTCTTTTACGTAACAAAACGTGGTCTTTAGTTCCTCAACCGCAGGATAAAAAGATTGTCAGGTGTAAGTGAGTCTTCAAGATTAAAAGGAATTCTGATGGGTCAATTGTTCGTTATAAGGCCAACCTTGTTGCTAAAGGATTTCATCAGACAACAGATATTAATTGTACTGAAACTTTTAGCCCCATGGTTAAACCTATTACCATTCGAGTTTTGCTAACACTTGCTCTTGCTCATGGCTGGTCACTCCGACAACTTGATGTCAATCGGTTTCTTCTTGAAGAAGTTCTTATGACTCAGCCACCTGATTTGGTAGTTCGTGGTAGTCAGATTCCTCTTGTTTGTAAGTTACATAAAGCCATGTATGGCTTAAAATAGGTTTCACGCGCATGGTTTGATTATTTAAGCTCTTTCTTGCATTCTTTGGGGTTCTCTAATTCTCGAGCTGATTCTTCTTTGTTGTTTCGGCACTCTGGCTCTTCTCACTACTACATTTCAGTGTATGTAGATGTATGGTAATCACAGAAAGTTCACAATCTGAGATTGATAACTTGGTGGCGGCTTTACATACTAAGTTTTCACTTAAAGACCTTGGTGTTATCAACTATTTTTTGGGAATTGAAGTGTCTCATCCTTTTATGGGTGGCCTATTTTTGTCTCAATCGAAGTATATTTCTTATTTGTTGCATAAGACTACAATGCATGTGTCTAATCCTATTGCTACACCTATGATAAGTGGCACAGTGTTGTCTGCTTTTAAGGGTGAGCCGTTTTCTGATCCTCACTTGTTTCGTAGCACTGTTGGCACCTTGCAGTATGTTACTATCACGCGTTCTGAGTTGGCTTATTCAGTGAACAAAGTGTGTCAGTTCATGCATGCCACTACTACAGTTTATTGGCAAGCTGTTAAATGAATTCTTTGATACCTCAAGGGCACTTTTGCTCATGGTTTGTATCTTCGAAAACCAGTTGATTTTACTCTTCAGGGATTTATTGATTCGGATTGGGCTTCGGATCCTGACGATCGCCGCTCTACTTCCGGTTTTTGTGTTTATCTTGGTGGTAATCTTATTACATGGTCTTCTAAGAAACATAATGTTATTTCGAGGTCAAGTACTATTGATGCGTGGATTTCAGTCCTCCGGTTCTCCTCCTCGCACCCACCAAACTTGTTGATTCGGGACTAGTACCTGCAAAACCAAATCGAGTTAAACCGGTGTGACTCTAGTCACAAGGGCTCCGATGCTTAAGTTAGCAAGAGAATAATGTAAATGTAGTCAACTTTTAGATGCCCTTACCTCTAAGGTTGGATCGTTACTTATAGCCGTGAAGTAGTTCCAGAACTTTCCGTAGCTAACCCTAGTTCACCGTTGCAGGGCCTGTGGTAATCTTATCACAGGGCTTGGGCCGTGGGCCGAGCACGGGTCGGGACCGAGCCCCTCGTGGCCTAGTGGGCTCCCCTCCGATTGTGACCTGTAGCTCGACTATCGATTCCCGTTGCATAACAGTTGCCCCTACTCCCAATGCGATGTTTTCGATCTCATTGGGAGTATAGCTTTTGTAGTGACTTATCTTGTCATGTAGGCCCGTGATTCAGGAGAATGCAAGTTTTTCAGGGTTCGCACCGAGAATGTTTCGGTGCAACGGTCAAGGACCGTGGCCCGAGTCGATTAAGTTGTCGAATCATTGTGGGGCCCGTGGTACCCTAGCCGCAGTGAGTTGTCTTATCTTCATGAGACATAAGAAAGTGCATGTCGATTTTCCCTTTCCTTGCAAGACCCGACGCAATTGCCATGCAATTGTCACATCTACAGTAGACCCGTGACTTCGAGATCACGAGGTGTTGGGTACCGAGCCGAGAAGTCACAAGAGTGTTGGGTACCGACCCGAGTAGTCACAAGAGTGTTGGGTATCACGCCGTGCACGCTCAGTCCGTTGGGTAAAGACCTTTGGACTGAGAACCGTGCTATGAGCTAAGGGCTATTTAAACCTTTTCATCCTCCCCATTTCTTGTCAATCTCCCTACAAGGTATTCATCTCTTTGCTCTGCTTTTTGTTGTGTTTTTTTATGGCTAGCATTAATTTCGAATGGAGCTCATCGGATGATGGGTCATCGTCGCACCCTTCGTCAGAATCTCAGTCCTATCGTCCGTTTTGGATGGATAACTCCACTCTTACGACGAAGAACTTGCGTCTCTTGCGTTCGAAATACCGTATCCCGGATTCGGTTAGCCTCCGTCTTCCGAATCCGGGAGAGAGTATTAATGGCTCCTTTCCCGGTGAGGTATATTTTATGCCGCGATGTTCTAATTTGGAGTCTGCCTACCGTTGCCTCTTTTCCTTCAAAACTTTTTAGCTTTTAATCAAGTAGCTCCTTCCCAAATCGTCCCAAATGGGCGGTCTACTTTGATCAGTTGCTTTATTTTGTGGTCGTACCTCAGGGGCAAGCAGCCTCTAACGGCCGCGGACTTTATGTCGCTTTATTACCTCAAACATAGCCCTGAGGATAACTTTCATTTTTATGTTAGCTCCCGGAACCAAGTTCTTGTTATGGGTCCGTCCTTAGTGAAGCATTGGAAGAACGAATGGTTCTTTGTTGGTGGTGACTAGCTAGCCCGTGACGAGAGAGGGTTGTATTTTCCCGTCCCGACCGAGTGTAGGGAGTTGGGTAAGTAGCTTCCGAGCTCCATCGGGACTTTCGTAGATATCGATTCTGATATCCCTTTTCTTGTTGGCAGTTTCCCGCAATTGTGAGCTTACCAACGAGGCGTCCACTTTCTATCATACCGTTATCCAGTTACCGGATATCGAGCGTTGGGGCCCAGATTTGGTTACGGAGCAAAACTTAGTAGATTTTGGCTTGGCTCTCCCACATAACCCTCCAGGTCTTTGTCGAAATCCTCTCTTCACTTTGCATGAACGTCGCTTTTTACCTTTATCTTTATTTGTAGAAATGTTGAGACGAAGTGCTTCCTTGTATGAAAGAGAGCATCGTCGAGATGCCCGAAGTTTGGAGGCCGGCTCTGGTCGGGCTTCGGATATCGAAGTGACTGATTTGACCGAGGAGGGGCTCCCTTCACAACATGCTCGATCTTCCATGCCTCCGATAGCTCCGAGGCGTTTCGCCTGACTTCATGGGACGTCTATCCCATCCTCCCCTCGAAGTCATCCAGGGAGCTCCTCTCAAGCCTCAATCTTCCCTTTCTCTGGCCCATATAATGCTGACGCTGACTGGACAACTTACCTGGAAAGAGCACTTAGTCTTTGGCAGGGCCTCGACGACTCATCAAGCTGGTCGGATTTTGGCCTGTCAAATCCTCACCACAGTATCAGCACGTGGCTTAGTGATCTCCACCAGGTGAGTGCTTTGTAGCTTCAAGTATTTGTCATAGCATCCTCTCCTAATGTCGAATTCTGTCCTTGGCAGATTTTCAATCGTCTGGTGGTATTCTCGGGTTGGGTTGCTGATGAAATTAACCACCTCCGCTGTCATTATACCCCTCGGGAGAAGCTGGAACAGGCCATTTCTTCCTTGAACCAGGCCAACAGCCTTCTGGAGGGTACCCAACGTAAGTTGGAAATGGAGAAGAGAAAATCTCGAGACGAGCTGGCTAACCTGCAGAGGAGACTTGACGAGGTCAACGCTCGACTCTTTAATTCTGAATTCTTGGCCAGAGAATTCAAGAAAACTCAGGAGTACGTCGACCTGCAAAACTCTGCCATGGAGTGCGGTGTTTTCTGGTTTCTTCGCCAGGTTTCTACTCAACACCCTGACATTGACATTTCCTTCCTCCCGGAGCGTTTTAGAGCCGAGCGTGACGCTCCTAACGACATGGATGACGATGATGACGAGTAATAGGGTAGCTTGAGCGAGTCGCTTTACTGTGTTTAGTATCCGATCGACTTTTATGTGCTTTGTCACTACGTTGCTTGTATTTCTTTTTGGAATTATCAATTAACCCTCTTACCAATCACTTATTAGCTCACGGCTCTAAATGGGGTTTTGTTGCTTTCATTTCCGTAGGTTTCTAACCCGTTGGCCATAGCCAATGGTTTTATACCTACTGTTGGCTTTTTACTCCATCTCATGTTTTAACCGTGCTAGGTCAATCGACCCACTTCTGGTTTGGCAGTGTTGAGATTGTTTAATTGTTCTTTCCAAATGTATCGATTAAAGTAGATTCGTGTCCCATCGCACGTGGTCGACGTCAAGTGGTTGTCGGACCCGAGCCCTACTCAGTCGAAAATAAGACCTATTGACAAAAATAGGCTACCAAATGGTTATCTCATAGTTCAAAATTGCCGATTAATGTAGATTTGTGCCCGTTCGCAGTTGGTCGACGCCGAGTAGTGGTCGGACCCGAGCAGTGGTTGGCCCTGAGCCCTGCTCGGCTGGAGCTGGTTTTACCGTCGTCGTGTAGAGTTGGATTTACCAAGCTCACGTTGCCGAGTAGTCGGTACCTATTTCCCCTACTCTCAAGGTAGTGTATTGTCGATATCTTTTGAGAGTACGCTTGTAGACGAGGCAATGTGTTTTATCAAAGTCGCTTGCCATCTGGTTTTGGATTTAGAAGACATAGTTGATAGAGAACCAAAAAAATGGATACTTTATTGAATAAAAGAAATAATAATCAGAAATCTTGCTAAATGTAGAGAAACAAAAACAACCACACTTGAAGGAAAAAAGGAAAGATCAACAGCCCCCCTTAGTAGAAGTCCTGTCGTTGCCCCTCATTGAGGTATAGTAGCATTCCCGCGACACTCGTTGTTCTCCTTTAATCTCTTTACTCCACCTGGTGTTGGGAACTTCATGGACTGGTGGTATGTGGATGGTATCACTTTGAGCATATGCATTGTCAGTCTTCCTAATATTTCGTTGTAGGAGGATGTGTAGTTAACGACCAAAAAGTCCACCATCTTGGTGACACCTTTCGGCCCGCTTCCGAACGTTACAGGTAATTCTATCCTCCCTTCGGAAATGACACGTTCCCCTCCAAATCCTACCAACGGTGCTGGGCTGCTCTTGAGCACCTTTTCTTCTAGATCCATAGCTTTATAGGCTGTCCAGGAGATGATATCCGCCGAGCTGCCCCCATCCACCAAAATTCGATGTACTTTCACATTTGCTATCTTCAAAGTGATAACCAGTGCATCGTTATGAGAGTGGAAGAGTTGAGTCGCCTCGTCCTCTGAAAACTCGATCGTCACCGGTCGGTCTGTAATATACGCGTGGTAGACCTCATTTTGTTCGCGGTTCGCCCTAGCTTCTCGCACATCTGCCTTCTTTTTCTCCCAGATTCTCTCTCTATTGGGTCTCCCATTATAGTTTGAATCTCTCGAGCAGGGGATTTGTCGCTTTTGCCGTTTTGTGTCACTTTAGAGTCCTCTACATACTCTTTGAGGTAGCCCCTTCGGATTAGCCCTTCCACCTCTTCCTTGAGATCAAAACAATCCTGAGTTGCATGGTCGTGATCCCGGTGGAAAAGGCAATATCGGCCTTTACTTCGTTTAGTTGACGGGGCTTTCATCCTCTCCGGCCACTTAAGCAACCTTTGGTCTTTGATCTCCATCAGCACTTGCTCGAGTGGAATGGTGGTCAGGGTATACATTTCAAATTTTCGGGGTGGATCTTTCAGGCTACTCCGATCCCTCTTCTCTCATCTCGACCTCTGTGGTTTATCTCCCAACCTTTCCCTCTTTTGGTCGGTTTACTTTTCGTCTGGCTCCTTTTTTGAGTAAAAGAACTCACCAGCGCTCATGTACCTCTAAGCTCGGTTCAGCGCCTCCGAGAAGGTACTTGGTGTTTTCTTTCTGAACGAAAATGACAAATGCTCATCCTTGATGCCGGACATGAAGGCCAGCAGAGATACAACGTCTGTAAGGCCTTCTACCTGCAGCTTTTCCTCGTTGAACCGAGCTACATAGTCGTGTAGACTCTCTGTCGTCCTCTGTTTAATAGTTAAAAGATAAGCCACGGGTCGGCTCCGACACCGTCCCCCTACAAACTGGGTCACGAATGCTCTGGCCAGGCTCTTGAAACTC